>NW_020665140.1:3519353-3563190 GCF_002925995.2 Terrapene triunguis
CGGGGAGAGCGGAGCCCCGGCCGGGCTCGCCGCCTTCCCCCCGGCGCTCCGGCCGCTGGGGAGAGCGGAGCCCCGGCCGGGCTCGCCGCCCTCCCCCCGGCGCTCCGGCCGGTCCGGGAGAGCGGAGCCCCGGCTGGGCTCTCCGCCTTCCTCCCGGTGCTCCGGCCGCCAGTGGAGCCGCGGCGGGCTCGCCACCCTCACCCCCGGCGCTCCGGCCGGTTGGGGAGAGCAGGTCCGAGGCCGGGCTCAGCGCCCTCCCCTGCCACGCTCCCCGCGGGGGGGGGGGGGGAGCGGCGGCGGGAGGCTTTTTTGCCTGGGGCGGCAAAAAAGCCAGATCCGGCCCTGTGCATATCTGCCAAAGTTCATCGTGACTGGACTCATCTGATAGATATCTGTTCCATGAGTGGATTAATAGATTAATATAACTCTTGTAGTCCACAGTACAGCATATGCTTAATTCTTTATCTGAATAGAGGTGATCTGGAAAATCAGGGTTAAAAAAAGGTTCACGGAAGGAAATAACTATCTCCCCCCACCCCTCGAAGTTCCCAGTGCAATCTCTCTTTTAAATGTCTGTCTTTTAGATTGTAAGCTCTTAAAGGCTGGAGCTTTCATTTTGTATTTTACCAGCAATGAGCACATTATTGTTGGTTCAAAGCCAACGGGGCCTGATTTTCACAGGTGCTAAGCACCATACTTCTCAACAAAGCCAATACAAGCTGTGAGGACACAGCACCTATGAAAATCAGGCCCATAATAAATAACATTTGCTTAAAATTCACTGTTTCCGCAAACATTTCTGTCAGCCAACTCACTCACTAGAATATTTTGCAGAAAGCAAACACAAAAGAGGCACAAACAGGGTTGAAGTAAACTAGTTTAATCATCATATCTAGTGTTTACCAAGGTCTTGACATTATAGAGAAATTAAGGGATTGCACTTCATAAAAAAATAAAGGCCCAACAGACTAAAATAAAGGCTATGGAATTCCAACATAAATACTCCATTATTGGCTGACATGAGTTTTAACTAGAGCAGGGGATTTTCTCAATCTCTTTTTCTTTTCTTGGTAGCACTATTTTTTCCTCCCATTGGGCTCAGTTGGGGCTCAATTAGAGCTGATTATGTGCTTTTTTCCAATACCGATAAGTTTGATCCTAGGATATATTTCAAAGCTCTCTCAGTACTCATTTTAATATTTTATGCATTTATAATTCAGTTTCAGGTTTAAAAATAACCTGAATAACTGTACCCAAAAAGTTTGGTGAGTCAAGTTTTAAAAAACAGACTTGGTTGCAAAAATGGGAAACAGAGGAACAGCAAAAGGGACACACTAGCCTTGACCATGGAAATTAATTAAGGAATGGCTGAAGGCAAAAATACTCCCATTGAGATTTTCTTTTTTGACTCATCACATTTGTTCTTCTAGCAAAGTAAAATATGGATAGGAACTTATTTACGTATGAGGAGCGCTTTGCAGGCCCATGTGTGTAGTGAAGAAGAGTGTAAGATTCTAAACTCCCTGAACCATGTCAAACAAATCTACTTACCTGTTTTTTTCCCCTTTCTCCCAAATGTGCAATTTCTCCCCAAAAGCTATAGGATGGGCAAGATACAGCCCTATGCTACTGACAGGTGCATGCTCATATATCTGGGAACTCTATCAAGCCTGAAATAAGAGCTTTAGGGAAAAATGGAGATTCAGTTTCCAAATGAGATACACAGCACTTATTTAAGCCCTGCAAGGTTCTAGATTTCAGGCTTTAAAATAGTGTTATTTTTATGTGGAGGAAAAGCTACTTTAAGTCATTTTAAATGCTGTTTTAAACTTATTGGCCTTGATTCTGAACAGCATTTAAATAAGGGTAACTTCATAGATTGCAAGGAAATTACCTCTGCTTTCCAGCAGTGTTACAGTGAAGAAGGCCGATTAGTTTGATTTTGTCTTTTCCTCTGAACCCTGCACAGTTTGACTCGGGTAACTCAGACACCTGGTGTTTACATGTGGAAGACAAAAAATAGTCCCAATCACTTTCCTGAAACATGTGGTATATAAATAACGGAACTATTGCTGGAGCAATACAGGTTTTACCCTAAAGACCAATTTGAAGGGAAGGGGACAGAACTCTCAGTTACTGTTTTTGGCACAGTGGCTGTTATGCACAATTTGGGGGACTTGACAAACTCCTGACTTGGGACAGGATAGTCTGCAGTACTTGGGATCACTGTAGGAGCAGCTGCTCCAGGAGGGTGATCTCACATATGGGGAGTGCATCTGAGCCTCAGGAGAAAGGATGAAAGCCCTAGGAGGCACAACACCCCCACGCCTGAGACAACAGCAAAGAAGAGCAGATGGCCATGCCTCCAAACCCACAGTAACATGCGTTTACTGTGGGAGACAATATGAGGCGGAAAGGAGAAATACTCAGTACTAGCACAGCATGGCAAAGAATGTGTCAAGTTGAACCGTTTTAGCAGTGTGCGCAAAAGCAAAGATCTCCGGAAAATTCAGTCAGACTAGTTCAAGAGGGGGATGGCACATCAGACAGATTTGATGACACTACGTCTCTCTCCTTGAGTCCAAGAAAATATCAGGTGCAGGCTATCAGGACAGGAAAGCAACAAGGGACAATACCAACCTCCATGCATGTGAAAATGTTAAACAGGGAAATGCCCTGTGCAAATTCAGCTGGATAGTTGGGCATTCTGCAATGTGATTACTCCTGGGGGAATTCTGCATCACTGCACATGTGCAGAATTCACGGCCCCCAAAGATTTCTTTGGTTACTTGCAGAAAAATGACTTCTGACGGGGAAGTAAAGGGAAGTCGCAAGAACGGTCATGAGCCGACTCCATGGCAGTGCAGACAGAACAGTTTGGGCATTCAGAGCAGCCGGTAGAGACATAAATCACCACCTGAGGGTGGGAGGGACCTGTGAGAGAGAGAGAGAGACACTCTGCCCCTCTTGCTCGCTATTGAGAATGTAGCAGCCTGCCTGCTTAGTGAATTGTTCCCATTGTTCTTAGTGAATTCCCCCAGGAGTATAAAACAGGTGTAAAAATATTAAGGCTCCTGTACATTTCCAGAGTGGTGTAAAGGAGCCTTAGTGTAAAGGATAGTATGGCCTTATAAATGCTTATGGTGCTAGAGTGATTTGAACTGGTCTACATTTTTGGACTGAAAAAATTTCCGATCAAAAAGTGCTCCATGAACTGTTTGCTACTGACCTTTTTGGAGATGGTCAGTAGCCAACATAAACTGTGAGTTTGAGTCCCCAGCCCTACTTGCTCTTCAGGTGCCTATGATGTAACACTGAGCATATGGCTGCATATATTTGTTGACTAATAACTAGAAGTAAAGGGTCAATACTAGCTGCATTACTATTAGACAGAGGGAGTTTGGTAATTTCCTCCAATGTTCCCCACTCCCATTCTCCATCCACTGTATTGTAGTTTAAATAAATTACCAAAACAATTGAAACTAGCTGGATTATATTGCACTATTTTGACAAAAAAAATGCACAGTTTTGCAGTATTTTAAAATACTGTGCACAGAATTTTAATTTTTTTGGTGTAGAATTCCACCAGGAGTATGCGATGCAATTCCTCAGGGTGAATTAGACTCAGACATACCCATTACAAACAACTGGCAAAATCTAATTAAGTATAATGAGAGCATAAAGCAGTCCATAGGAAAATGTGACCTCACAGTAACTCACCTGAAAAATAACAGATGGTACCAACTGAAGTTTGTGGTGGTGGACCACAAGTCCTTCTTGGGGAATACAGCCATGCAAACCATGGATCTGATCAGGGTGCAGCATCAGAATTTTATAGCTGCAGTGCAAGTAGCAATGGGGTAGTTCCATAGACAATGGAGACGATTTTAAAAGCACATGGGAATGTTTTCAAAGAGGTGGTGCCTTGTAGGAAAGCTGCACCTGGAAGTAGACCCCACAGTGGGGGGAACCTGCGTGCTTACCACAAAGGAAAATTCCATTGGCATTATGTAATCCAGTATGCAGGGAGCCTGAAAGGCTGCAGAGCAGGCATACTGTAACACCTGCA
Organism: Terrapene triunguis; assembly: GCF_002925995.2. Classification (NCBI taxonomy): domain Eukaryota; kingdom Metazoa; phylum Chordata; order Testudines; family Emydidae; genus Terrapene; species Terrapene triunguis. Next base: position 3,523,423 of record NW_020665140.1, read on the forward strand.
GAGGCCAGTACTGCTGGCATAAACAGCAAGGTGATGGTAAAAAAAAAAATCAGGCCAATTATACATTGTCTGACTCAAACCCACTGAACCAGACACTGAAAAGATACCACTATCCACTACTCACAAGTGATGACATCTTATCAGAACCTTCGAAAGCCTGACTCTTTAGAGTCTGTGATGTGAAGAATGGGTTTTGGCACATAACCCTGCATAGAGTCCATCATGCTGACAGTCTTTGCAACACGTACCATTTGGTTACTACAGATGGCTGTGCATGCACCTCCAGCGCTACCAGGTAGACATTAGATACTGTCCAGAATAACTGGTGTTAGGTGACACCCTGAGCAGGGTGTATATACCCAGGATCAGTGAGTTGGGGGAAGGAATCAGGACACTGAATCCATGAACATGCTGTACTATCTCTCAGTTTCAACAGAGAAACTGATGGAAATCAAAAAGGAAATGGAAAAGAACATCCAACTACAGGCAGTCAAGAGAGTCATACAAGCAGGGTGGCCAAATGACAAAAGCCAAGTACCAGTAGGAACAGAACCATATTTTCAAATTAAAGATGAGCGGAGTGTGAAAAATTGAATCAAATTTCATGGACAGAGAGCTGTTGCCACCAGCTCATTGTGTAAGGATTTCTTGCAAAAAATACATGCCTCATACCTGGGCATCGACAGCTGTCTTTGACAGGCTTGAGAGTCTGTTTACTGGCTGAGAGGAATACACAAAACTCCTCTCCTTGATAAAAGGGTCTGCCACTTGCCCCTTCTCTGATAACCACCAGCAGAAAGAGACTCTTGTCGCATGTACTGCTCACTCGACCATGGAAAAATGTGCAAGCAGACTTATTTACCTTCAAGGAAGACAAGTACTAGCTTACAATCGACTATTGTTCACATTTTTGGGAGATTGATGCCCTGCCCAATTTAGGCAAGTTCCTAATTGCCTAAGTCACTTTTGAAAATGAGACTTGGTCCCTAATTTAGAAAGGCATTTTTGAAAATTTTACCCAATATAAATATCACTCCACATTGCCATGTCTATACAATCATTTTTCGGAGAAAAACAGCACGTTTAGAGCATATTTCCTTGCTCTGGTGCACAAAAGGTCATTAGGCCATTTTCTAGCAATTAAACAAAATGTTTTCATGGAATCAACATTTCATCTGAGCACATAAATGCTCAGCCTTTATAAAGAATTGAGTACTCTCTAAAACGTTAAGTATTGGGGGAATGCACATTCCTACCACAAGAATAATAAATGCAAAATATTTTAAGGAGTATGTATAAAAGGGTTTGACAGTGAAGTGCCAATGAGAGAATTTCTGCCCACCTTCCCTTTATTTCTCTATATAATTCTTATTTACCTCAAGTTGAGGAATAATCCCTGTACTCTCCTTGTTTGCTGAACATTATTTAAAACAGGAATTCTATGAACAATACAAATCAGTCATTAACTGCAGCAATTCTGCTATCTAGGCTAAGAGCATGATAGCTATAACTAGCAGATTGCTTACATTTAACGCCCTGCGCACCAACCAAGTGAAAGTCACTGATAGTCATTAAAACTAAAATAAGTAAAGACATTTTAATGTAACCTACACATTACAGGTGCACATAATGAAATATGTTCAAAGGTTGTATTTGTGAATGAACCCAATTTACCCTTAAAGAGAGATGGAAAATAGCTTGGCATTGTCTTATAGCAAATATGAAGGAGGGCAGGGGGTGGAAGTAAAGACAGACATTCAACATTAACAAGCTTCACACAAAGCAGATGAAAACCGTTTCTCGTTGGAAGAGCTCTTTTTGTGAGACACGGATGCCATGCTGTTTATCTAATGATGAAACAGTTGAACCAGAAAGATGGATGGAGCCTTACTGGCATTTCCTGCTGAACACTGTAAGTACTGTAGATGATACAGATTCTTAGACATTCCTGGAATAGCTTTCATAAGCATTGATTGAGCTAACTTTGATATATGCAAATCTCTCAAGATAATGAAATCAGGAAGCAGAGCGCACGCGCGCACGCACACACATTTTCTTGCACTAATTCTGAACCATGCCAAATAAAGCCATGTAGCAGAAAATGCAGTACTAGTGCTTGCAAGCCGAGTTCATGTTTGATCTTAACCTTTCTGTGTACCACAGTAGGATTTGGGCATTTTAAGATTTCATTCTGAACCACACAGGAAATGAGGTTAGGTTTAACATTATTCAGAGGTGCAGTCAAACCTTATACTTTGAATTAAAGCAACTATGCCCATAGATGCTCATCAGCAGCCAGGAATATGAAATGAACATGTTAATTTCATTAAGAGATTTTTTAAAGCTTCAGTTATGCCATCTCACACAGTATGCTTTTCCAAATCAGCTGCTGGCAGACTGCTGCAACAAAAGGCTTCCATTTCCAGACCATCCTCTGAATCATTGGAATTTGTCCTAAATTACCCAGGGGTGCTAGAGGCAAATTACTATTGTAACATACACATGATAGAACGAGTTATGTTAAGGGCCTGACTAAGCTGTCAAATGCCCAGAAAGACCAAGTTAAAACTGACACTGGGTGTCAACAGTTCCTACCTACATCTTACAGCACCTTGTTGTGGAAAACAGCAATGCACAAAGGATGGTCTCAAATGAAATCCAGGGAAATATCACAATGTGCCATTTGGTCACCATCATGGTTGCAATAGCTGAAGTTTGTAGAGTTTACCATTCCCAGCATGCTTCCTCCAACTCAGATGTGCTGTCTGCCCCTCTGTATTACAGATATGAGTGGCTGCACTTGCTTCTTCGCTGCAAATTAGAAAAGGCTCTCAGACTTTTGAAAAATTACCAATAAGGCTGTGAGATACAAGTCATGGTGAGATTCCTCCTTACAACTGTGAGCAAAGTCAGTTTCTACTTTGCATTTTTTGCTCTTACAGATGTAAATCTGTGGGCCACATCCTCTGTTGGTGTAAAGTGGTGTAATTCTACTGAAGTCAGTGCAGTTCCACTGACGGAGCTGCACCAGTTTACATTAGCTGAGAATGAGGCCCACAGGCTTTTGGAGTGACATACTGAGATTGTATATGTAACATAATATACCAGGGCATCTAGGATTTGATTGCAACATAACGAAGAGCCATTTAAGTAATTAGCTTTGCATAAATTACTCAGTGCTGGTATGTTCCAATCTATAATTGCTGCACATTATAAGCACCATAGTTACTAATCAAGGCGAGAGGAATTCAAATCCTGGAAAGAGGGAGAGGAATTGGGTAAAAATAGGATACAGTAAGTTAGACCAACGAACGTGCTATTTTTATCCTCCTATTGCAACACGTAATTTGCATGCTGAACTGGGGAGAGAAGGACCAAGAGTGAAAGCGGTTTGCTCCACAGCAGAGGTACCGTATACCCACAAATACTACATACTAAAAATAAGGAAACTTTTAGAAAAGTGAAAGGACACATGTAAGTATAACAAAGTCCTGGCTTCGAAGGGTTCATAAAACATAAATCCCAATATAACCATTACCACATTTCTACTAAGCCAATAATCTCCAAGAGCTCCCTCCCCTCCCTGCCCCCGAGAAGTTAGAGAAACTCTAAGGTCTCCTAGAGATAGCACCAGCACCTATGGGGCTTCTCTTTTCTAAGCCCAGTACAGGCAGGCACTCTGATGGTGGCAGTAGGAGCAAAAGGCTTTCAGCTCTCACGGCTGTAATAAGGGAAGCTTTTTGACCCTCTGCCTCCAACCCCCTGCCATCCAAAGACTTTTTTGGATTGGAGGAAGGAGCAGTGGCCATAATAGCCATCTCCCCTCATTCCAAGTTTCAAAATAGACATGAACTACCAGAGATGACACATACCTGAATTCAAATACTTCAGCGGGGGGAGGAGGAAGGAGTGAGAGCTGTGGGCTTCAGCAGATGTTACTGAGCAGGTCCAGTACAAGCCAAGCAGTAACTCTGGGGAGCATGTGACCCCGCATGCCCCCAGCACGCGTTGCCTCTGTTAACCACTCAGCATGCCTTGAAGACACGAGTAACCTGGCAGGGGAGGATAGGTGATTCAATGGGGCAAGCCACCCATGCAGTAGATTCTTCTGGGGTGGCAGCAATAGGGGTGGACAAAACTCAGTACAGGTTTGCAGACCTGTCATGAACCTGGACTGTAGTTCAGGGAATCCGGTTTAATGATGTAACCCAAACCCAAGCTAGTTTTGAGTGGTACTCATTTTGTATTAGGAATATTTTGGACAGCTGTTTTCTTATGGAACTAAATCTTCTGACAGTGAACATGGCATGATGGAGACGGTCTGGCACAGATGTCGAATGATCTTTCGCCTTTATTCATATGTGATTTCCAGGAAACATTTTATTGGATGACCCTTTGGGTAAGCAATCCTTCAGCTAACTGCTTTATCCCTGGTCTTCTGGCACAAAAACACAGATACACCTCAGATATCAGAAGGTCCAGGTACGATATTTTTTGTATAGCATACTCAATCAAGGGAATAAAGAGAGCATTCTGTATGCGATCTCTGCCACAATTTACTTTGAAGACTCAACACCACACACTAAAGGATATTAAGCATGAGGAGGGGAACAAGTAGGAGTCTGACCTGAGAGGGCATGAGGCGGTGACTGGAGGTTAGCACCTCTAACCAGGGCTCGGCTCCCAAGTCTACAGCAGGGATCTTGGCAGTTCCTAGGGGACCCTGCTCTAACTGGGATTCTCAGGGTCTAGATTCCTGGTATTGCATGAGGGAGCCTGAAACTTCCATAGAGTGTTGCTTTTAGCTATTCAACATTCTATACTAGGGCTCTTATCCACGGCAGCATTTCAGAAGTGGGGGAAAACTGATATTTTTTGTGTGTGTTTGTTTTACCCAGCTCTAGACATGATAAAATTTACCTTTAGTTTGCCTCTCATGGAAAGTTATTGCTTTGAGAGCTTATACTGAGGAACCAGAAACCCAAATAATAAATTGATAATATCACTGTTAAAATCATTTCAGCCATACTTTCATTTACTAATATAATATAAGAAAGAATTATGACTAGTGGATTATACTGGAAGAAGAAAGTATTATAAGAAAGAAAGAATACATCTGTGTGAATCTTTCAACTCTCCAGGTGGAGAAAACAGTAGAATTGTATTATTGATTTATTTTGAATACTGAAGAATAGGCTAGCGGTCTCCAGTAGGCAATAACAGCAGGAGCAAGGAAAACCAACTCTGTTTCATCAAGTATCATCTGTCACCTTGTCTCCAACACTGACGGTCAGATCTTGCCACCCTTATTTATACTGAATAGTTCATTACTCGGCTCACCCTCCCACTGATATCAGTAAGATTACTCTCAGAATGAGGAACTAGCCCGTAAGAGTAAGGGGGGCAGAATCTGACCTTGAGTGTTAAAAACCTTTAAAGTAACAAAATTGTGTCATATATTTCTCTCTTTCTGTTTGGGCATCTCCAATTCAACATTTCTAACAGCCTAAAGGCCCGTTTTATTTGGTTATGACTAAGGTATTGTATGGCATTAAATAAAAACATCTCCTAATACTGTGACATACAATGCTTTGAGTTAAAAAAAAAGGTTGCTGAACCAACCTCTGGTGTAAAGAAGTATGGCTCCTCCATGGATATCAATGGAGTTAAGCTGATTTACCCGAGTGGAGGATCTCCCCATTTATTTGCTAATTCTTCTTGTCACCTATACTTACATTACTTGAAGGATCATCTCTCATAAATTACATCTATGAACACACATAGGACATAGGTCGTATGTCTGTTAAAGATTGGTTTACAATACTTTTTATAAGTCACAATATTTCAAGAGAAATGGGCCCGACCCAGCAACAGTTTAGTTCCATTTCCATTTTGTGAGTGTTTGGATCTATTTTGAGTTATTTGCAGAGGTACAGAGCAGCAAAAAGGCAAAACTGGAAATAAACTTCCTCCACTTAATGGGTTTTGGCTTTGCCCCATGTCTAAGCAACTGTTTACCTTGTTTTCTGGAGGATGGGTCAGAGATTTAAAATGGTAGTTTTTCCTTCTCCTGTTCTTTTTTCTTTAGGTGTCTGGCTGTTTCAGTTCTCTGAGGCAGAAATTCACTCCAGCACAGAGGGCAACTTAAAATCTGTCTCAAACCCTTAAAGCAGGGTTGAAGTGGGACTTCAGTGGTGCATAGGTCTTATGCTGGCCCATGGCACAAGGGTGAATTTCTTCTTGAGTTCCCTCAATGTTCACTTTTTTGGGAGGCTTTCATCTTTCCTCTCCCACAGTTAACGCCCTTACAGAGCAGACCCCAACCTCCTCGTGGCTCAGTTGATTGTGTTCTGTTCAAAAGCTGAGTAATGTATTATTTCTGTGCATAGTTTTATTATTCAAAATGACTATGTGAAGGGAGAAAGATGGGTACCTTGCCAAGAGCTGATGCTTTAGAGAGCAAAAGGGAGAGAAATACCACAGGAGTTTAGAATTCAGCTGTAAAATTTGAGTCCAGGAAGAAATGTGTCATTTAACGTCTGTCCAAGGAAATTAAAAAAACAAAACAAAAAACAAACAAAAAAAACCAGCTCTTATTATTTTCAAATTACAAAAGGATGAACAATGTAATACTTGGGTTTAGAACACTGCTTCATGCTCCTGCATCTTAAAATAGTTTCTTTAAATGAAAAATTGTAGTCATGAGATGTTGTGGGCTGGATTCATTAAAGGGATTAAGTGGTGTCTGTGCATATGTGTTTATACATCTGTGTGTGTGATGTCTGTATACAAATCTATTCCCACACAAAAGACTTTGTTAGCTGTAAATTGAGATTGCTAGACTACATATCCCACCAACACACCCTGTAAAAAGAAAAGAAAAACAGCTGAATCATTTGTCTCCCCCTCTACACTTTACTAATTAGGGACGAAGATATTTTTAAGATATTTGCTCACCCACCTTGCCTCTCTTCTTTAAATATCAGCCACTCCTCTTCCACCACCTACATAAGTCCTCGCATTCATACCAGATAACGGGGAAGTTTGAACTCTGTCCCTATTCACTGGATATCTGTTCACGTGTTTATGATTTTCGTAAGAATGGCATAGTTTTTATAAATTACATCATATGTAGCTCTCTACATGGTTTTGTAATGGTGCATATAATTAAGGGAGGTGTATTATCAGCTTACATATACAGTGTGATACACGTTTCTCTGTCTCCTATAGTTTAGGAAGACGTGAATGTGTCATCTATGCAGCTATTAATTGTTCTAAATTCAGTAGTGATTTTTATGTAGAAATTAGAAAGCAGATTTCAAGTCAACAGATTATATATTTATTGTCTGGGTTATGGCTGTACTGTTGTTGGTTAGAATAATGGTGATATGCAGGGTGGGGTTTTCAAAAATTCTCACCATTGGAAATCTCTTCCAGAACTGCTGCTTCTGCTCACTGGTGCACCTAGACAGCAGTGCGGAGGGGAGTTTTTTAATGCACCGATGCTTTGGTGCAGGACACTGGACACTCCATGCACACTCAGGAGGCACTCTGCCCAGTTGTAACTCTACTTTAAGCTTCCTTCCTTGCAAATCCTTGCTAATAAAGCTTTCCATGAGAGGCAAACCAAAGGTAAATTATATTATGTCTTGAGCTGAGTAAAAAAAAAAAAAAATCCTAGTTTTCACAGATCCCTATTCCCACCTCTGAAATGCTGCTGTGGATAGGAGTCTTGACTTTGAGCTATTCAACATTTCAAACACCACTCTACAGGAGTATCAAACAGGACGTGAATAATACCATGTTCAATTGTTAGTAGTTAATACCACTGACACACCCTGGCACCCCCTTATTCACTACTATCATATAATTAGGATGTGTTTTGCACAAAGTATGCCTTGTGAGATATCATTCTGAACATATTGATCTGCTAGACATTAATATCTCGTTGGATTGTATGTGCTATAATCATATGTGAGGTTATGAAGTTTGGTTATGTATGTGAGTTTGCAAACACCCACAAGCAGCCTTTCAGGTACAACAGTAAAAAGGCCAGACAATGTTAATGGCTTATTGAGGAAATGCACACAAGCACAAGAAACAATAAGAAAAAAAAAGAAACAATAGAAACAGAGATAGCACTACACAATGGGAACTGTTTGATCCAAGTCACATCAAAAGAGCTTTCCAGCAAGTTGAAAGAAGACATAAAAGCGGGAAATGACATCATGACTGCACCTCACTCTCCCTACAACAACACACCTGGAAACACCTGAGGAACAAAGACTGAACTGGGGGAAGTGATGGTCCCAGGCTAAAAGGATTTCTAGCCTGTGTATGAAAATCTGGGAAACCCAAGCTGCAAAGCAAAGGCAGCTTGTGCCTTAAGAATCTACCAGCCTGTTGACCACTCGGGGTGAGAATTTGCTAATTCACATCCTACCTATCTAGTATGTTAAGCTCTGTTTCTGGTTTTCGTTTATGTACTATGTAATCTGTTTGATCTGTTTGCTATCACTTATAATCACTTAAAATTTATGTTTTTGTAGTGAATAAACTTGTTTTATGTTTTAATCCAAACCAGTGTGCATTTAACTAAGGTGCCTGGGGAAAATCTCAGCTTGGTTATCACAAGTGTGCATGGTCCTCTTCACATTGAGGGAGAGGCGGACCGGGTATTAAACCCATATACTGGCCAGATTTGACCAGGGCAGCATGGTACTGCTCTGGGGTCCTAAGCTGGTGGTTCGAGAGCCTACATGTAACTGCAGCTGCGTGTGTCCCTCTGTGAATGCTGGTGAAAGTGCAATCTTGGAGAGCGTTGCAGCTTGTCACAGCAGCACAGTGTGAGAGGGAGCCCAGACTGGTGGGACAGGGGGCTCAGTGGTACCCCGGTTCCAGGTAGCACCCCGGGGGAACCCATCACAACCACATTCATTTGGAATAAACCCAAATTATTCAGTTTCCCACAAACAAACAAAAAATTTATTTTGGAAACTCTGATATGTGGCCTTTCTGAAATGAACTGTGCTCCCTGGGACCCCAACAGATGCTGCGTTAAAGTGACGGTCTTGTCAGTTTCTCAGCTGGCCCAGATGTTCAGATGCCCTGGGATTCTCAGTCCAGGGCAGTCCACATAGTAGAGCTGGCTGATAACCATGTACCCTGGAAGCCCATCCCAGGACATCCAAGCTCTCAGGTCCAGGGCAGGGAGCTTGGAAGTCAGGATTCTCAGGACTCCAGGCTCACTTGTGGAGAGCCAGGAATCTAGACCCTGAGAGCCCCTGCTAAAGCAGGGCCCCCAGGGCTTTGAGAACTGCCAGGATCCTTGTTGTGGAACTGGGAGCCAAGCCCTGGTTAGAGCTAGGGCTCCCAAGCACCTGGTTCCACCAGAGAGAGTCTGGAAAACCTGGCATGGCTGGTTGCCCTGGAGCTGCCAACCCTCCAAGTCCTAGGAAGCAGCTTGTTAAGTGAGCTAGCAGGAAACCAGACAGCTTTCTCATAAAAACCTGCCTGGAAGACAGCCTTCCAACAGAAGCCAACCTTAGATTCACAGAAAGTTAGCTGAAGCTAAGAAATGTCCATGTAACATTTCAAGTTTTACAAACCAGCATTATCCAATGAAATTCTGTTTCATTGGAAAATTTCTGACCAGCTCTATTCAGGTAAGGAATGGTGCCCCTAGCCTCTGTTTGTCAGAGGGTGGAGATGGACGGCAGGAGAGAGATCACTTGATCATTGCCTGTTAGGTTCACTCCCTCTGGGACACCTGGCATTGGCCACTGTCGGTAGACAGGATACTGGGCTAGATGGACCTTTGGTCTGACCCGGTACGGCCTTTCTTATGTTCTTATGATCCCTATTTTATCCCTTATTGGAAACATGGCACCTGGTATAGTAAAATGTCATACCACCATGCAGGAGCACTGTATCAGTATGGACTCAGAGAAAAGCATGCTATCTACATTCATCCTACATTACTTCTAGGTTTTCCTGGGAGGCCACTCATTACAAGTACTGACCAAGCAAGACCACAATCAAATGTGCTATGGCTGCATTCTGCCTCCTATGGAATATTTTTGCTCGAAAAGTTGAGATAAGGGTACTGGCAACAAAAACAAAACACAATCCAATCATGACTACTAAAATTTGTATTTGTTAAAGTAGCATTTCTATTATTAAACCATGTTAGAATGAAATGCAAAATGTATTGTAAGTTCCCATTGATTTTTCCATCAGTGTATTAAGAGCTGCTGAACTCTCTCTAAATACAATTTCCTTTCAAGTTCAGAGATTGGTTCCAGATTAGTGCACTGTATGTAGTTGCATATAGTATGCCTATTATTTTTAATGTTCACAATGAATCATAAATATTTTTGTAGCCACAGATGTTGAGTGTACCTAGCTTTCATTTCGGGACAGAACAGAAAAATCAGATGAGGTTATTCTCTTTATTTCAAGAGAATTAATGGGCTGAGTGACTACTCTGCTTGCTTCATTTCAGTGCAGTTTTTATTATATTTTATGTGACATCTGGGAGATGGTTCCAACATCTACCTGATATAGATTTCTGGGCTTCCTTTTTGTATGACCTTGTCTTTAGGCCATGGTTACCTATAACCTATACAAGGACATTTCAGCTGTCAAAGTGAGTTGAGTGGAGCAGATCAGGGTTTGTAGTCACTTTTCCCTCTGTTGTAGCTAAAAAAAATCCTGGAGTTACAACTCACTAGGACTAAATATGTAGCGTTGTCACTCAAAATAGATCACAATATTCAGGTTATTTAAGAGATTCTTATTCATACTCTAAAATTAAATAGCCATAATTGCTGGTAATAACAAAGAAGCTCAAGGAGTATCAGGGATGAAGCCAAGGATTCGATTCAAATGGATTGATTTCCCCACTAAAATAGAGATCTGAATATTTTTTTTATCAGTGAGAAGAGTTATTTCTTAGTAGTAAGAAGAACAGAGTTTATACTTATGTGCTGAAACATACAGCCAGACAACTGAACAATCACAATGAGGTGTTTGAACATCTATCACTGCTAGACTTTTTATTGTAGTAAGCCATTGATAAGCATGTTCTTTAGAAATCCAAGTGTATGGCAGTGACTCAGATCACCAGGCTCCCATACCTCAGCTTCCAGAGGTTAGTGTGCAGAGAAGAGAACTAATGGAGGTTACACTGGGGTGCTGCCAATGGAACTTACAGTGTGGCAAGGAGATGCAATAATGTTTTTGGCCTCCGGGGAAAGGATGTGGTTTTATCACATGCAGCCTGCTCACATGCCTTTCATGGAAATGGGCAAGGGTTAGGGGAGAGCTCCAATGGGAAATGTGGCTACTGATACTTTGTAACTGATGGACTAGTCAAGAGATATAACACACAGCTGCCCTCATTGTACAACAGTGGTCAATGTCAAACTAATTTAACCCAAGAGGTTTGAAACCTGAGATTTTTGTTTCCTTTACTATACCGACAGGAGGAAAACAGATATAGAACCTGATTTTCCACCACCTTGTGCCTTGTCTAGTCATTGACACGTACAAAATGAGTGTAACACACCAAGAGTATGAATTGGTATGGGTTTATGCTTATTTTACACAGGGGTAAATGACCACACAAAGTGCAAGGTAGAAGATAATTAAGGACTGATGATAGCTGGATCCTGAAAACAAGGTTGTCAGGTCAGGAGGTGGAGACAACTGGGACCTGGAGACCAGGGATAGGAATCATGAGCTAGGCCTGGGATTCTTACTGTGATAGAATTATTTAATCAAAATAACACGAGTAAGAGACATTAGAGATGGAAAATACCTATTAGGTCATTGGTCCAACCTTTTGTCATTGCAGAATTGTTCCCTAAGTATATTTTCCAGGTCTTTGGTCAGTCCACTTTTAAAGCCTCAAAGAGCCAAGAAATTCAATCTTTGGGAATCTGCCTTGCTAAGAGGGTGGAAATATAAATATTTAAGGTGTTTTGAGTTAATATGCACCTTATGGTAAGAAAAACACATTTAGAATGAAAAAAATTAATATGTAATTCTTTGTAGGTCCTCTTTAACACAATTTTTATAACAATTTAAAGCATTTTAATCAACTTGTATAGTAAAGTATCCTAACAGTTTTCCAAACATCAAACTTCCTGCCACCTCTCCTCACATCTTAAAGAATAGTTAACAATAGTAAATATTACTGTCTCCAATTTGACTCTTGAAAATACATTTTAAATAGACTTTTATGGCCTGGCTTTAAAAGTAATCAAAGGCGCAACATACATTAGCATGTACATAAATATGTAATGTGCTCATAAAACTCAGATGTCTAACTGGCCATGTGTTTAATAACTGATTTGCCTACATGCACACTAGGAATTTGTGCACTTTAGTGTACATCAGTTCACTCCATCGTACAAGCCTAATTTTAAAAATCTGTCTCTTAATTTGTATTAATTGTGTTGGGGAATTACATGACAGCAAATTTGGGTAGGTGATAAATGTTTTCATACAGATTCCTCAGAATATTAGCAGTTTGGCCGTGCTTCTTAAAACAGGTTAGGCAAACAGTTGCCAACATACACTTAAACAAGTGTCAATCAAATCAAATTTAAATGTCTGTAAATATGTAGGAAGAATTCATTGTGTAATTAATTGCATGTGACACGAGTTGAAATTCACAAGGAAAAGTAAAGATGGGAGAAGCTATTTCATGTACTGATTTGCTGCCTATCTGCTCTAAATGAAACACAAGTGTCTAGCTTTACATTGTGCTAACAATAATGTTAATGCTTAACTAACAGCAACATAAAGATGTTAAAGACAACATTCTTTAGAAAGAACTTAAGATCTCTGTTTGCCTCTCACTATGGAACTGTACACATCTAAAAACGATAATAATTATAACAAGTGATGGCTTGGTGGCTGATACTATATAACACAAATACTTTTTGCTTTATTGTTTAAAAATGCAGATTCTAGTGTCGCTTTGCAAGCCAAAAAAAAAAAGACTACAGTATTTTTTAAAAAGACCAATGAAGTTGAAATGTCAAGAGGTATATATAATAACAATAACTTAACTGCTGGAATCTGATATATTTATTCACCCAATGTATAAAATAAGATCTTCACAACCTATAGCTCCATATACATAAAAATGCATTATATCCAAGCAGCGGGTTTCTGGTATTTTCTGTAATGCACAGTCTGCCATAATGGCACACACTTTCTTAATGTACCATAGCAGTAGGTAATAGGGACAGGAGAATTCATTTTGCCAGATTTAATAATGTACTGAGATTATATGTTTTAAATTGGAGACCCAGAGAAGGGCCCAGGAGACAGCGTTTGTATACACAATAGGTTTACAATAGGGTATGGAGTTCATTCTCAAAGCCAAAACAAGCACTACAAAATCTCACAAACTCATCTTGCAATATTTCCGCCATATTGAATGGTGGCATTCTCATGAGATCAACTGTTCCAGTGACCTCAGTCATACTTGATATTAAGTTTCCATTTACACTTCCTAAAGGGTTAGTAAATGTTTTCAATAAATGCTGAATGAATTGGTATAGATTGTTAGAGCATCCCAGTGGCCTACAGGTTGCTTGTAACCATCTAAAATACCTTCTATTGGTGTGCATATAGCCATCTAAACGACATAATACTCATGCCTGTAACTTGCTTATAACATTAATCATTTATTAATGCCTTAAAAACTATTTAAAAGTGGAACTTCAACAGAACATGAGACCAACATCTCTGAAATCTATATCCACATCCAAGACCAAATGCAGACAATTTCCCCTTTCTACTTTATCCATATCATGGGGCAAGTTTGGATCTACGAATCTGAATCTAGCTCCTGCCAACTTTGCCCCCAAATTAAGTTTTGAATGTGGATTCATATTCAGATCTGAAGTTCTGGTTAGATACATCACCATATTTAGAACAGAGCTTGAATCTGTTGAGGTTTGAGTTCTATTTGATTTTGGGCAAACTTGAATTTTAGGCCTTTGCATTTTTTTTTTTAAAACTGTCACTGTTTCAAACTTAATATATTTTATTAGCCTTAGCAAAAATTACTTTCAAACACCTATCTCTATTTAGTTATAAATACTGGTATGTGGTTTTGATTGTTTAATTACTTTTCCCAGGAAAAAACAAGAGAGTAAATTAAAGGAAATGTATGCAATTTTAATAAGTTACATGAAAAATAAAATAATTAGGTATTTTATTTTTATTAAGATGCCAGGGTGAAAGGTGCTTAAGACCTGCAGATAGAGTAGATGAATTTAAAGAACATTTTCTCTTCTTAGGCGACATAGCAGAGCTCCACTATTCTCTTCCCACATGTGCAGAACTCCTGCTAGTTTCAGAGAGAGCAGAATATCCTCTAGATTCCACTATGAGTATCGAAGAGAAGAGTTATGCGCTACAAGAATAATGTAGAGTCACAAAGCCGCAAGTTAAAAAGCTCCTGAAAGAGAATTTTTTTTAAAAAGGACTGTGGGTTTTTTTTGTTTTTTTTTTTGTTTTCTTTTTTGGCCCTTCACAATTTATGATGCTCTCTCAGAAATTTGACCATAAAATGCACCCCTTACCAAAATGGTCTTGTTCCATGTGATATATGGGGCTTTTTTCTCCATGTGTTTCTAGTGAAGCCTGAAGTTAATATGCTTTGTTGCTCTAGTGCCCAATGCTGCAAATTCTTATGCATGTGAGGGTTGGCTGGATCAGACCATTACATCTTTCTTTATCACTATAATTTATTATGTAAGAATACTTTAAGAAATAGGGTTAACATGTTAAATTGTGCTCACCTCTGCTGTTTCAGCAACCACTACAGAGGACATTAGTTTTGGAAAGACTCTACATAAAGAGAGAGTATTTCTTGCCAAATGAGGTATCAATTATTATTTATGTAATAATGAAAGTGCACATGGTACATGGTTAATAGAATAGTATATTTTTAAATAGTTTAGATATTCAGAATATGGAAAACCCACTGTAAATTAAAACAATTGTGAGACAGTCTAAAATCTGGACTTAACTTACTGATCAATGACAAGTTTCAGAGGGGTAGCCGTATTAGTCTGGATCTGTAAAAAGCGACAAAGAGTCCTGTGGCACCTGATAGACTAACAGATGTATTGGAGCATAAGCTTTTGTGGGTGAATACTCACTTCCTCAGATGCATGTGACGAAGTGAGTATTCACCCACGAAAGCTTATGCTCCAATATGTCTGTTAGTCTATCAGATGCCACAGGACTCTTTGTTGCTAATGACAAGTTTGTTTGTTTTAAAGCTAAAGCTAAGGAAGTTCTTAATTCTAATTTCAAAGGACAATTTAATACATGGCGGAAACTAAGAATAATAAATGTATATGCAGAATAAGATTTAAGAAGTCAATACAGTGATGCTAATTTATACCAGCTGGGGATCTGGCCCTTCATATTTAGGTAAAACAGAAAATTATTAAGTCAGCTTCCTATGGATTGCAGTTATTCAATCTTCAGGTGTTGAGGTGTAATGAAAACAGACTTTCATATTCAGTAGCCCTATTCCTATGCTAAGTGGAGAGGGTATTTGAATTTAAGTATTTTCAGATTGATTTTACATGCTAATCTCTCTTTGAGCTGAAATTCCCATAAACTGACACACAGTAAGAAAAAAGCAAACAAGCATAAAACTCACCAGGGTTGATAAGCTGAAAAATTTCCCCTTCTCCTAGCATACTGATACTGACAAGATGCTGCTGACTCCAGCAGATGGCTTGAGTCTTAGACCTAAGGGAATTTTATTGGGTGGGTTTTCTTCCCCGTCCTCCCTCAAATGTAGACAAAGGCAAAAATTGTAAATTTTCTAAATGCACATGTTGTGCCTTTCTATAAATAAACGATACTTTTATGGTATATTAGGTAACTTTAGTAATGCCAAATACATGGACATTCCACTGATTCCATAGGAAAATAGGTTTACCCATATCAGTTTAGATCTTTAGACCATCAAGTCCAATATTCTGTGTTAGGCAGTGATCAATACCTGATACTTAAGAGAAAGATAAAAACATAATGAATTGCCCTGTCATAGAACGTTGTACATAGAAGAAAAATACAGCATTTCTTATTTACCCTTATGGCAATCAGCTTATACCCTGTAGTATGAGATTTGGTTACCATTATCATCACATGCAAAACTATATATGTTATTGGTGATAACATTGTTTAGTCCTTCAAAAAAAATCTAGATACAGGATTTATACTTTTAAAACAGAAACACAAAGAACAGCCCAGTGTTCCAACAGCAAAGAAGGAAAAGAGCATACATAACCGTAAGAACAAATTGTTATCCCTTTGACCCAAGTAGCCAGCCAAAAATTCAGGATTTTCTAGGCTGTTCCAGTTAGGAGGAGAAATTGGTGATAGTTAAATATTTCTTTGATGCAATTCTGTTTACTTAAAAAGAATGTACAAAGTCCAGTTTTTCTGAATACAGCAGGAATCAAACAGCAGGAGAGATTCCTTTTTAAATGTTACAAGTCTGCCTTTCCAGCCAACACTCTGTACCCAGTGTTCTCTTAACTTTTTCTCAGAGCCACATAGAATCATAGGTTATAGAAACTGTGCTTCCAGGCTGTGTCTGTTTGGCTCTCTCTCTTTGCTTCGGTCTCCTGTCCCTGCATGTCTCCCCACTTGTGTGGTCTCTGTCCCACACAAAGATAGTGCCACTTGGAGCTCTCTACCCACAAAGTCCCAATTACTGAGAGGGTTTGCATACCTCTTTTGGCATAGGTGGGGCTGTATAGCTGCCCTCTCAGAAGTATCTTAAATGAGAGGTAGAGGTTACAACGGTTCAGATGAGGTTTAGCGCAACCCACTTAATATTAAGAATACAATTTTATATAAACACACCTTGGATAGAGAAATGATACATTTTATAAAGCTACATATATAGGCATAGAAATTAAATTAAAACTATGCCAGAAGTCCTAACTCTGTTTAAAAAAAAAAAAAAAAAAAGAGAGAGAGAAAGAGAGCTAATCAATTTCTTCAACAAAGGTTAGGAAAACTATCTAATGCTCTGTCATTGTATCCTGTGTGTTTTGACTTTCTTCTGTTCAAAGAAATTATTTTATTATTTTCTCTTCTGTCATTTGCAAATTGAAATCTACCACTATTCATATTGCTCTAGCAAGCGGAAACACTTCTCGTCCATGGTTTAATTTGTTGGCTTCTGATGTTTCCTCACTCACATAATCAGCTCAAGTGAGGTAGAAACACTCCAAACACCTGCGGCGAGACAGCAGGAGGAAAAGAAAAAAAGACACAGACCACCTGTTGTGTTAGTGCCAAAGAATTACATACTTTCAGTTGGCAACAGCTTCACTTGAAATCTCCAAAGTGTTCTGTAGAATGGGTTTGTCAAAGTACATTATTAGTTTTCTAGTCACTTTTGTGGCTGAATATCAGGGGACAACCGGGCAACTTGAATGGGCAAACTTTGCTCTAACTTTATTGGCTTACAGGCAGCTCCTGGTTAGAACACCCCCTTTGCCTTACAGCTCTTGCATTTAAGAGTGTCCATCCTCACCAGGTAGTCTAGTGCATAAAGCACTGGATTGGGAATCAGAAGACATGGGTTCTGTTTCCAGCTCTGGCACTCACTTATGTGATCCTGGGTATATCACTTTACCTCTCTCTATTTCTTCTCCCGCCTTTTGTCTGTCTTGTGTATTTTAGCTGTAAAGCTCTTTGGAACAGGGACTGTTTCTTACAATCTGTTTGTACAATAGCTAGTACAAAGAGGACCCAATATCCATTGGGGTCTCTGCAAGCTACAACAACGACGATTATAAGAAGTCAATCTATTATGCATTCACCTTCTTGCTGTGGTAGTAACCTAAGGGATTACATATAGCCAGTGATAGGCAAACCTCAACAGATTTGAAGTTCAGTTGTTTATCCAAAGCTTATCTGAAATCTTGAAATCTCATGAGAAATGGGTCTTGAGTAATATTTTGGCATTTCTTTTTGCAGTACAGAACCCAGAAGCACAAGAACATGTGAAGAAAGAAATATGCATGAACAAATTTCAAATCTCTCAAATATTTCTTCAGAGCATCCTTGACAAAATCCTACTCACTTGTAGAAGGTGTATAATTACTTTGTTTTTTTACCTAGTAGAACGGAAAGAGATGCAAGGACGGAGGGGTGAACAATGGGTGAACAATGGGTTGTATCCACAACTTTCACACATTTTTTGACCAAACTCTGAATCAAGATTATAAAATTTCTATGACTGGGCTGATAAATTTTTATAAACATTTTGCAAGCCTGACTTAGAGTTTTGTAAAAAAAAAAAAAAAAAAAAGTGCAAGTTTCAAGAGGATCTTAATTTAATCAACTCTTCACCCATCTGTTCTAGTACCAAAAACAACCCCACTACAAATCTGCGTTCAGAGCCTCACATGTCCATCTGAGTGAGTTCGCTGACCGATTTAGTTATTTATTTGCTGGCTTCTATAATGCCTATTTCTTTGTGATCTAGGCATTTTCAAAAGCACCTTCATGACTTAGAGGCCTAAATCCCGTTTCCAGTAAGATGTCAAGGGAGATTTTCAAAAGCGCAAATGGGAGTTAGGTTCCCAACTCCCACTGACTTTAAGGGTATGTCTACATTTCAACTGGGAGAGTGCTTCCCAGCTCAGGTGGACAGGCATGCTAGCTCTGCTCAACCTAGCACACTAAAAACAGCAGCATAGCTGGGAGTAGCATGGGTGGCAGCTCGGACTAGCTGCCTGAGATCAAATTGCTTGGACTCTCTCAGGCAGGTAGCCCCAACCACTGCCCATGCTACCCTTAGCAGCAGTGCCATTTTTAGCACAGCTAGCAAGTGTTTGTCTACCTGTGCTTCCCAGCTGTAGTGTAGATGTACCTTAAGTGCAAGTTGGATGCCTGCCTGAACTTTGTGTTTTTGAAAATCTCCCCATCAGTCATTTAGGAGTCTAAGTTTCACTGACATTCAATGGGACTTAGACTCCTAAGTATTTAAGACACTTCAGAAAATGGAACTTGAGCGACAATGTCATTTACGTATGCTTGAAAATTCTACTCTGCAAGTTTGGGCCTATACTTGCAAACACTTATACATGTGCATAACTATGCTTTGAAGCCAATGGATCCACTCTCATTAGCAAGTTATACACCCAATTATGTGACTGTAGGATTAAGGTTATAAAGACTAAAATAAAAAAATCAGAAAAATACCAAAAAGTCTAATTTTAAGTGAAGTTTGAATATTGAATTCAGGTTACTAATTACAGACCTAAATCCTATAAATGCTTCAACAGAATGGAACTGAATTGGTTAGAAAGCACTAGTGCTGGTATTAAGTGTTTGCAAGATTGAGCTATAAAGGAATGTGGTTCATGAATGAAGGGTCATTGAGTTTATCATGAAGGAATCCATCAAGGCTGAACTGTATCATTGTTGGACCAATTACCGTTGTTACTGTTTTTATCTTTTCTTATCACAGCAGGGGCACATTAGCTCTCAGTGCTGGTTCTTTTGGAAAAAAATCCAATTGTACACTGAATTCACTGACCTTTGATGCTCAGATAAGACCTTTCAACATGATTTGTGCTGATCACTTTCCCCAATTTATGGGTCTTTTCTGGCTGCCTCTACTGCATACTGACAATAGTGTATGTGTAACAGGCACTTTTGCACTCTGCAAATTGACTTAGGTTGACCTCAAAAAAAGAAACTGTTTTGAGAGAAAAAAGTAATTATTAGGCTCTTTGTCCATAGTGATTGTCAATTTGCATAACATTATCTATAATGCTTTGCAATATTTTTTTGGAGGTCATCTCATCTTATTAAGTCTGTCACAGGGCTGATATTATATCAAGTTTAGACAACACATCTGCACCACCCAAAACCCTACCAATGGTGATAAATGTGTTTGTTCTTGGCAGACAAACTGTGCAGATTCTTATTATGTATGCATACATTTACATTTATTTAAACATTTTTAGAGATAGGGAAGAGGGCCCAGGAATCTTCTTTACATGAGAACAACATCCATGATTCTCATCCTAGAATATTTCTGAAAGCTGAAATTATCCAACATCTTTCAAAGGCCGTGTCAGTCCTGAGAGAAATACATAATGATGTCCATTCAGCACTGACTACTGGAAAAGAAAACCTTAAGCTAGTTCCCGGCCTGAACTGTTGGCTTTCATTGCACATTGCTAGCTTTTAACTGCTTGACTTAGCTAACTTGTGGTAAAGACCAATTTATTGTTGGTGTGTGCAGATACACAAAGTTTCAGTGACGTACATCCAATGTATAGGATTTTGGAACTTTTAATAGCTAATATAACTCAATTTTATAAAAAGTTCAGGGCAACTGAAAAAGACAGAAATCCTTCCCCGGCAGAACTGGCAATTGTTGCTAATATTTATTACAACTATTAAGAAGTCTGAATTCAAGAACTCTAAGAAGGCTAGGCACCAATTTTAGATTTAGTTTCAATGGGATGGGGGCACCTAAAGAGCTTGGACTTCCTTGAAAATTCCAGCCTAAAATTTTCCAAATTTAACTTTCACAACCAGAGACTGGCTGAGGCTGATACCCATTACTGTAACCATGCATTTACAGTAACTCCTCCCTTAAAGTCGGCCCGGTTAACATTGTTTCATTGTTACGTTGATGATCAATTAGAGAACATGCTCGTTTAAAGTTGCACAATACTCCCTTATAATGTCCTTTGGCAGCCGCCTGCTTTGTCCACTGCTTGCAGAAAGAGCAGCCTGTTGGAGCTAGCTGGTGGGGGCTTGTAACCAAGATGGACTGGCAGCCCCCCTATCAGCTTCACGCTCCCCTAAGTTTCCTGTGCTGCAGCCACCCAGCAGGCTAGCAATCAGCAGTTCAGCTGTCCCTCCCCCCACTGGCATGTGCTGCTCCTGCCGTCTGCCTTGGAGCTGCTCCCCGGAGCCTCCTGTTTGCTGTGCGGGGGGGTGGGAGAGGCTAATGTCAGGGTGTCCCTCTCCCCCCTGTTCCTGCCCCTCCCAGGATGGAGGGAGCTTGCCGGCAGCAGCTGCTGTCTCAACTTGCTGATCTACTTAAAAAGGCAATGTACTTAGAGTGGTGTCAGCATACTTAAAGGGGCAATGCACAGCTCGCTCTCTCTCACACACACACACGGTGTGTGTTTCTGTCTCTTTTTGCCATGCTGTCTCCCCTCCCTCCATTCCTGCTGCCTTGTAGAGTGTGAGGCTACATTTACAACAATGAGTTAACCCTTGAGGACTCAGCCGATTGCTAGTTCATCATTTAGCAGCAAGGCATTCCCTGGGAAATATCCCACCCTCTTCCACCCTCTGACTTCACCATCTCAACCAAGCTTCATAATCATCATCGTTGTTTACCAGTATTAAATTGTTTAAAACTTATATTGTGTGTGTGTGTGTGTGTATGTATTATATATATATATATATATATAATCGAGAGAGAGAAAGTGTGTGAGTCTTTTGTCTGGTGAAAAAAAAATCCCTGGAACCTAACCTCCCCACCCCCATTTACATTAATTCATGGGGAAATTGGATTCGCTTAACATCGTTTCGCTTAAAGTTGCATTTTTCAGTAACATAACTACAATGTTAAGCGAGGAGTAGCCTTCATCAAAGTAAACAATATTATCTGGAAGCATACCTTAGTCTCCCTAAGCAGCTGATTGGTAGTATTAGCACTGGATAACTTCCAACTGAGAGTGCTAAGTTTTATTAAATCTCTAATATCACAGAGGGACAAGTACAAGTAAAATATGGCTAGTTAAGAATTTATTTTTATTTCCTGGGTCTCACTATATGAAAACATGGCACTGCCAGAAATCTCATAAAAGAGCCCAATCCTATAAGATTTTCAAAAGTTAATTTTTGAAGATTCGAGAGATTTGGACTATAATTCAATAACTCTAAGTGCTAATCTAAAGAAGCTTTCTTCAGAGTGCTTATCCTAATATCAGTTGTTAAGTGCTTATCAGAACCAAACCGCCATATTTTCTCATGCTCTCGCCTCACTAATTTCAAAAATTAGCATCTTTCTGTCCCTAAATGTCAGTAAAATCTACATACATTCTCATGTCACAATCAGGGACAGTTGTGTTGACTATGTGTGTGTTTGCTCTTGTTCTATCCTGCACATTCAATGTTCCGTGATTTGAATGAGAATCACTCCCACGCTTAAATCTCTTCAAGTTTGGGGCCTAATTTTCTGATTAATTTCCCCCAGAGATTGTCTTTCTCTGAATTACGTAGCCTGTTAAAGACTAAGAACACTTTTAGTCTATGGCATGTACTTGTGCAAGATGTTCCCTTTCTACCAATGGACAGTACTCCAATCAATTCCAAAAATCTGTTAACCTAACTTAATATAACTCATCTGTTCAGTTGATGCATATGGAGTCAAGATACTTCCTCTTTTCAAGTCTGTGAAAATAACTAAGATCAGCACTAACTTTAGTTACATCAGCATCACCTTTATTAACCTTAAGATTGCACACAACATATTTTAAGTGGAACATCTCTTTTTAGTGTATCCAAAAGAGAGAGTATGTAATTCAGTTTTGTATTTAATATTTATGCACTTTTTATCTTTATATTTTGATTTATTTTCCATAAGCAAAGAGGCAAGGAGACAGGGTTTGATTCATTCTGGTTTAAGAAGTATTCAAATGTATGAAGCTCCTCTATATTAGCCTGTATAATACCAAAATACAAAATTTAAATCCAAACGATCAAATAATTGCAATGATCTATGGTCAATGGAAATGGCTGTTACCAATGTATATTAAACAGTCTTATCTTCTTTAACAAATTATTTTTGTGTTTTATAAAAGTGCTTTATGTGTCTACCATAAAACCATAAAGGCATGAAATTCAATGCACCATATGTTCAGTACTTATGAACGAATCACACTATGTAATTTTCTTCAACAGAGTACTTAGGAGCCAATGTTCATCTATAAATATTGACTACCTCACAGCCAACGAGTACTTGAACACCACCACTAATATTTCAGGTGTTTATTTCACCTCTTGAGTCAATGTTAGCACCACTGAAACAGATGAAAAAGCCGAATACTGTATACTAGAACAACCTTGCAAACTTTTATTCATCCAAAACAGGTAGCATTTTGACGGGAAATAAAATATCAGTGTTTCCTATAAATTATAATCAAGGCAAAAGGTGGGTGGACTATAGATTCAAGGGGGGAAATATTTATTTTGGTAGGCTGTGTTAGGGTTTATAGTGTAATAATCAAAAGGACTGCTAACATAGGGTTTCCTGGTGTTAACACTAGGAAACCTGGTCTGGGTTCAATCAGTATGGGAATAAGAAAGTCAGCGAGAACTCCAGGGGTCTGTCTGTGTCAAGTAGTCTCAATAAAGAAATTGCCTTTATTAAAACTTACTCTTGCCTCCTCTCTACCATGAGGGAATCTACAGAGTATTCCAATGAGAATAATGGAGGTGAACGCTTAGTTTATATTAAGTTTTATTAACAGGGATGGTAGGCAAGTTTGTTTTGTTTAAACAAAACTATGGGATTAATTCCATTTATAATTTGACACTAGTCAATTCACTTTGTATTTATTGCAATGATTTCTGTACAAATGACCAGGCATAAATGTGATGGGGTATTTTTCAAGTATATAAAAAGATAGTTATTGTACAAGTCCTATAACTACTTTACAGTTCTATATTTTTTTCATCCTCTCAGATTCATCAAGACACTAGTTGATTTTCCAGCAAAGCATCCATCCAATTTGTGTGTGTAAAGGAAACTATACCTCTAAATATCAAACATGGAGTTGAAAAATCAGATTTCCCCGAAGCAATTGGAGAACAATAACCCTCTAAAGTTTGTAAAATAATTTTACTCATTTTCTCTTTCCAAACAAAGAGCAGTCAAACCAAATTTCATGCAAACGTAGAGAAAATTAATTATTCAAGGAATGAACAACCAAGTGTTATTTTACTAAATTATAAACCTCTGTGAATAATAGAAATGTCTAATGACCCTTAGCTATAGCACTACAAACAAAAAAATCATAACTGAAAATATGACTCACATCTGTAAACAAAATTCAGATTGATCACTGTAGAAGGTATGCCTGATTCTACTCTTGCTTATGTGAGTTTTATATTGGTAGTGTAATTCCACTAACTTCAGTGGATTTACCCTTATGTTACATAGCTAGAAATGAAAGTAGAATCAATGCCAGGCTTTTAAACATATAATCATTTTTGAAAGGGAATAAAATTCTACCCAGTCATTAGCTCTTATTATTGTCTATGCAAACTAGCAAGAAGCCAAATGACTGTGCCTCTTTATGCAACTTGGTTAAATGTGATACCTTCTCTGAGATAATATAACAAAAATGCTCCAAAGTCTTAATCTGTATACCAGGACTAAAATAAGCAACTAGATGTAGCTTTTGTTAGGTAATATACTACAGGGATACGGAGATAGTATTAATCAATATAGGGCAGAGTGTCAGGGCATTTAACAAGACAAGCTCTTTGCAAGGACCTGTCATTTATTAATGTCTGTAAAGTGCCCAGGTTGGTTAGTGTCTAGGCATTTGTGCAACAAGATGTTCTTAATCAAATTGCACCAAGTAGAGAATGGGCCAAAATCAATTTCTTGAATCCAGAACTCATGGTACCTGACCTGTCCTTACAATGTGCTGCAACAAACTTCAGATCCTAACAACTTCATCTGTAATGTCAACTTGTATTAAGCCAAGGGCATTATGAGGATAAATACATTAAGAGAGGTGCTCTTATACTGTGATATTAGTGGCATGTAAGTATGGTCAAGATAGATCGGCTAGAGATAAAGCAGAGCGACCGACCATCGTAACAATATTCCTGATGAGCTGCCATGCCATATGTTGCAACAGAACTCAACCCAATTCTCATGGTGGTTCACATAAGACTTTCGTCACATACAAAGTGTTGTAGTACACCAGTAACTGCTTTTTTATTAATTAGGCACATTACATAATCTGTATCTGCAGCCTGAATCAATCATTTTTCATTGGTATAGGCAACTACGTATATTCCTACGTGTACCTCATAGAGAAGTTATTTTCTGAAATAGTGCTGGAAAGTACAGATCACAGACAAATTTTGTTAATTAATGGTATATGACCTTCCTCACAGCATGTTGAAAATTGACCACATCAAATGTTTCTACATCTAAAATACTACGTGGAAATTCTAGTGCTTCTTGTACATCCTTCAGTCTTTCTCTTATGGTTATGATTCCAAATGACTAGCCACCACAAAATATATTTTCTAAAAAGCAGAAGAACATTAATCTGCCTAAACGGACAGCTGCACAAAGACAAAGCTCATGATGCTTGGGAAATGCATTGAAAATATTTTGTAATGGATTGTTTTATTTATTCATACATATTACAGTCAAATAGACTACACATGTATTATACTGCATATTATCTATCATTATTATTATTATTAGACAAATGAGTCATTGTATTTAATCCTGGCTCACATGCTCCTAGTCTTCCCTGACTTCAAAGCCTACCTTACTAACATTGACCAAATGATCTCTCATCAGGGCCCAATACTGTTGGCAGCAAGATATGAAAGTTTAACACCTCAAGGAGTGACAATAGAGGCAGAGAGTCTCACTTCAGAATCTGTACAACCAGTTTTGCTCATTAACAGGTGAAGTGACAGAGCAGAAGAATGGAACATTTTGCTCATTGATTAAACTTTGATTTTTCTTAGGAGGTCACATTCAACCTTCAGTTCACCATAAGCAGACTTAAGTCTAGCATCTCCTTTTCTAAATAAAGGACAGGAAGCAATGATGACTTAACAGTAGTAAGGGAATATAACGATACTAACTAGATAATGAATTCTAAAGGAAAATCCCAACAAGGGAAAAATACAGAAGCTTATCATCCATTAAATAAATCAGACATAATTGAGTATGCACTATAGTTGTGTCTATGCAAGTACAAGAATTTGGAGGAAGAACATATTGTAATTCCAAAATGGAACAACCCTTTGAAATGTCTTCTATGCTACAGGAATTGGCATTCACCTGTTGCTCAATGAAATTCATCCTTCAGCCTAGTCATTCCCCAACAGGACAGGAGAAATTTTGCTGTGGCAAGATTGTACATGGGGTTTCAAGGCATTGTGCAGGATTTTACTTTCAAGATGCCGGTTTATTTTAATGTGAGTTGATCGGTTAAAGGCCTGAGCCCCATTTTGACAATGAAGTCAGACAAGGTCTCTATTTGGTTTGACACAGTGGTCACAGTAAGAGGACATTTGTCTTAGCTGGACTGCACTGCTCACACATGTTAGTTCTCAAGGCTACATGAAAACAGCATATGCTAAAAGTTATTGACCAACATGCTAAATTTGTGCACTGTTTGATATACATCATCACTTATTGCTAGTTTATTCCAATATTACCACTGAAAACTATGCTTCACTTCTGTCATCACTGTTCATCAACATTCAGCTTATCCCTGCCTCAGGAAATGAATGTGTGCATTTGTTCTAGGACCACCCACATTCCCGCAATTAGCATTTACTTGTTAAACTATCTTTATTGCATGTCTTTTTCACCTTGGGAGATGACTTTTGTAGATGTTTTATGAGACTATCAGTGAGTTCCTTATGCTGTCTAGTACAAGGAGGCACATCAAGTAGAATAATGTAAAACCAGGAAATCATTAATAACCTTTTAAGTGATTGGTGAGTAAAGAACCAAACCATCTATTTTCTTATTAAAAATCATATTTTTCACTGGTATTATTCAAAGATTACTAGAGCAATTTTCCTCAAAATAAAATTTATATACTTGCTTGGTCTTCTCTGTGTGAAGACAAATCAAGGAAAACTTCATAACCAAAGGAAAGTATTTTCCAGAAAATTATGAGCTGGTGAAAAAAGGATTTTATAATGAAACTCCATGTGGACAGTAAACCTTAAACCTTGCTGGTATTACCCAAGATGAAATAGATAGTGTCCCCACAGTCTCTGCAACATCTTCAATACTGCAAATATTAAAGTTATCTAACTGCTTATGGTGATATAGGCTCCAGCCCTGCATGAGCTCTGCCGAAGTGTAAGGAATCCAGACATTAGTTATCTATGGTATTTGGCAAATTTTGAAAGGCCACCTGTTCAGCCTTAATAATGGCAGAGTTCATCACAATGAATGCGACAAGCATCTTTGCAATGACTTGAATTCCTTAACTTTTGAAGATCAGCGACATCTTCACTGCAAAACTGGTGTTTTTTGACATTGAGAC
Organism: Terrapene triunguis; assembly: GCF_002925995.2. NCBI lineage: Eukaryota > Metazoa > Chordata > Testudines > Emydidae > Terrapene > Terrapene triunguis. The sequence continues at coordinate 3,550,797 of NW_020665140.1, forward strand.
AGCTATCTCAGTGTAAAATCCTAGTGATGGGTAGTTTTTGTCTTGATGTAGCCTGTTGAAATCAACCCCATACCTCCCACCTGGGCTTGAACTCGACTACCTTGAGGTAAAAACAACCATCCCCCATCTCTACTAGAATTTTACATCTTGATATCTCAATACATAAAAACTCCTGTATTTTGCAGGGGTACATAACCATTGACTTGTAAAAGGGGTGGATTGTAATTTCAGTAGTCAGTCAGTCCTGAATTTACTTATGTCTGAAAGTTTACTGTATAATTGAATCAACATAATGGGAAAGATGGAGTAGCCTTTGAACATGGGTTTGAACTGGATCATAATTGCACAAGGAGCAAAAGCAAAAAAGGTGAGAACACTTCTATCTCCTAGAACTGGAAGGGACCTTGAAAGGTCATCGAGTCCAGCCCCCTGCCTTCACTAGCAGGACCACAACCCTGGGTTTGGTAGGCCAATGCTCCAACCACTGAGCTATTGTGCATCTTATAATAGTCACAGTACCACATAAATGTGATGTTAAGAATAGCTTTTTATGAGCTTGCAGCAGAGCAGAGATAACTATTTTTTTTAAGTTTGGCTGTCATGAGGTTAAAATAAACACTACCTCAGCTTCAATTTCAAAGCCGCCATGGAAACATGGAAAACATGTGTTGCTTTCAAGCTATATGTGTTGCTTTTCAAGAGCTATAAAAATATTTGAATGCATAAATTCAGAGAAAACTTTAAGGAGATATTCTTCAAGAGAGGATATGGAAATCATTTTAGGGAGAGATCTCAATTTTCTGCCGTGTTACACTGACGGTGATATAAAGGAATGAAGCATAGCTTTTTATGAGCTTGACAATGCTATATCTTTTAAAAGAAAACATGAAGTACCCTGAGAAATGACAGGCTCAGATATTGATCAGCTTAGTGAAGAGCTTCTACCAAAAAGCAGAAGGAAAAAAAAAAAGGTGAAAGATTTATTAGCACTGTTTCCACTGACCATTTTTCTGCTGTAGGATAAAGAGAGATTCCATAGAATTCACCTTATGTATGTTTAGGTAGAGTAACCAGTCATCTCATAAATAAAACAGAAACCCTTATCCATATAAGCCACAACTTTGTACAGTTATTCACTTTTTAAACTTGCCCTTGAACAATGGCCCCAAGGTGATACCATTGCAATTCTGAGAGGTAAGCAAGGATCAACAGACTGATTTGGGTAACATACAAAATTAATACAAACTTGATCCTGAACTGGGAAACCTGGATAGACAGGTATGAGGGCAGCTATCCCTGGAGGCTCCACAGATTCCCAAGTGTTCTTGGGTCTCTCTGAGTTTAAAGAGAAACAGGATTCATAAATACAGTTTAAATAAGAACATGCACAAATAAACAAATTGTGTCATACCCGACTCTGTATAGTTTCCTTTTTATTAAGCCTTGATCAATTTTGAGCACTTGCAACAGGTCAATTGTTGCTGCTGCTGGACATAAGTTGATGCTGATGTAATTTGTTTATTTATCTGATGCATAAGTTCTTATCTACACTATGTACCTATGTCCTGTTGCTCCTAAATCCATAGTAATACATACAATTCTGCATCCCCTCTGCTTTTTCTGATTCTATCTGTGACTTGAAGCCCCAAAATATTATGAGAAATTCTGGCTTGGGATATTTCTGGCCAAGTGGTAACAAAGTAGTAAGAAAGCAAGCTGTCCCTGTGAAAATTCCAGCACAACATTACAGACTCAAATGGTTGGATAAACTTTGGATAAGCCTCTGAACTTTTGGCTTCTGCAAACCAAAGCATTTAAATATAAATATAAATCTTTCCCTGGAAAGCTGCAATAGATTAGAAAATTCAAACCTACATGAGACACACACTATATTTTATAGCCTTAGTTTTCATGTCAAGATTTTTGTATCTTTTTAAAATCTGGAAACATATAATAGGAAAACGGTTTGCAGCTTCAACTTCAGTGTTTAATCACTCGCAAAAATTATTTATTGGTGTGTAATACTCTGCCGTGAACATTATCCCTTAATTATACCTCAAAATAGAGGCTCCTTACATTCCTCCATTACGCCCTACAAGCTTCCTCTGAGCAAAGCTCCCATCAGCCTCAATTTCAGGAACTCTGCAATCACCACTCCCACCCCATATCATGTCAGGGTCTCTGTGTGCTCCCCTTCTCTCTTCCCTCCACCCTAGTCCACCAGGCCAGGGTCTCAATGTGCCTCTCCATCCCGCCATCTGACACGTGCCAGGAGGCTCTGTGCATCCCTTTCACCCCACGATATCTCCCTCCCTCCACACAATTGTCCCCTCGTTCTCATCCCATGTCAGAGGCACTGCGTGCGCTCTCCATTCTCCTTATACCAGTGTCCCCCATTCTCTTCTCCTTTCAGGTTTTCTATATGCCCTCGTCTTTCCCTTTCCCCCAAGCCACAGTCTCTGCATTCCTAGGCGAGACTAGTTTCTACAATAGTCCTTCTCAGCCTACACATTATAGAATGTTAAAACTACCTTGGTATTCTTTGGATGGGGATTTCTGCTTGACATGTTAGATTGTAACCGAAACCATCAGGATTTGTCATGTCAATAATCTGTGTAACAGAGAGACAAACATCCATGGATTAAAGCATCCCACAATTAATCCATATGACACAATAGATTGTAATAGCTGTGAAAGAGCTATTGTGTCAATATTAAGCACTTTGTTATAGTCTGTCAAGGAGTACTTTAAAATCTGCAAATTGTCACAATAAAATTTGCTGTCTCCTTCAGAACATATAAAAAAGGGGTCTAGTCGCCCTCAGCATGCAAGGGATTACATGTAGAATTCCTATTAGTCCAAATGGGAATGATTCCTGTGAATCACACACACACACACACACACACACACACACACACACACATACACACATACACACACACACATACACACACACACACACACACACACACACCTATGTTAGTGGTATAGGCCCTTTTGAAAGCATGATAACAATTTACGTTACAAGATAGTTTGTTGAAGAGAAGTGGGACACTTCTACAATAGTTGTTTGCTTTTTCTCCCCAATGAAAAAACGAGTGTCATTTTTAATTTTTTTGTACCAAAATACCTAACGGGTACTATTACTAACCCACATGACTGCCTATGACTTGCAAAGCTTCATTCAATAATACAAAAATGTTCTATTAGATTACAAAGCATCTGAAACCCCTAAACGTTCTCTCTTTCTCAGAGCATAGGAAGGAACCTACAGTCCTCCCCGTCCCTATTGTTCAAAAATAGGCGCTCCAAGCCAATGTATAATGGCTCCTGCAGAGCGAGTATTTTCACAGCCTGAGCTTTTGACATGCTGAACAGAAGGCAAGACTGAGGGAGTCACCCCACATCAATGAAGCAATACCCTTGAAAATAATGCAAGGAACTTTACCAGTGTCGGGATTATGGAGAGTTCTGGCTGACTGTATTCATGGTAGGCAGTTATGAGTCTTTAAGTAGTCTCAGTGAAGGTAGAAATTGGAAGCTGGGCTGCATGAAATAAGAAAACAAAAATTCCTTCCTGCCACAGCTCTGCAATCTCACTGATTACCACTATATTAATTGGAAGATGGGGTTCCAGAACACTAGCGGCATGCATTACAGATATTCTACAATCAGGGACTGGTTGGCTTTTTTGTCCTCAGACATGTGCTGTCCAGAGTAAATGCACAAATAAACAGAGTCCTGTGCTCTGAGCCTCAGCTATAGTGATAATTTATAGAGCATGAAGTATCAGCAAATTCTTGCTTTTAGACAAAAACCACTGACAAACACCAGTATGACATCAACAAGTAACCCCTTTCCAGGAAGGGCTCAGGTAAACTCATGAACACACCTGTTTTGTGTGCCCTTTAGCTATGTCTGCATTTCATTATGGATAGATACAAAGGAATTTGTCTCTTCAGAATGACAATTCTTTATGAAATAACATTAAGCTATCACTTGAGAGCTTCTTTCTCATTCCCTCTCTTTCAATTTATCTTTCCACATACTAAGCTCATATGTCACCTCATGCTCCCGGAAGCCTCCAATAGGGCTTGAGGGTATGAATCACACCTCTAATGTCCACATTCATTTTCCTTCTTCTTTTAGACAAATGGCCACATATTACAGCCTATTTGGTTTAGATTCACATGAAGGCTAATAAAAATCTTTGGTATAGATAACACTTCAAACAACTCCGTATCTTAAGGCATCTATGGTAATAGGTGACTCATCTCTTTGGTGCATATACAATACAGCAGGACACATTTGAGGTTTTTTTGGACTGAATCTGAACACAGAGAAGACTGCACAGTGGGTAGTTTGCTCTGGGTACTTGTTATTATGAACTCTGTGTGTACATTTTAAAAAAATCCCTTTCAGCAAAAACTACCTTTTTTAAGCCCCCAAAAAAGTAATCATCACACAACATCTAACTTTAACTTGGATATTTCAGACTCACAAAAAACAATAGAGAAAATAAAGCTAGTGGCCATAAACAGCCTGACAACACCAGACACTCAGGAAACGCATTAAATTAGAAGTTTATATAGTTCCTACCATCACATAATGAAGCACTGAAGAGCTTTGGCTGCAGGGCCATGCTAACACAGAAAAATGTGTTTTAATAATGGATGCAAAGTATTTTATCAGTTCAGTGAGGAGGGATGGAGAAATGATAAATGACTTAAGGTTCTGCAGGATGTTTCTACTGATGCAGTTGTTTAGAAAGACACCAGGCTCTGTCACGCTGCTTTTCCTTTCTCCAGGCTGTAATGAAATGAGTGTAGCTATGGAATCATAACCTCACGAAGGAGCATGGCATGGTCTTATCTCTCAAGAATCTAGTGTATTACTATCTTTTGTCCATGTGGCACAGACTCGCATGATGAATTTCTTCAAAGGCCTAGAATGAGATTATAGCCCTTTTGATTTCAAGAAATACATTTTGGATGAGCAATCATGACAGGACCTTTTCATTGCACTTTGAGTAGTGGAATGGATTGGATTGCATGAATTTTTTAAGACTCTTTACCAGCACCCGATGTTCTCATTAACTACTTCAATGCTAAGTGTTCAAGGGACCAATGAGCAGTAATTACCGTTCATCAACTACATCAGTACAAACCAAGCTCCCAGACTCTTTCTGCCTCCCCCCCGCCCCAGACATTGTTTTTTTTTTTTTTTGACAAAACATTATGGACATGCCTAATTTATCTACCTCTTATTTATTTCTTTATAGTGCTCTGCCTGTATTTGTACACCATGTCCAAAATTTTCAAGCCTAGGTGTCTGCAGTTAGGTTCCTAAATCTAGATTTATGCCCTTGTGGATAAAACAGAAAGTGTGTAAACAGAACACATGATTGCTAATGCTCCCACAATTCTGTACAGTGCATTACTCCTCCCCCTTCCCCCCCGTTGCCATAGCAAAGTGAGCAGATAGATATAAAAGCCAACAATTTCAAACCCAGGTGTCTACAGTTAGACTCTTAAAATCCATATTTAGTCACCTAAATAAAAATAGTCTGATTCTGAAATGTATTGAGCACCTTTCATAGTTAGTGGAATTTGTGGCTGTTCTGCACATAAAATCAGACATTTTTTAATTAGGTGACCAAATATGGATTTAAGAACTTAACTGCCAGCATCTGGGTTTAAAGTTTTTGTCCTTTGTATCCCTCTCTCTATTTTGATGAGGTAACAGAAAAACAAACCAAAACACTGAACTGAATTCCATGAATGTTAGCAACAATATGTTATATTAACACATTCTATTCTGAACAACAGACAAGATATGAGTGTGTAAAACTTGTCACAAGTTTCTAATGGCCCCTTTAAAATGTTTTGATTTTGTTTTTAAGGAAAAACTACAGTACAAGTTCTTATTCAGATTGAATTCCCCAAGTGTTTCAAGAAAACAGTGTGTAAGATTGAAGATTAATTAATTTTAAAATGGACAATCAATTATACGATTTCCATAGTGCTTGCCATACGGCACCTCAGAGCATATTACAGTATAAAATGATACATGAAAAACTCTAATAATGAACTGCAACTGCTGTGACTGAAGAACATAGACAGCAGACAACAAAGCAAAATAGGAATGTGTGAACAGTGATGCTGTAATTGATTTTACTTTCTCCTCAGTGTGGTGTTAAAATACAACAATACCAAGTGCTATGTGTAACATACAGTAGGTGTCAAACATTACATACACATTACTACTAGCATCTTTGCTAATTTAAACTATGGAATGCCCATTTCACCACTCAGTTACAATGACACAGGAAACAAGCAAAATCCTGCAACACAGAATAACAAAGCCTAAAAAAATCCATACAAAATGCATAACATGACAGCATATCATAGCATGCAAATTGAAAATATTTGGACTGCAAAGTCCTAGCAAGAATCTGGACATTTAATCAGAGCACCTAGATGCTATGGTGACAAATGTTCAACCAATAGCAGAGAGACAAGCAGATTCGTACGCACTGGGTCAGAATCTCAGCTGGTGCAAATCAACAGAGTTACAACTAATTTACATCAAGTCATAAGCTGAGGATCTCTGATCATCCCTTCTTGAAACTTATCTTTTAGGAAGAGGGGAGAACTGTTTATTGGACAATGGGTTTAATTGACTGTGGTCATAAGGTGGAAAGCATCATCATTTGATTTGCATGATGTTATTAAACATTGTTTATTGCAGAGCCAGGGGAGAATACTGCTGATGACACAGGGAGCTCCTCACACGAGACACATTTGTCAGAAGAGACTACATGTAGTTGGATGTCGTCCCAGAAGCAAGAGGGAACACTGAGAAGGTTTAGGCAGTACAGTGCCTGATGTGGCCATGTGGTCTGGCAGGGTAGTGGGTGGCTATCCAGGGATAATAAAACCAATGTTGGCAGTATGCAGGATGTAGCTTTGTGACACAGTAGTATGATGACTTCAACTTGGCACAAGGGGATAGAAGTTCAGGATTAGTAAAGTTGCAGCCAGTAGAGGAAGATGTAGCTTCTTTCCCCCAAAAAACTTCATGTATTCAGGTGTTCCTTGGAACAATGATCTCACAGTAGAAACCATAGTCATTATACACCCAATAGTATATAGACCCACAGGGACTCAATAGTCATCAGATTCTTAACCACATGTTATGAGCATAATAAACACTTGTGTTCTAACGCATAAGCATTACTAACTTCCAGTTAAAAGACAGCAAGTGAAAACCATTTAAATAGATTCAGCCTGACTCTGATTGCACTTACACTTGGTGAAACTCAATGGACTTCAATGTAGTTACTCTTCACTAAGGCCCTTGATTCAGTATTCCATCCCTATTCAGCAAAGCACAGTTAATATTAGGCAAGTATGGACTGAAGAATGTGTTAAAATTAAGCATGAACAAAGTGTTTAATGCTTTGCTGAACTGGGGTCTAAGTAAAAGGAAAATTTGGCCTTGTGTGTTTTAATAATTAAGGTCCCAAAATTATGAGCTATTAATATTTAAGAATTGCCCAGGCATCAAGGCCTTTTAGAAAGATAGAACAGAGGACTAGGAGAATAAAACCCCAAAGTCTAATGGCTACATTTCTTCAATACTCTGAAGAAAATCAGAATTGCTACAGCCTTTCAGAAGAGTTTAATGCTGGTATAGCTGGAGAGACTTCTCCTTTTTACCCTATCTGTGAATAAGAAAATGAATTAAAATCATATTCAATTAATATCAAACACTGATACTATATAATGAACCAGATGCAGTAGTAAAATAGGAAACTTGATAGAATCTAAAATGATGATTATAGTGTGTATAAAAGGGAAGTCAACTATAACTGATACAGCTTTGGGCAAAGTATTGTAAACTTTAATGATGGGGTTTACCTCATGGACAATCCTGGTAGGGAAAAAAGGGTTTGCATTCACATTGATTTCTTTTAGTTTAAGTGATAAAGTGAAGAAGAAAACTAATGTTTTCAATCAATAACATGCTTATTTTATCGAGTTAGTAAAATACACCTGTGCTGAAAGAGGCAATAAATAAAAGAAACTGAAACCAAATAGAGTGTTTCTAAGGACACGGCCACCTAGATGTAACTGGCAGATTAATAATGCAGACTCAGCTCAGTCATACAAACCATGGTCCCACCATTGTTGTTAAAACAAGGAAAACGTTTTATATGGCTCTTTCTTTTTGCCAAATGTTGTTGGAGAACAACAGTTCTTGAGGTGACTTTGCATTGTATAATGGACTGTTAAAACAAGTTTAAAAGAGCGTCAAAGAATGTGGAGGGACTTTGAGTGAATTTTCTGAACTTTAAACTTGACATTTCAGCAATTAGCAGAGTGCTGCTGGAGAAACTGCAAGTTGAGCATGCTTAACCACAAAGTTGGCTAAGGAATGAACCACAAAGAGGCCCACAGAAAGTCACTTGCAGAGGTAAGTTGCTGACTGGAGCAAATCAGTTGTTCAAGGTATGTCCCAAAATAGATGTACCAACAGTTGCCTAACTTGTTTTACACAAGCTGGTGTGACAAGATGTGTTGCACAAAGACTGGAAAATTCCAGGCTCAGGGTTTGTCTACACTACCGCGTGGGGTCGATCTATGTGAACAGCGTAGCTGAAGTCGACATACTTAGATCTACTTACCGCGGTGTCTTCTCGTTCTGGAGGAGTACCGGAGTCGACGGGAGAGCACTCAGCGGTCGATCTATTGTGTCTATACTAGACACGATAAATCAACCCCCATTGGCTCGATCGCTGCCCCCCGATCTGGCAAGTACTCAAAAGCTGATGTCTCGTTCCATGATTGATTGGGGAGAGAGGATGACTCATTCTGGTTGAACATTTCAAATCTGTTGAACAAGTATGGGTCACCATCTAATTGGCCCATCCCAAAACTTACAAGAAGAGGAACTAAATTGAACCATCCAGAATAAAATGGCCTGTCTCTTTCAGCTAATGGCTTCCCAAGTCAGACACACCTGGAAGACAGTAGACTGAGGTCCCGAGTTGGCCACCAGCTCATGACATCAAGTACCTACCTCAGATATACAACTTTAACTGTCTCCTATTTTCCAGCAATTTGGTTTGCTCACTAGCATATTGGGAAAATACTATAGTCATGTCTGTCCTTCAGTCCATCTGTGGTTGCAGTGTTAACTCTCACTGCCAACAATAACTAAGCTAAAAGCTGAGGGCTGAGCAAAGATCTGGTGATAAGTGATAAACTTACTCGAGTGATGACCCACGTCAGTCAATTGAGCATTACCTGAAACTAAGTACCTAATTAGTAAGGAAGTGTAGATGTTTGTGTATGTGGTTTAAAGATAGTCACACAGTTCCAGCTTGTGCCTTTTTTTGGTAACAGGTTCCAATCAAAATTGCTGTAAAGTAGATTTAAAACTGAAATTTCATTTGTTAACAGAACACTGTACATGCATCTACCACAAGTAATGGTTTCAATCTGCCCTCCCAGTCCGAGGTGTATATTGATATAAAATGAAACCAAGTGTGCAAGCTTTAAGAAGTGCACTCAGTGTGTACAGTCTGTCCCAAATGTAGAGTTTATATTTGATAGATAGTTCAGAATGTTAAATCCTGGAGCTAATATCATTCATTGGGAAATATGTAACAAGGGTAGACTGCTATAAATCACTTGGAAGGAGACTTTGGTAAACTGGCATGTAAATATCTGACCAAACTGTCTTGTGATCTAGCTGTGTTTTTTTTTTCCCTGTTGTGTTAGCAGCACTGGAGATAACCAATCGGCACAAACGAGGCCCTATTCTAAAATCCAAACAAAGTCACCTTCCCCTGCCAGTCAGTGAGTATACGTGTTATTTTCTATTGCGGTTGTGTGATTTGATTCTGAAAATCTGAATAGTTATATCGACATTTTTTCTAATTAGTTTAAGCCCAATCATTTTTGCCTCTTAATCCTATACTGTTATTAAGGATATTTATCTAAGCTCTATAAAACTAAATTCAACTCAAGTCCTTTTCTTTAGTTAAGAAATTGAAATTAAAAGAACCCTAAGAAACATGATATTAGTAATGAGTTAAACAGTTGCTTAACTAAGGTTTGTTTTCTACCTTATCCTTTAAAAAATGTGCAGAGATACAAATTCAAAGAACCTTTCCTTCCTCATCTGTTTCATCATGATTAGGGTGAACAGGTGTCCCGTTTTTAAAGAGACAGTCCCTTTTTTGGGAGTTTTTCTTATAATACCCCCCACACCCTGTCCCATTTTTTCACAGTTGCTATCTGGTAACCCTAATCATGATCATAGCAGCTTCCTGCTGATATCAAGTTAAATCATCTGCATACTGAGAAATAAGATACTTTGTTGAAGAGAATCTCTCTTCTGTTCATCTCCAGTTCTACCATTCCACTCCTTGGGATGTTTCAAACCAGTCCTCCTCCACTTGGATTGCAAGCAGTTTCCCTCAGGTCAGATGGAAAATATCTGGTAAATTCCATGCTGCAGTAGCCTGCTTGATCCTTTTTTACCCCACTATGTTAGTACTCCTGATGCATATAGACCGTATGTTTTGCATTTCCTAACACTGGAAATATGTAGTTATAAATCCCTTAGAAATTTCATGCTGCTGAACTGGTGTGTACTGTGCTTATGATCCTTATAAACACAAGACATTTACTGGCATAGTAGCATGTTTTTCATCGACAAAAGTAGGAATTTTAAATAGACAGGTGTGATGATTGTGGGGATCTGTCTGCATAATTTATGAATCCTGGATGATATTTTGCAAAGCTGTTGCTATGAAATTTTCTGTATCATAAATCTCCTTTGTATGTGTATCTACCATGGGCTACCAGGGTTGCTTCAACATCTTCCCCAGGCTAGGAACAATGGGAAATATTTAACTCTTAACAACTGGTCATTAGATAGGCTAAGAGAGATGGCTATTAGCAGATACTTCTTCCTTTTGTCTGAAGAGAGGCCAATTGGAAAGAGTGGGAAGTTACCAGTCATAGGAACAGGAAGTGCTGGACCAGCCAAGGACAGAGAAGGCTGAAAGACTCCACGAAGGAGAAGCAACCCAGCATACAAGAAACTTAATGAGATAAGGAACTTTGCCAATCTACCTGAACCCAGATGGTACCCCAAGGACTCCTAAAGGAAGGGTGAGCTACTGAGGAGCATTATATTTAGGATGTTTATTGTTCTCTAAATGACTTGCATTGTGTATTTATTGTGTAACTAAGAAAAGATTGAATACATGTTAGACACTATCTAACCTGTCTTTGTGTGTATACACTTCACAATTACTACATGCTTCCTAAGAGAGTAAAACTGTAACTTGGTGTGATTCTGGGAAAGGATGTGTTCGAGCTACTGCGGTAAATTGCGTGCCTAGAGGAGGTGGTCTGATGGGCTGCCTGACCCAGTGGCTGTGTTCCCTCACAGGAGTTAAGGGTGGCTGGCAGGGGCAGCCTTACTGGACCTGACAGACCAGACTTCAATTTTTGTTACCATAAGGAAATAATACAAGTTCCTGTTAAATTTACCTCTTTGAATTTCACTTTTACCTCTTCCTGCAATGTGGGAAAAATACATTACAAACAAGAAACTTTTGCCGCTTCATTTCCTATGCGACTATCTTCACAGCATCAGTAAATGACAGGGATTGAGATTTAAATTATGCATCTCAAAAGGTAATTTAACTATGTTTAATTGTCAAGTCCCTTTGACAGTTATAGAGAGTCACTAATATTATTTATTTGAAGAACAAGCATTGGTTGTAACAGTACAAATTTCCCCACCCCATATTGCCAATTAGAAGCTATACCAAGACAGGCAAAATGGGACCCAGACCCTGACTGATATAAAAACAAATAATACCCCATACGATAAAGACATAATATTTACTTATAACAACAAAATGAACTTCCCATAGCTAGAAATAGGCTTCAGAGCCCAAGGTCTAGCCTGAATCGTAATGTCAAATCACCATCTACTCAGCAATTCTTAGGGCAGTAGCCCCACTAAACAGAAGTCTGTGGACCCAGGCTAGGATGCTTGTTCCCAGAGGCAGTATAGACACACACTCGGAGCGGCCGGCCGGAGCCGGGGGGGCAGCCGGAGCCCCGGCGGGGGCTCCGCTCTCCCCCTGGCGGCCGGGGGGAGGGCGCCGGGGGGGAGGGCGGCCGGAGGGGAGGGCGGCGAGCCCCGGCGGGGGCTCGGCTCTCCCCCCGACCCCGGCGGCCAGAGCGCCGGGGGCAGGGCGGCGAGCCCCGGCAGGGGCTCGGCTCTCCCCCCGACCCCGGCGGCCAGAGCGCCGGCGGGGGCTCGGCTCTCCCCCTACCCCGGGGGCCAGAGCGCCGGGGGC
>NW_020665140.1:3563290-3742290 GCF_002925995.2 Terrapene triunguis
GCCGGAGCGCCGCGCCGCCCCCCTCCAGGTGCCGCCCCAAGCACCAGCTTGGGTGCCTGGTGCCTGGAGCCGGCCCTGCACACACTGAACATATGCCTACATTGCAAAAAAGGTGTGTTCCTAGCTATTAACTCAGGTTAGCAGCTCAAGCCAAAGCCAAAAGGGCAAACCTAGGCTTGAATTTGAGCTACTAACCTGAATGAAAGGCCAAATCCCCATATCTTCACTGCTATTTTAATCTGAGTTTGCTAACAGGTTAGCTAAACTGAGTTATGAACACTTTTTTGTTGTTGTTGGTTTTTTTGCAGCATAGACATAAGTTTGTCTCAGCCAGAAGGCATGTTTTATATATTTCACAAATGTTTGTATCTCATATAAAACAGGAAACATTAGCACTGAAGAAGAAGAAGAAATAATAATACTTTTTATTTATATGGCTCTTCGCATAGTTAAGTTGCTCTTCAAACATACATTAATCCTCAATACCCCTTATGAGTGACAAATATATGTTTTTATTTCTGTTTTACAGATGGGAATCTGAAGCAAGGTGCTGAGTAGAGTTCCTGAAGTCAGAAGCAGACATACAATTAGAGCTCAGGACTTCCTTACTTTCCAAACCCTGTGCTCATTGCTCCATACCATGTTCCCCCGCATAACCTCAGATCTGTTCCCTCGACTCTTTAGAGGGATGAGGAATTGTGCTTCTTTTTAACAACATTTTTTCTAAGATTTTTATGATCATGTGTCATTTGCATATCTCTTTGTGGGATACAGCAGGTGGCATTAGTTGACCCTGGCCTCCAATTGTTGTTCACATACCCCTTTAAGTCTCCATGGAAAAAAAGCTGTTTGTACAGAACAACTTAAGACATTCTACTTGGGAAATATATTGACTACTGCCAAGAAAGAAAGGGCTCAAACCCTTTATTAACGATGCATACATTATTTTTTTCTCTCCTGTTCCAGCTGTTCAGTGAGAAAATAAAATGATATGTGAAAGGTGCAGAAGCAGCCTAAACAAAGCAAGATGAAATTTGAGCTAAGGTTTCTACAGCTGTGAAATAATACATAGAGAATGCATAACAGCAAGAGAGGATTAAAGAAGAATTTACTAAAGGAGAGAATAATTAAAAGTTGAGATGCGCCAAGACTAGAATTGCAGCTTATCTGAATAGTCTTTAAGTGCCTAAAAATAATGCAAGCAAACAAACGAAATTTACTTCGGATGGGTTTCTAATCCTCTAATTACCAGCAAGAAATATGTGTGCTCCCTGAATTAGTTTATTGACTAGCGGAGTGCTTATACATTGTGTCATGAGCAGAATTAGAAAACCTCACATAGATGCTGTGAGGACAGCTCAGAAGATGCTTGGTATATCACAGGGGATGGTGCAGATTGTATACAACTGCTGCCTGATAAAGAGTGTCTAAATAGAGGATGTAGAGCTCACAGATTTCCAGTATATATCAAATAGACGGCTTGAGACATTGGTTAAGATCTCTTCCTCCCCACTTTTTAAATATTCTGGGCCAGATCCTCCGCTAGCATAAATTGGCATCACTCTGTTGAAGTCATTAAAGCTATGCCAGTTTACACCAGCTGAGAAGCTGTCTCACTGTATTTGAACCTTGTGACCCCAATTCAATACGGTACTTGAGCTTATGAATAATTTTATACACCTGACTAAAATGAGACTACTTACATGCTTAAAATTAAGCATGTATCTAAATACTTAGCTGAATTGGGGCATAGCTGAAAGTTTGTCACCTTTTCTCTTTTCCCAGCAGCCACATCTGTAGATGATGGCCTTAGTCCTATCAAGGGTTAAAGTGGCACAGGACTGCATAAATAGTTTAAAAAAAAAAAAAGTGTTGGCAAGTCATTAGTGAGAGGGTGATACTCTGAGACTAAGGATGCATCCACACTAGGAAAAAACAAAAAGGCATTTACCTCAACGTGCTAACACGTATTAAAACTACAACTGCTTTGTCCATGCTAGGACTTTACCACATATACACCCTAGTTAAGACAAGGCCTAAAAGAGGAGCACAGCCTCAGTCATCACACCCATTGGGTATTAGCTTGTGTATTTCCTGTGTTTTTCCAAGATATAATGACATTAGTAACAGACATATGTGGGATGGAGCACATGAATCAGGAACGGATTATTGTGCATTTTAGGTTGGAAATTAATTTATTGGATGCATGTTGGTTTTCTGATGTTTGATGTCTTGGGTTTGGTAACTGCCATTTACCACTTGAAGAGCACCATGTCTAAAGATCTGGGATCATCATAGCCCTCAAGAAGGATAATGTAGTCACATTATGGTACATTGACTTCAATGGAGTGACTCAGATGATCAAGTGCTTTGCTAAGTGGAGCCCCATATCAGCCCCTGTATTCTGCCAATAGTCAACTAGATCTCCAGCCTTTACAGAGCAGTGTAACTGCTTAGATTTTTAAGCTGTTAGAGCGAGACTAATGAGTCAGACTATTAGTCTTCCTTACAGATAGATACTCTGTTTACTGCCAGAATATTGTAATTCTAGCTCTGGCTCATGTTCCAAGCCTAAGGAAGTACAAATATTTATTATAGAGACATGGTAGTAGAGCTCCATCCTATCTAGATTACCTTTATATAGCTGATGGTATAGACTCTGCCCTACTTCACCTAGATTACTTTAAAAATTACTATTGTCTGTTTGTCATTTCTCCCTTGTGAGCTCTATCCAGAGCAAGAGATTGTTTAATTTTTGAAGTTAATGGGACAAGGAGTCTTGGAAGAACAAATCTGAAAAATAAGCACTTCTTTGCTTTAGGAAAATTTTCTAAAGCCTATTTGCTACATTGCATCTCTAGAAGTGCTTGGTGTATAAAACTATAGATCTATTTTATTCAGTTGCGCTCAGTAAGAAATCATGCCTTGGAGTTTTTTTTTTTTAAAAGAAGGGTTAGGTGATTTGTTTGAAAGTTATTAGCTAAAAAACTCAAGTTTTGAAAACTATCACAGCCTGGCACATCTTATAATCTTGGACTATGAATGACTTAGAAGCCCTTCATAATGTACAATCCCACTTTAAAAAAGAAAAAAAATTACTGTACCTTTTCCTTCCAAAGGTAACTTTGAAAAATAAACTGACTTCAAGGAATGGAAATCTGTTAGGATAACTTTAGTAACCCTCCACACAAGTACCAGCTTATAGCTGCCTCCCATTTGAAGAGCTACTAAGGTTCCAAGTTCTGGTTCTCATCAAGCATACTCTGACCAAGAGGGAAAGGTGGGAAAGGAATATTGAAATAGTGAATGCACAACACACGCTTTACCTGCATTTCTGCTCTTTGATTTAGAAGTTTTGAAAGGAGAAATTACAGTGCTAGTTCTGACATTCTATTGTGATTCCTGACCTCTGACCCTTGGCTCTGTCATCTAGCCCCGCTCCTACTCTTGGCTCTAGCGTTTGACTCCATCTCTTACCCTGGGCTCCAATTCCTGACTACTGACTGCTGTTAACCACTGGGCCTGACTCCTGCTACAACCACTAAGCACAACTACCCATCTCTGAGTCACAGGACAAGCACTAAGGACTTGATCTAGAACCCAATGAAATGATTTTAATGGACTGAAGTAAGTAAACAGAAAACTCAAAAGTGGTTTGAGATTGTTTTAACTATAGAAAAAAGTCTGAAGATGATTTTAAAATGGGTTCTGGTGACCTGTCTAGTAGAGAAAGGGCATTCAATTGAAAATTTCTATATGTAAAACCCCAGCCATTGAAACCTTCTTTTGGGGAACACAAAACATGGATAAAGGAAGTGATGTATAGGTAAGTGAGGTCAGTAGAAGAAGAGTTTAGGTTTATAGTTCAAGTAAACAGCAGAAATCAGAAGCTGAGTTATTTAAGGCAATCCATCTCATTGTTCACAATGCTCATCAAAATGTGCCTAGAAAGTGGAATCCATCCATCTAGAAACCAAGGAACTGACATTAATTGCTTGGAGACTGATTTGAAGCCCACACAAGTCAATGAAAAGACTGGCATTGACTTTAGTATGCTTTGGGTCATGTTCTGTAAACTGGCATTTCCTAAGCACTACAAGAAGTGAGAAATGTCCAGATCTGCACAGGATTCATCAAATGAAACTTACAGTTCATAAATACCGGCAGCATTCACACACCATATGCAGAGTAAACTTTGAGATATACACACACTATATTGCAGATGGACTGTAACAATTTTTATAGTACACACTGTACTATTATTTACTGAGTGAATTTACTCTAGATTGCCTACAAAATGTGGGGCCCCCCACAGCTGGAATTATTTGATTGAACTCATTCAAAATCACCAGCCTACGTTCCATCAAACTTAAATCCATTCTTAGTCTCAACCTTTTTTTCTTAGACTATTTCCTCCCTCCCACAACCCTGTAACAAGTTTAGTGCACATTTATTCCCAAAGGCTGCTGTTTCCATATGTTTACTGCCTAGTCCTACTTTTCTCTTTCTTTCTATCATAAAACACATTCTACGGCATTTTCTGCAGGTTTATCTAAATGCCGCAGCCTAACATCAGTAACTTCTTCTTCCACCGTGCACCTAACTTCTCAAGTTTCTTACCAGGAGGAAAGATGGTCTGTAGTTAAGGCAAAAGGAGGCAGGAGATCTGGGATCCATTCTTAGGTGTGTTGCAGACTTCTTATGGCACCTTAAGCAGGGCAGTTCATCTCTCCATGCCTAA
This sequence comes from Terrapene triunguis, assembly GCF_002925995.2. Classification (NCBI taxonomy): domain Eukaryota; kingdom Metazoa; phylum Chordata; order Testudines; family Emydidae; genus Terrapene; species Terrapene triunguis. Next base: position 3,568,032 of record NW_020665140.1, read on the forward strand.
GGTTGTTTCCTCATATGTAAAATGAGATGCCTACCCTACACTGTCTATAAAGTGCTTTGGAATGGAGCATATAAATGTGAGACAGTTATTATCCAAATAAACCCCAAGCTCCAACACAGGCATTTTTAAATTCAACATCTGGTTATGTACTTGTTCCAAGCCCTTAATCTTTATAGCACACAGTAACACTTGCTAGTTTGGGTAGGCTCATCATCGCACATGATTTTGCCTAGAAGAACTTCAAGAAGCCAACAGCAGCAGCACCGGGTTGCTCTTCTTGCCCAGAGGTAATTGTATGACCCCATGGAGCCTGGAATGTTTTTATTTTCTTTTTTCATTTTATGTCTACTTTTTATGGCATTCAGTCACAGCAAGACACACACCTTAGATAAATTGGATTACAGCCAGTAAAACCCCTCTCAGATGCTCTCCATCACAACTACAGGAGCATCCTTCATAGTGAGATCTGTTGAAATAAACTGTCAATAAAAATTCTCTATATTTATCTAAACAAGGATCACTGGCAGACATGACCAGTGGCAGTAAGATAAGAGAAGATATTGCAGCATTAATCAACATGCATTGTGATGAGGTATCAAAGCAACATGTATTGCTTTACATTTATTGGGGTTACACAAAGAATTTTGAGCCAGATCCTCAGCTGGTGTAAATCAGCATAGCTCCATTGGGTTCACTGGAACTGAGCCAATTTACATTCACTGGGGATCTGGCCCTCCATTTCTGGGTATCACTTAGGGTGACCAGACAGCAAATGTGAAAAATTGGGACAGGAAGTGGGGGGTAATAGGAGCCTATATAAGAAAAAGACCCAAAAATCGGGACTGTCTATAAAATCGGGACATCTGGTCACCCTAGTATCACTACTTACCCATCTGGAATATAGGGAAAGACATTTAAAGATCTCTTCCTCTCCTACTTTTCAGTACATGCGAAATTGGAAACTTACTTTCTGAAGAGTATTAGTGTAACTTAGCAATGACCCTGTTTACCGCTGCACTCTTTATATCATCAATTTGAATCCTTCCCTCTAACTTTTTTTTTTTACATGAAAATGTCTTTTCAGAGCTTTTTCATCATGTCTTTTCCTTTTGTGCTTCAAATCAATATATTTTCCTTTAAGTCATTTTGATCTCACAGGCTTTTAACCAGCGACGAGCTGCACAGCAGTTCAATAGCTGTGGAAAACACATAGCAAATAAAGGCTGTCTGGCTTCCTTGTGGGCACAAGGTTACTGAAGCTATTATGGTATGTGTTCCACTTCTGTTAATGGAGATATTCTCGTCTAAACTGTAGCTTTCAGACTCAGCACATGGCAGGGATCTATTTATCTGTTCAACTTATATGGCCCACATTACCATATTAATACCATACCATATTGCAGTATCATTTTACAGATGGAGAATTTAGGCACAGAGAGGCTAAGTGACTTGCCAAATGTCACAGAGGAAGTAAGTGGTAGAATAGGTACTTGAAGTCAGGTCTCCCAAGTCCTAGCTTAGCACCCTAGCCACCAGGCCATCACTCCTATCTATGTAGTAGACTCACACTACTGAAGTAGCAGTCATTGGAAGCATGGAACTTCCCCAGTGGCTCCACAGAACCTGAATCTGTTCACCTTCATGGGTTGGTGAATTCTCTCATTCATTTTCTCGGGTTTCTACTGTGCTCTGTTTAAGGGAGTCTATTGAAAAGTGAAATTGTTCCACATTTTGTATTTTGCCCAGAGTGTGTTTCATGGGTGCATTCAATCCATTGTGGAATAACTAAGATTAGAATGTTATGTCTTTGAAGTATACAATAGTTCCAGCACATGTTTTTTTGTTATCAAACACCTCCTTCTCTTCACAATTATAACTTCAGAAGTCATTTGTTGTTTTGTATACTGCAGGGGGTTTCACCTTTTTTCATTTGTGGACCCCTAAAAATTTCAAATGGAGACATGAACCCCTTTGGAAATCTTAGCCATAGTCAAAGTTAGAAAACCACTGTTATACTACAATTCCCCTCCCCACAGACTCTCCTATTTTCTTTATAATTAATAACTATCTTATGTTTATACAGTGCTTTTCATCCCAAAGACCTTTACAAACTTTTTAATATATTGGAATTCATTTCATTTTAGTATTCATGCTTTGAAGTTTTCAACAAACATTTGCACCAGACATTTTCACAATAGAAGCTTCATAAACAAAATCATAATGAGTCCACACTGAAATTCAGCAGGCATTGAAAATGCTGATGAAGGTAATTATTATTAGTGACAGATAAAGCTCAAAAGCTTAGAAGGTTTGGTTCAGACAAGCATCTACATATTTACCTGTATCACCAAACTTTAGGAAGCTCCATTGTTGTGAATCCACTATTAAAAAAATATTTTTATATATACAGTACATACACACACACCCCATGTGTTCCATTTCCAATTTTCATTGTTATTTTACTGAACTTATATTTTGGCACATTTAAGAATTTTATGATTTAAGCTGCCAAATAAATGGTCTTAGATGGTGTGTGTGTGTGTGCGTGTGAGAGAGAGAGAGAGAGAGAGAATGAATCTATCTTCTGTATTATCAGCAGAAAATGTAATTTCATCCTATGGATTACTGCTTTCAGTTACATCATGGAAACAACAGCTCTTGCATGCCATGGGCCAACGTAGTATATACTGCAGATGTGTGGATATAGATGGTGTGTACCCATTGATCTATCTATATACTTGGTTGGGGGGGGGGAACAAAAAATAAAAGAAATAAAGTCCATTTTCTGGAAGATTTCTTACCTGGGGATGGATAGGAATTAGAAAGAGTAAAAAGAATTCCTTTTAAAACCTAACCCTGAGTCCAGGCATGTAGAACTACTTGCCTATTTATTCCCTCTGCAAGCAGGTCAAAGGAAGGGGGCAGAGAATGGTCAAAGCCTTGGTTCCAGCCCTCTATTCAATGGCCTTAGTAGCAAAGCCAGCATACAGTGTGGGGACAAAAAAGTGATTTCCTACTGGTACAGGCCAGCAGTAAGTTATTATTGCCTGGGGAAAGAGGAAGCAAGGAAGGTATTTTGACTCAGAGAGATGTCTTTAAGGCTCTATATGTCTCCTTGCTGTACTTCTGAGATGGCACAGCATATGCATCACTTCTTGTTCAGGGCTGTGCCTAAAAAAATCACAATCTTACCCTTAATTAGCAACATAAATATTGGGCCACGCTTACTCATACCGAGTAATACTTTTTCTACTTGTGAAGTAATGTTTTACTCAATGTGCGTAAAAGTGGCATAATCAGAGCCAAGAGAAACAAACAAACCACCATTTGAATGACCTTGTGTGTGTGGGGGGGAGGGGCGGAGAATGGTTTGTGACAATGAAAAAGTATTCTATCATCTCTCATTTATTACGAGTTTGTTATTTTTGAAAAACAGACGTTAGTAGGTGAGGGCCTATTTTACATATGAAATATAAAACTATAATAGACATCCATAATGGGTAAGATCTTCTCTGCATTGAACACATCAAAAGATTAGCACACACTTAAAAATGGTGGAAGGTCCCTCTCTTTCAATCTCATAACAGCCTTTTATTAGTAATGAGTGATCCAGTTTTGCCAAAAACATGAGAACCAAACCAAATCAGATCGTTGAGTCACAAAGTTTAAAGAAGGGACCATGTGATCATCTAGTCTGACCTCCAGGATATCCACAGGCCATTCAATCTCACCCAGTTACCCTGTATTCAGCCCAATAACTTTTGTTTGATTAAAGCATAATTTGTGTTTGGTTAAAGCACAATTTCCAGGAAGGCATCTAGTCTTGAACTGAAGACTTCAAGAAATAGAGAATCCACCACTTCCTTTGGTAATTTGTTCCAATAATTAATCACCATCACTGTTTAAAATGTGTGCCTGTTTCTGATTTGAATTTGTCTGGCTTCAGCTTCCAGCCATTGGTTATTGTTATACCTTTCTCTGCTAAAGTAAGGAGCCTCTTAACACCTGGTATTTTCTTCCTGTGAAGGTATGCTGTAAACAATTCACCTCTCACTCTTCTTTTTCATAAGCTAAACAGATTGAGTTCTTTAAGTCACTCCCTATAAGGCATTTCCTCCATCCTGCAATTTACTTTTGTGGCTCTTTTCTGTATCTTCTCATTTTTCAACATCTATTTGAAAATGCCAACACCAGAACTATACACCATATTCTAGCATTGCTCCCACCAGTGCCACATACAGAGGTAAAATCCCCTCTCTACTCTCATTCACTACTCCCTTGTTTATACATTCAAGGATCACATTAGATATTTTTGCCACAGCATCACATTGGGAGCTCATGTTGAGTTATTTTTCAACTATGAACCTTAAATCCTTTTCAGAGTCACTGCTTTCCAGGATACAGTCCCCCATTCTGTAGGCACAGCCTGCACTTGTTGTTTCTAGATGTATAATTTTGCAACTGGCTATATTAAAATGTATTTGTATTTTGTTTGCTTCCCAAGCAATCCAAATGACTCTGTATGTCTGGCTTATCATTATTTACTACTCTGCCAATCCCAATTGTTAATCACAAATCATCAGTAATTATTTTATGTTTGCTTCCAGGTCATTGAGGGAAATCATGAATAGCATCAGGCCTATTACTGATCCCTGTGCAAATTCACCAGAAACACCCTCAGTCAATTATGATTCCCCATCATCAACCACTTTTTGAGATCTGTCATTTAGGCAGTTCTTAATCTATTTAACATATCCTCTACTGATACTGTAGAGTACTAATTTTTAAAATCCAAATGTCATGTGTAATTAAGTGTAGTCATAGCCATGTCGGTCCCTATTGTCTCTATTAGAGACACAATAGAGAATATTGTGTCTCTAATATTCACAGGATATTAGAGACACAAAGTGGTTGAGGTAATATCATTTATTGGACCAACTTCTGTTGGTGAGATAGACAAGCTTTTGAGCCACACAGGAGTGACTTTCCTCTAGATTAAAATTAATAAAATTGTGTCTGTCTTTATTCACAAATGTGTCCAGATCAATTGGGTGTAAGTTATCTGGGCCTGCTGATTTTAAAATATTTATCCCTAGTAGATGTTACCTAACATTCTCCTCGCTTACTGCTGGATGGGAAAGCACTTCATCATTCTCATGAGATCCTAGCACCTCATCCTGCTTCTTTCCAAGTACAGAACAGAAAAAAAATATTGAACACTTCTGCCTTTGCTCCTGATGTCTTCTGTTTCATTTATCAATTTTCTGCACTTCATGATTTCTAATTTATACCCATTGCTATTTGATATATATATTGCTTTTGTATTTCTAATTGCTGCCTTCACTTTGCCACTGAATCAGAATAGACTTTTAGACAAAGTTATCCTCTTTTCTGATTGTGGAATCAATACTTTTGGCTACCTAATAAACTCTTCTTAAAGAACTCCCAATTTTCCTTGACATTTTCCTGTCAAACATGTTCCACCCAGTCAATTTTGCTCATAAGTCATTCCATAACTGTTCTTCCTGAACAGGATATAACTAGTGATTTTAACATTGTAACCATGTGAATAATCCCACCAGGTTTCAGTAGTGACAACTATATCAAAATTTCTTCTCATCAGTGAGAATTCCCATTTTCCCCTGTTACCCAGACTTCTAGCATTCGTACATAAGCAAATTAAATATTTCTTCTCTTCACATTGTCATATTAGTTAAATTTGTTCATGACACACTGAGTTTGAGTTTGTACTACACTTGCCTTCTTAACAGCAACCCCTTGAGTTGTCAGCTTTATGCTCTCCTGGCTGCTCCAGCTAGTCTCCATCTGAGATGATCAGCCTGCCTACCAGGCCATCACATTTATACAGCTCTCTCCCCCACTGAATATGGCCAAATGCTCGAAGACCATAAAACTTTCAGCTTCACAGTCAATGGCTCACCTCCAGTATTTTCTGCCTTCCTTTCTTTCTCTCACTGGTGGGACCTCAATGATCTCCAAGAAAATCACTTAGATTTCCTCATTTTAAGCTCCCTACCAAAGTCCCTAAAGTCTTCTATAATTTGTTTAGTTACACATGATGCTGAGTCATTGGTTCCAATATGAATCACCACCAGTTGAGATTTGCCAGATGACTTCATAATTCTGCCCAATCTCGTGGATACAATTCATATTTTCACTCAGGGTAGACAGCACACCATCGTGTTGTCCTTGTGTCCCCTGCTGAATTCTCTTTCCATTCTTGTTAACACAGAGTCACCAATGGTAATTGTTGGCCTTCTTAAAATGGTTGATGGGGTGCTCTTGGCAGTTACTTGCTTCATACAGCAAGGTATGTCCCCTGTGGTTCTCTGTTCTATTCCTCCAGGGACAGGTTGCTCAGTAGTTGACTTGCTGTGTACCCAATAATGAGCAGTACTTGAACACAGATTGAACGCCTCCTGGCTCTTTCCAATCTTGCTCACAAATCACCAGTCCACTATTCTGTTTCTACTTTTTCCAGTTCTCTTATTGCCAACCCTTCCCCTTGTGACGCCTGTGACAATGATTTTCAAATGTCTTCATTTACGGGGATGCTGTGCAGAAACTTGTGCTTCCAGACCACATATCTTCTCCTCTAATATATTCATCAGCTTGCATTGCAAGAACCAGAAATCTATACTGTTTTCTGTCGGACAGGAAAACGTAGCACATCCAAGGCAGGTTGTTTCCTTGTTGTCTTTAACTGCTACCTGGCGTAGAGCCATACCTAAAACAGAAGGAACCAAACTCCAGTTTTCTGCTGCTGTTTGCATGGTAACTGACAAATATGCCTCATTGCTGAGCTCCACCCCTCCCCACTATTAACAGGGAGGGATTAACTACTCAAATTCAGGCACTGGGTCTGTTCAAAGACCCCAGGGTCAAAGCCTCACAGCCCTTACAGTGACAAAAACAGACTTGTCTCAACTGGCCTGTTTAGGGGCCCACAGCCCAGACACACAACCCTCATGGAGAACAAACAAACAAATGGACCAAACACACTACTTACTAAATCCTTATGTCTCCACCACAGAATCTGCAGCTATGTCCTACCAAACTCTGCTGTTTGCTGCTCCTGTTTGCCTACCCCTATGATACTGGTCAACCTTGTAGAAAACTAGACAGAGAGATCAGAACCATCTTTCAAGCAGGACTGAATCTGAACCATTTCCAAAGCCTTGGATCTTTTCAGTTAAATTCTGTCTCCTTTTGTGGAGAGACTTCAATCTGCTTTTGTCCCTTTTCTGGAGCTTCCTTATTAGTGGAAGCCCCAGTGTGCACAATATTCTGGGACATCTCAGAACCCCTGTGATGCTGGAGCACACTAACCAAAAGGTCCCAGAGACAACTTCAAAAGGGGCAGCAGTCTCCCCAACACTATACTCCCCAACACTTGCTGTTTCTGCCGGAGGGGTGGAGCAAAGATCTCCTCCACGAAGGGGTGGGTGGGTGGATGTGTTTGTGTGTGGTGAGGGGAGTGGAAGTCCCAGAAGACTTCTGACAGAGATTAGGGAGCTGAAAAGCATATTCTTCCCCTGCCATCCAAGACTCCTACCAATGGGAAAGCAGGAGGGGAGGATGCAGTTTTACTTCTGAAAGTTTCTGTGATGAGAGAAATAAGAGGCCCAGCGCATCTCTCAAAACTCCTACAGACAGTCATGAGAGGGTTTCCAAGCCTCCCTTGAAGAGTGTTGCTGTCATAGAGCGGGGCAGGATGGTCTTCATAAAAATGATGTCGAGAGTGAGGGAAGGTCATGGGAGAGGGACCCTCAAATGGACTGACAGTTTCCATTAGGATATTCCCTGGCAATTAGTACTGCTGCTAATTAATTGTGTTATTTTAAATTGGGGTGGAGCTCTAGCCACAGTTGGGCTGAGAGGCTTGAGGCACCACACTTCATCTAATCCAGGACTGAAAGGGAAGTATTTGAGCATGCATCAATCTCAGCACTGCTTTACATTTTCATAGGAAGGAGGCAGGTTACCTGAGGGCTTGTCCACACAAACAGTTAGACCTCAGCTGACTGGAGCATGAGTCAGCACCCTGCACTCCCCTGCTGTGGTCTAACTATTCATGAGCACCCTGCCAATGAGCATTAACAGCTCCTTAGCGTGCTTTGAGCTAGTCCTGTTTCAAAGAAGTTCACATCCCAGGTTGCTGCAAGCTAATTGTTCCTGTAGACAAGCCCTGAGGCGAGAATGAACCCAGCCCACCAGACTGTACTCTCCATGGTGCTGAAACAGCCTTCAAAGTTGAAGGGCAGCAAGTGTTTTATTCTGAGGGTTTTTTGTTTTGTTTTAGGCTTTCATTTTCTTAAAATACAGGGGATTAATTTACGGAGCTTGGCTCCAGTAGCCCCTTGTGATCAGCCAGTATTGGTAAACTCAGATTCCAAGTGTAAGCATGCCTGTGTGTGCTATTCACATACATATTGTAAGTATATAATATTCACATACATTGACATACACACTCTAAAAGTATGTTTTCATGTAATGTGTGAAACACTTTTATTGAATTTGGGGAAATAGTAATAATTGTTGCAGAAAATCTGCACCTAAAACTTGAACTTCTTTATTCTAAGACTGTTGTACTGAATAACTAAGACCATTAGGAATAAAAATATGTTAGATATCTTACACAGCTTATAATATTAGCAGTTTATTTTAAAAAAATCAACTCTCCCAGAGAGATAGAGCAACTGTTTCACCAGGAAATAAGGCCTCAGAGATAGAAGGGATAACTAGGAAGTGAAGAGGTGAAGTTTAAATATGCAAATAAGGAATTGTTTTTCTAAGATAAGTGTTCACTTTCAATCAAAGTCATTACCATAAAGTTATTTGTAAGCAGAATAAATGAAGTGCTAGTCGTTGCTCTAAGTCTTCTCATTTATTGAAATAACAGTCAGCATCTCTTATTTTTAATGTACTGAGTATATTACATGTCCCTTTATAAAAATCCTCTTAGGAAACAAGAACAAAGTTCATTAAATAAATGAATTCTGCTACAGTAGAACTAAACACAACCACAAAGCTGTTTGTTGTTTCTTGTCTATACTACGCATGGTAACCTACTGCCCCCAAATATAATGGAATGCAATGCATTCATACAACCGAGATATTATATGTAGTGATAGAGATGTTTTATGCAGCCCGAAGATGACATGCATCAACAGGAAAATATCAGAAGAGAACAGGAATGAGGTTTATTATTAGACATGCTAGACTGCAATAAATTAGTAAGGCCATTACCAGCCAAAGCGCCTATACACACTTTGCGTCAGGAACTCATTTTAGAAGCAGTGACAAGCTGCTGAATGTTATATAGCAGCACTGCATTATTACATGCTGTATATCTGCAAAATAGTATCACACTGCCTTAGGAAGGGTTTCTTCCTAATTCTTGGAGACTGGTGTTTAGGAGGTTGGCATACACATAAGAGCTACCAATTTGATTTTGAATACTTTGTTTTCCTGCACATTAAAACAAAGATGATATGCATCATGAGAAATGTTAAAAACAAACTTTAGCAAGAAGCAAGGAAACAAGAATTTATATCATGGAGGCAAATACACAGATATCTAATGAGATTAAGGAATTAATCAGAGATAGTGCCATGTCCACGTGTTCTGGATTTTAAGATAATATGATTGAATTTGTACTATTACTTGCTAGAAACTCTCCATTTTCATAACTGTTCTGTTTCTGTAATTGTTTTGTTTCATCTTTCACCTAAAAGCAAGACAGAATCTACTGATGAAAGCCATGCATGCTGCCTAGAGATACAATACCACTGAGATGCAAGCACAACATGCATTTTGTAGTAATGGCATTATTGAATTTGGATCTTCTTCTCTGCTTTAAAACTGTAGCTAAAACAGAGGTGCAGTGGCATAAATCCACATTACAAACGGATAGAGGACAAAACAGGAATCAATGTTTAAAACCAGTGTCATGTGAGATTTCAAGATGTGGAAAGTTATGCTATTTCCCTACTACACCGCATTTGGCAGGTATTACGTGTGTGTGTGTGTGTGTGTGAGAGACAGAGATAAAATGACTTGCCAAGACCTCCTACCAGGAGCAATTCAATAGCAAAGATAGGATTGGAACTCAAGAACCAATCCCAAAGGCCCAACTCCCATTCAACCTTTTAATAACTCACCCTGTCCCAAGCCCATGCTTCAGTAATGCCCCCATTCCCCCCCACCCCTGCCATGTTGTCACTCTCTGCATAAAACTGCATCCTATGAAATTCTAACAGCTGCTTTGCAGCCTTCTCTTCTGATACACTTCTAGGCAGCAATGATTCTAGCTTCTCCACCTCACTTCAGACTGGCAACCCGGGTATGTGTGAGCAGAAAATACAGGTGGCTTTCAAGACTTTTTGGTAATTTGCATAAATATTAGATGATTGCTCATGTCATTTTCATAGTATGCTCACTTATTCAGTGAAATATTTTATGTTTCTAAAGAATGCAACTCAGCAATCTTTTCAGCTGTACAACTAACAATCAACAGAGGGCATGTCTCTGGAGGCTGAGATTGTTACTAGCACTTTGGGTCAGGACACTCTGGCTAGACAGTAGCTTAGTTGCACTGCTCTGAAGCCCTGATTTTGGTTTCCTTTTAACGTAAGCTTGGAAAATTTCACTTGGCCATTTGCCTGGTGCAATAATTTGTTGTTTCTTTCTTTTTATGTTCATGTACATAATTTTTTGCTATTGAGTAGATTTTGTACCTGGGCTGGTAAATTTTCAGCAAGATTTTTGTAGGCTGCTTTAAAGGAAAGGTATTCAAGAATAGAAAAACAGTGATCTGTGTCTCACATGCATAATGACTGGAAAGGCTATGTTGTGTCTAGCCATCCAAGGTGCATGCAAGCTGGGGGAGGGAAGACAGAATAAGGAGTCACCTCATCCAAGCATCCCTGGTCAGGGGTGCCAGAAAACTTCAAAAGGAACATGCAGGGGATAAAACCATGGCTGTAGCCACCTCTCAACACAGCCTGGGGGGAGGAGGGAGAGAATCTTGTTTAGGAACTAAACTCTTAAAAGTAGTTTTCAACCATGTTTCAGTAGTTATGTATGATTGTTAATTTATTCAATGGAAGCTGTCATTTTTCTAACAACCAGCATGGGGAAGAGAAATTAGGAAAGGAAGACACTTTTTCTGCATCGAAATCAAAGGGAAAAGCACTGACTTAGAAATGTCACTTTGGGGTAAATATTAATATACAATGCTCTTTCAGTTCAATGCAATTTTTTGTGAATCTCACTTAACATTTTTAAATTTTGTTGCCAAACACTGTCTGGAAATTTCAAATGAAGATTGATAATATACCTGAAAATTGGTACACTTCTGCTTCGCTCCTTTTTCAGTCCAATCCTCCTGACCAAACCAGCTCCCCACACCTCACCTGGCCTAGACTCCACCAGGCTAAATATTAGATCCCACATACCCCAACCTCTGAGAGAGACCTAGTACTGAGGTCAGGATTTTCATTTCCACACAACATTCACTGGTATGATCCTGGGGCTATGGCTTATGATGACTTCTGTCACTCTTTCTGTGAGCAAAGATAGGTTAAACCAACTATGCTGAGGCAGCCACCTCTGTGGACTTTTGCTGGATGGACATCTACCAAGTTAGAATGGGAGGTTTTGATCAAACAGCTTTTGATTTAGAATTGCTTTATCCAGTAAATCCCTTTCATCTGGTCTTTTGAAAAGGATAACATATTTCATTCACTTAGCCAAAAGGTATCTCCTCTGGCATTGGTTAAAATAAAAGAACAAATTTGCCTGCAGAAGTTTACCTTGCTTCTCCTCACCGCATCTGAGAGTTCCGTCTGCAATTTCTATAACCTGCAGCAACTCTCTGATACACAGTCATTAACCTCATCACCTCCCCTCCACCAAGGAAGAGTAAAGCCCATCAAGAGGTATTTTGTATACCTCCTACTTCCTCCACAGACAGCCCGATTCTCCCACTAATTCCCCATTCACTTTAATTCATTCAATGAGCTCTCCATTTGAAAATGAAATAAGTACAAAATTACATTATGTACCATTAATGTTCTAATTGTCCATAAGTAAAATAGTTCTGGTATTGACATAATTATGTCAATAAAAGGTAAAAGGAGTCAGACAGATGAAGACTGCAGGGTTTGATGTGTGAATGCTTTGACTTCATCTGGCTCAATTGCTTACTTGCTTTGTGCAGCGTGCAGAGAATTGATAATTGTTTAACAATGGAAAGCTCATAAATAATTCTATTACAGCCATATTACTTGCAAAAAGCACACCCAGCTAGCCCAGGCTACCTAAGGAATATCATACATTGGTGGGGGGGGAAGACTAGCCAAACAACTCCAGCTGTGCTTAAAGCAATCTATCAGATCTTCAAGAATTTGATAATAAACTCACACACACTCAATCTAAAGCTCCAATCTGCAACCAGAGGTAGATGCTTTATTGTACAAGTGGGTGCACACAGCCACTACACCCTCCCCCCACTTGTGTGTCTAACATGAAATATAAAACAGTATTTTGGAACCTGTTGTTTTAGTGTGTGGTATCTGTTGGTATTTTAAAAGCACATCATTTCTCACAAGATACGTAAAACTAAAATTAACTTTTTAAGCATGCCCATGTAGAAGACAATTTTTGGCAAGTCTCCAAATCCTAAAATACAGGAACTTGCACCTAGCATTTTCAACTCTCTCCAGAGTCCCCTAAAATTTCTCTACTTCTCCTTGGATAAGTGCAGCCTTGGCTACATACAAATAAATTCTGCTGTTCCCACAAATTATTTGGGGCTTGTGGGCACTTGAAAGATATAGCTCAGGCTGCTTGCGTATACTGTCATTATTCTATCACTTCCTGGTGTGTTATAATCACCCATTGGCAGTAGAGGATGGCTAGACTTATTTGGCCAAAGGGTAGTGCTAGAGAATAGTGTGGCATGCCCTAGGGCATATCTGACCCCTCCTTCTCTGGCTTTATTGTAGCTGTTTCTCACCGTAGCTACAGAAATCACAAGGGTATTACTAAGTGGCATCAGTGAGAAACCCCTTTTCTACAATATTTCCTGTCCTGGGAGATTGGGAGATTCTGGAAGAAAGAAACTTGCTGCCATTGACTTTTTATCTGTGGAGCTTTAGCTAAGATGTGCCACGCAAACAGCAATACCCACACAACATTTCTCCAGAGTAGATCGAGTGTGTATCAAACGCATGCATAAGCGGTGAAACATTCATGTTTGCTGCAGATTTAGTGGGCCAACAAAACCTAGAAGGCCTCACAGGCTTCCACGACAGTGAAAAGCACTGGCTGATGAAGAAATAGGCCTCCCTGATTCTTAACCCACCCAATTCAAAGTAGTATAAAACTCTACCTCCACTCCATAGTGTAGCAGACAGTATATTTCCCAGTTATTCAGCAGATGAAACTCTTATTGCTTCAATGCCTGCAGCAAATGTTTTCTTAAATGTTCTTATGTTTAAAATGGATTATTGCATGGTACAAACTAGGCACTAAGAATTTTTAGTCTGGTGGTTGATTTTGGAAGGTATGCCATATTTCTTCTCTAGCCTGAGGGTCATCTGAGGAAAATCTTGAAGATGACAGTACTTAATCCCTTTTTTATTGGGACAGTTCCCAAATACAGTTGGTTAAACTCTTTCATTTCCAGCATTTGTATAATGATGCACCATAAGATTAATTTAAATTACCATATGGTTTGAAATGCAATAGTTTTCAGTCAAAATTTGCATGAAACACACCTGGTTAGCTTTGGGAAATGGCATTTCTGTCTGCATTATACTTGGTGCTTACTTCTGTAATCAAAGCCTAGTACAGATTGTATAGAACTCTTGATGATCTATAAATGAGCCTCCACCATTCTGCAAGCCTACCCAGGGAAAGGAATAAAAGTAGTAAATTCCATATTACTACTCCCAACAAATTTCAAATGGAACCATGCAAATATTTAAGCAAAAGGTAATTGACATGCCAGACCTTTTATTCAGCTAATCAATGGCTACCAGCCTGATTTTCAAAATTCTAGAAACTGCAGGCCACGTACAAACATGTGCATGCCACTTCTTGCCCATTTTGCACGCACAATTTGCATGAATGAGTACACAAAGTGAGTGTTTCAATATGAAAATGGCTTGTTGGACACCAAACTGTCTACTTTTACACTTAAATATACAATTAATATTGAGAAATCTTGCACACCTTTTAAGTGAAACAGAGTTTTGATTTCCATTGCCCTTCTGAAAGTAATGATAAATGAATACAGGAGATAAAACTCTAAACACAGTGAATGTTATCCTGGATGGATCTCACCTACTACTGACAGATACCTGAAGGATCTCTCTCTGTCAACACTTGAATAGTTCATCACACCAGTAGGTACTACACTTTCACTACCAAAAGGTAAAGGGTTTTACTGCACGATAACCTGTGATACCTATGTCACTGTAAAATCTTAGTGGAGATAATGCACTGTAGTTTTATCATGAGGTATTTAGGCAAGGTCATTACTAGATCGCCTCCTGTGATTTAGCTTACCTAGTTGAACTCTCAGTAAAACTTCAAGGCTTTGTCTCCACTATAATTTTATAGAGGGAGAGCTAATATGTGTTATTTATCCCCATAGTTTAAAAACAAAAACAAACAAACCAGCTTTTTGTTTGGTAATGAAGACAAAGCTAAAGTTTCATTGAATTGAACTCAATTTCCTCCAACACCAGGGCATTACCCAATGCATATTACTGGAAATGTCTACTCAAGAAAGGCTCAGAACTGGTAAAGAAGGGGTACTACTGCAGGTTAAGACCTAAATAAATTGGCAGAGGTGTGGAGAAGTCTCTGATTTAGTAGGTGTCATAATTAATGCTGCTAAGTATAATATTGGTACTAGATACTCTCATCCACAACCACTAAAATTCACACTTTTTTTTTTTATAATTGGACAGATAAGTTGAATTATTTATTTATTTTACTGACCTGAACATTCTCTGAACTGGTAGCTTTCCGAATTCTTAGAATTGCTGTCCCAATTAGATTGCCTGATAGTCTATGAGCAATCCTAGTAGTTCAGCTTTGTGCAGGTGATAATTCCAGATGTTATGTACGTATGAAAAAGAAGGGCATTTCTTTAGGATCTGGGGTTACTGCTTGAAAGGTCACAAAATTACAAAGTTGTGAAGGATAAGAAGATCATAGGCTCATCCTGACAAACATTTTGACGAGAACTCTGCCATTCCTACCATGTATTACTTTCCCCAGGAGTTTAAATATCCATCCATATTAAATATTGATGCCACAAAGCAAACAGCACTAACTCAGTGGCAGGGGTCCATAATGCTCGTATACTGAATTAGAGGAAGATAGCTGAAGCATTCATATCTTGACTCTGCAATGTACCGAGAACCACCATATATATGGTAACAGCATCATTTAATTAAAAAGACAAAATTATAATTAAAGTCAAACTTGGCTTAAATCACATAAGGAAATGTGAAACTAATTTTGCCTAATAAGATTTTATCCAGTCAAGCCATTCCCCTATCAATAGGTGCTCCTGATTAAAGAACATTATTTTCAACTATTCAAAAGAATTTCACAAAATGTTCATCCCAGTTCATTTACCCGATACTTGATAATGCTTTGCCAATTTGACACACTTGCTTTCCACACACACAAACAAGAAAAAAGAATAAAGAAAGAACATAAGAAACCCAAAACTCTTTTAGAATATGTCTTCATTGTAGAGTTACCTCAGGTGATTAGCACTTTGGTCTGACCAGCCACATTGCATAGCCACACCCAAGTTATTGTCTTCTCACCAGTGCTGTACTCACCTGTATATAAGGAGGACTTCTGGGGACTTTTTCCATGGTTTTTTATGCTGAAGTAAGATATTCTCTCTCACTGAGTATTGAGAGAACGTGTCTATCCTTGTTGCCACACAGGCGGAACTGTGGGAAAGCACTGGAGGACTATCAACCTTCGTCCTCACTGAAAAGCCTGAGTCAAAGCAGCAACTGAGCTCTAACCCAGCTAGCCCAGGTTTAAAACACCACCAAACTTGTTTGAGAAAGTTGTGTGTGGGGATGGGAAGGGGGATTAGGGGCAACATCCAAATAAGAGCCAGAGTTAACTCTGCAATTAAGACACATTAGAAAAATGAACAATGCTCTGAACCTTGACCCTGGTTTCACATTTAAAAGCTTCCATTTGAATCACGGTCAAGAAAGAATATCTTGTTTTCCATCTCACCTGACTTAAGGAGCACATCAGAAATACAAATGAATTTATCCTGATTTTAACAATGAGAAGTCTGAGACACAGAGAGAGTAAATGACTTGCCCTGGGTTACACAGAAAGTCTGAGGTAAAAACAGGAACAGATCTCCAAGTTCTCTCTTGCTCCTTAAACTACAATTCCACACTTCCTTCCTTCCATAACTTCATGGGTATGGGTCCTAATGTTTAAAAAGGTACTCCATAATACAAAATGCATCCAACTGGATGGTTGTGCTAGCAGTTCAGAAAGTTATCTTTAAAAGGCATGAGAGGGACTGAGCAGGTTTAGCAATGGGCATCTCATCAACCTATTACTTCCAATATTCTAATATTAATACTTTATAACTTACATAGAGTTTCCCCATCTTTAAAATACTTTGCAAACATAGGTAACATAATTAAATCCTAAAACATAGCCCATGAGTTACTTGATAGTTTTATCAATTTAAGAAGGGGGAAACTGAGGCAGAGAGGTCAAAAGTTGACCAAGCATACAGAAGGAATCGCTGTTACAGTTGGAATTAGAAATCATGAGTTCCTAACTTTCAGCCCTGTGCACAGCCTGCACCTTTCTGTCTCCTGAACTAAGTATGCATCAACATATCATTTTTCAGTAAAGCCCAAGGTACCACACATATGAAAGTCACCTTCTTAGGAAGACGGCTGATTTGACATCATTTGCAAAGTACTTATTTTCTGGAACTTTTGAATGTGACATTAGGTCATGTTGCAATCAATGGTTTACAATAATCACAGTAGTTTAGATCAGTGGTTCTCAACCAGTGGTACGTGTACCCCAGGGGTATGCAGAGGTCTTACAGGGAGCACATCAACTCATCTAGATATTTGCCTAGTTTTACAACAGGCTACATAAAAAGCACTAGCAAAGTCAGTACAAACTAAAATTTCATACAGACAAAATGAGAAAGTAAGCTATTTTTCCAGTAATAGTGTGCTGTGTTGCCTTTGTATTTTGATGTCTGATTTTGTAAAAAGTAGTTTTAAGTGATGTGAAACTTGGGGGCAAACAAGACAAAATCAGACTGCTGAAAGGGGTACAATAGTCTGGAAAGCTTGAGAACCACTGGTTTAGATATTCTGAAGTTATCCACAGACACTAGATGTCTATCAGCTCTATTAAAATGAGAGCAGCCTTCATAACCTCTAGGGACTTGATTTAGTGTGGATAAGTAAATGCTTGTCTACAGAGAGAAGCTCTAGCGATATTAAAATAGGGCATGAATTTAAACCACTAGAGTTAATACTGGTAGAACTCCCTGTGTGGACAGTCTTATTCTGGGGTAAGAGTGCCATTTCCTGTTTAGCTTATGTCCCTTGTGGAATAAGAGTATCTACATGGCAGAGTTATACTGGTATTCACCAGTATATTATATACCAGTATAATTATACCAGTATAACTGGAAAAACCTCTCATGCAGACAAGCCATAAGATCCCACAGGCTTGAATGCTTTTGCCAACCTCTATGGATGTCTTTGTTCTGCAAAATGGGTAGAATTCTTGCAAAAGGCTTCTCACTAGATTTCTGGTGTTATTTGTTTCTGGTTTGGATAGAATTACTTTAGATATACCATCTCATACTACTCTGACACTTCCAGTCAAAATTAAAACAACCAAGAGGAATGATATGGGAAGGAAATGGGGAAGGAGAAAGGGAAGGGAGATTAATCCAACGGTCTTGAACTTCAGAGAGATTCAACTTTGGCTCAAGGGAAGGGTGAAGACTCTGACAACTTCTTATTTTATCCAAACAACTAGTTCACTCGTTATTAATGTGCTTGGAAATCTGTGAACTCCATTGAACATCATCATCATGAGAGTTATATTGTTGACCAGTGTTCACTAAGTGTTGTAATAGTTTGTCTTCTTTTGATTCTTTGATGGAGTAAAGCATATGCGGGTTTTTTTCTGAGCCATGTTATGGTGTTTAATATTTCATGTTAAAGAAAATGACAAAATTAAGTCAAACTAAATCCTTAATTTATTATTATCATTATTACATATTGTCTAAGTGCTAGGGCATTTTTCATTTGATTTCTGAAGATATGCAGAGTAAGTATTTTACAGTCACCTACTGTACGGACCCACAAAGTGCAAAGCATATTCCATCACTTCTCTCATTATAAGCCATAAACTCTTTAGACTCCATTTTGCCTGTGGGAAGGAATCCATTGACAACAGTGCTTTGGGAACATGAACGATTCAAGAACAAGGCTTTAGTAAATCATAAGAAACATTTACAGTACAACATTAGTAACCAAAAAAAAGGCAGAGATTGCTGCAGTCCCAGACCTGAGCTGAGGCAAAAAGCCTTTACTGACATATGATACAACTCCGTGTATAGTCCAAATATCTAGGGGACAAACTGACTTTTTATAGTGTTAATTAACATACCTCAGAAACGTCCGCTAGATTCCAAACTATACTTTTGTTAACAATAACCAGAGCACAGTTGAAGCAGCATTCTCCATAAGATACTAACTCTGACTCTGTTTCCTCAACTATTCCATTGTGGTGCTAGACAAGGAAAACTGAGAATGAGAGAACTGACAGCATCACCACAAACATAAAAAAATAAAAACACATGGATTTTTTTTTATAACTAAGAAACAGATACACAGATTGTTTGTGGCACAGCGAAAGTTATGTTGGAGCACTGTATCACTCCCATTGAGAAAGCCCAGGATTGGGTTCAGTTGTTGGGAGACAGAATACTCATTTTTTAAAAAGTTACAAAAAACCCAAAAACCCACCTTGAAGAAAATGCAAAATGAACTACATTCAGTAACACGTCAGGTCAAATACCGCCAACAATAATGCAGATCTACACGAATCCCCAACCTGCTCCCTTCTGTCAGTATAAACAAGTTTTATAGTGGGTGGAACTGGCCCATAGGGAACACCCTGGGCATGGAGGAGGGGGCTCCCTGATTGACATACAGATGAGAACATAGCTCTGTGCCACCAGCACTTGGCAGCCCCAGCATAACTATGCTGACTACAATGGGAGGAAAAGTGTGCAGGGGTCTGGGGCTGAGGAAGAAGGGGATGTGGCTGGTGCATACAATGCTTTGGCTGTTCTTGGCTGCTAATGGCCTGCCCCAAAGGGGTCCAATGGTCAGTCTGAGCATATGTTAGAGTAGCCCTGAGGCCACACGCATGTAAATCAGAGGCTTTGCAGGTCCTTGGACAGACCCCAGTTTTAAGGGCGTGAAAAGGTAGCTTCAAGTGACTTTCCTTCCTTTTTCCTAGCCCCCATGCCTTTAAAATGGTGTGGGAACAGAGGAACATAGAATCAGGCCCCTATTTTCTTGAGCCAAGGCCACAGATGAGCTTCTTTGAGAACAATAGCCACTCTGCTCTACTGATGGGTGAATCTGTCAGCCTCAGCAACAGTCACAGTACTCCACACTGACTATCATTGGCCCATCTCCAGCTGAAACCCATATTGTCCCCAGCAACTCCAGAACTTCAGCGTGTAATACTGGACAGGACTCCAGCATAGAACTAGCTTTTGTCCCCTCAAGAAAAAGCCCTGTCATCATGGAAGTTAGCAACTAACTTCATGTTAGAAAAAGATTATCCTCAAAGAAAGAAAAAAACGCTCAACAAGAAAAAAAATTGACAACCTCTGACCTTTTAAACAAAGATGAGCACCACCCACAACAGTTCTGCTGTGAATGACTTTGTGGATGGTATAATAGAGGGGAAGATAGTTTTCTTCACCTGAATATCCATAGCAGAAGGCTTAAAGGAAAAATTCAAGTTGCCATTAGACAGATTTGGCACCAGAATTCCACTGCTAGCACTTTTGAAGCTTTCATTCTCACTTCAGCCATCACATGTCATCTGAAAACCATGACGACTTCTGAGGCCATAGCCAGTGGAAACTGAGTTTATGAGTCACTATATCAGTAATCAAGCACCAAAAATCATTATAAATTCCTGCGAGACCATTAACAGTGGGGGAAGGAAAGTGGACCGTATTCTCCTTAAAATATATCTAGAAACTCACTATCATTAACTTCCCAGAGCTGACCATTAAAACTGGCCAATCACCATGCCTGTTCAAAATGAAAGAATTTTAAAAACCAAATTAGGTTTGTTTGTTTTAACCACTTATGCTGTTGGCACACTTTTCTGTATTTTATTCAGCTTGAACAATTAAGCTATACTAACCATTTTCACTTTTATCCCTAGATACTTTCATAAATCAGCACAGACTGTTGTACTTGCGGTCATAAAACTGCAGTGGTAAGTTTAAATGGAAAAACAAACAAAACCTGGGAAAAAAACAAATTAACACACACCCACTTCCCATTCCATTCCATCATCATCTTCTCGTTGACTTTTTAAAAAAATCATCTTATTAGCTTCAGTAAAGCAAGTTCTTAAATCCAAGCTGGCGGTATCTCTAAATAAAATTAATAAAATGAAAATTATATTTATATGTACCAATAGCTTAAATCTAAAGGATTCAAGGAATTTTTAGAAAACATTCATATTTAAGGAGGATACAACCACCTGTTTAAATTTCCTTTAAATCAATTATCAAAGTGTTTTCCTTAATAGACAGGAATTAAGCATATGACTTTTGTCAAACATGTTATTGGACTTAATATACAAATAACTGGATGAAATTTGATAGCCTCTGTAATACAGGAGTCAGATAGATGATCTGATGGTTCCTTTGGGCCTTATAATCAACAAAAAAACATATGCTTAAGTGTTTTCCTGAATCAGGGCCAATAATACTAATATAAACCATAACACAAATGAACACAATACAACAATGCATCACAAACTAACATGATCCGTGGCTCTACAGTTTTTTTTACAACAATACAATACGTTTTTCCTACCACAGGCTGTATAATCTATGTCACAGGTTACAAATTACAGTGCCTGTATTTCTCAGATACTGGCAGGATGGCCGTTTACTGTCTGTCTAAATACACTTCAGGTAATTCAGCATACTTAATGAAAAAAGACAGGGGGAAATGGCTGTTAATGTGTTTCAACTAAGTGCCTTTTTCATTCAGTTTAGTTTTGATGCTGCTTATTTTAGCAGGTGGCAGGATCTACTCTTTTTTTTAAGTTTTAGTTATAACTCAATCTGTCATTTTCATCTCAGAGTGAATCAGGGATAATTTGGTGGAGGACATATAGTTCTGTCAGCTAGGTGTTCCTTTAAAATCTCTCAACTCCCGTCTTGTATCTTATAGGTTTAGGAAAATCAGGAAATATAATGTGCCATCGTAATCAACCAAGAAAAGATTCCATCCTCCACTCATCTTCAGCCCAATCCTGTAAGACACTGAGCGCCTCCCAAGATGTGCTCCCCACAAACAACTCCTAGTGAAGTCAAATAGGAATTTCAGGCACTGAGCACCTCTCAGAAGATGATCAGCATCTTATAGAACTGGGCTCCTCATGAATGGTACAGCCTGAAGGGAGCCAATTGCAGGGGGGAGGAAGCTGGTTTTCTGTGCAGTCTCCAAATATCTGTTAAACAGAAAGGAAGACTTCCATTGCATTCTGTTCTCCTAACTGGCTTTATGAAGAGGCAATAACAATTTCTTTACAAGAAGGAAACAAATAGTTAAGGGCAGGAAAAAATAACCTAGCCTTCTTCAGATTGCAAGCACTCCTCTCCTGACATCCATTTCAATTCTATGAGATTTCCTTAAGTGGAAACTGTTTCATTTGTTGTTGTTGTTGTTGACAATTGAGCAGTATTCTAGGACACAGTGCATCAGGAAAGCTACTAGAGCCTACAGAGACTTTTTTAATGAACATTTTTACTAACCCCACACAGAAATAGTGTAAAAAAAAAAGTGTGCGTGTGTGTAGTACATATTGCACATTTCATGAACCAAAAGGATGCAGAGACTCGATGGAAATGATGAAATTTACCCCAGGGCAAACATTTTTACAAGCCCTCTACATCATTATTTGTATTGCAGTAGTACCTAGAAACCTCAGTCATAGACCAAGAACTCATCATGTTTGATGCTGCATAAACACAGAACTAAAAGATGGTCCCTGCCCCAAAGAACATGCAATAGAAGTATTGCATAAGAAACAACAAGTGGATATAGACCAGTGGTGGGCAACCTGCGGCCAGTGGGCCACACGCAGCCTGTCAGGGTAATCCGCTGGCGGGCCGTGAGACAGTTTGTTTATATTGACCATCCGCAGCTCCCAGTCACCGCGGTTTGCCATTCCCAGCTAATGGGAGCTGCGGGAAGCCGCGGACTGCAGGGATGTGCTGGCCACTCCTTCCCACAGCTCCCATTGGCTGGGAATGGCAAACCGTGGCCAATGGGAGCTGTGGGCGGCCATGCCTGCGGATGGTCAATGTAAACAAACTGTCTCGTGGCCCGCCAGCGGATTATCCTGATGGGCCACGTGCGGCCCGTGGGCCGTAGGTTGCCCACCACTGATATAGACAGTTAGACAGGGAAGCCCAAAAAACAATGAGACAACTGTAACCTCCACTTGGAGTTGGACATCTTCTGGAACTCTGGACTGAGCCTCTAGTGGGCCCTATCCTATGGACAACAGCAGCTACCATAGCACTTTGACACCAGTTCCCAGCATGCTTGGAGTCGGGGTGGGGATGGAGTGGACTACAAAGTCCTGGGGAGGCCAATATATGGACTTGTGTTGGGGATGATCTGGACAAGCCATTGGTGGGGCAGTGATGAACCAAGGCTGCTCAGCCCCTTTGTCAGAAAGAGACATCCTGACTCAGATATAAAGAGACTAGCTTTAGTTTTAGTTTCTGTTTTGAGTGTTGAGTTTGGGAGCTGAGAGAGAAGCAGAACAGTTCACTTTTGAAAATAGGCCCCTTTTGTTATTTTATTTTTGGGCATGTCATTTCTTTGCTGGGGATCGTGTTAATGTACTTTATTGTTTCATGTGTACAGGGTTTTAGACGCCTTACCAGCAGTGGCAGCATTATTCATTTTCCCAAGGAACAGCACCCCTTGCATCTCAGACACAGTGAAGGATTCACCTTCGGTGGAGGCACCAAGTGTCGCAATAAAGAGCACAGGGCCCAAGCTATGCGAAAAGAGGGAAGAAGCCAGCCCATGTAACAAGCACCAGAGCCTCACCTTGGGAGAGGGGCTACACAATATTGGTCAGCATAATAGGCAGTGGTCTCAGTACATCAGCTGCCTAGCCATTATCAAGTTATTTTTATAGACATCATCCATATCATATTCTTGTTCTTTGTGTGTGAGCAGCACAGCCTTAGTGGGGAAGAAAGGGGAGAGCATGGATTGAGGGGTATTGACAGTTCAAACTAAATTTACTAAATGAAAGTTTTACAAGCGCCATAAATCATTGAGTCATTCAGACTCTGAAGACTTCAGTCAGGTATGTCAGCCCTCCATCCCCCCACCTCCCCAAAAAAAACATTAGGGATTAGTCCAGCAAATACAACCATTTGACTGAAGCCTCAGAAGACTCAGATTTGAAGACCAGAAGGGACCATCATGATCCTCTAGTCTCACCTCCTGTATAACACAGGCCATAGAATTTCCCCAAAATAATCCCTAGAACAGATCTTTTAGAGAAACATCCAATTTTCATTTTAAAATGTCAGTGATGGAGAATCCACCTGACCCTTGGTAGGTTCTTCTCAGAGAGGAGAAGAACATTTATGCTGAATTTATGCTGCAATTACAGAATAAGCAGCATGGTCTAGTAGTCTGGGCACAGGACTAGGAGCCAGGAACATGAGTTCTAATCCCATTCTCCTGCCACTGACTGGATCTGGGGTCTTGGACAAGCCTTACCTCCATTTTATATATGGGGGATGAGCGATACAGAGTGGTTAATATTTATCTACCTCCGAAGATATTGGGAAGAATAAAATATTTGTCTAGTGCTTTGAAAATAAATTCTCTTTTTCCGTCTTAAATTCTTTTTCCGTCATTTCTTTTGGGTGGGGGAAGTTTGGAAGGAATTTTAATGAGAGATGTATTAATGAAGTATTAAAGCAAGTGTATAATTCAGCGCAACTTTCATTAAATATTCCTCCCTTTCAAAAAAGAGAATGGTTGTATTTCAGAAATACAGTGAAATATTTATTGCGGGGGAAAAACCTTTTTCTTTAAATTCAACTTCTCTCCTCCTCTGAGGATGAGATGGGCCTGGGAGACAAAAAAGTCTTTGAGAGCCCTGAACAAAAACAGATAATTAAACAGTGGGAGTCTCTTCTTATCTCTGTGCATGCACACAACTTCCATTAATATGAATGGGAAAAGAGAACAGACCCCTTAGTGTTGGTGGCTTTTTGTTTGTTTAGTTTCAAAATTTCTTGGATGAGTTTAATTAAACTGGCCCTGGACTCTCACGCTTTGAAAGCTTGGGCAGGGGGTTGAAGGAGAGAGTGAAAGTGGTTGCTCATTCGCTGGGTTGTTATAGCTGCTTACAACTCTGGTAAAAACATATGCCCTCCAGGTCATTTTGAATAAAACCTGCATTTATACTAAGCAAACTTGGTTTCATTCCATGTCTTTACATAAAAACATCAAACTTGCAAGGTCTTATTATAAAAGAACAGTAACATGTTTTAATTCCAATAACTTGGTCACTCCATATTAGCATTATATAGAAACAACATGACGACAACATTTTCCCTTTCTTTTGTTTTTTGACAATATAAAACAGGTTACATTTAATTCCATATTGCTGTAACCTATCAGTAATAA
This sequence comes from Terrapene triunguis, assembly GCF_002925995.2. Lineage (NCBI taxonomy): Eukaryota > Metazoa > Chordata > Testudines > Emydidae > Terrapene > Terrapene triunguis. Next base: position 3,593,114 of record NW_020665140.1, read on the forward strand.
AAGAGAAGCTGAAACTGTAACGTGACCTTGGCAAGCATTGTGCCAATACAACGCACAGTTTTTCATTCATTGTTTCCTTGATAGTTCTTTTCTGCAACAGCTATAACTTACACATTGTCAGTTCTTCTGTTACAAATGGGTGTTTAGGTCTATATAAACTCTTCGATGTCACAGAGCAAAATCCTGGCCCTATTCAAGTCAATGGGAGTTTTGTCATTGACTTCAGTGGGGACAGGATTTCACTGTGTGTCTTCGTGATAATCTGGATAAGTGATCTGGAAGTCTTATGCATGTTTCCCACCAGCTCCCAGTTCTGACAGGCAGGGCCGGCTCCAGGCACCAGCTTAACAAGCAGGTGCTTGGGGCGGCCAAGGGAGAGGGGCGGCACCTGCGGCAGGTCCCTCACTCCCTCTAGGAGCGAAGGACCTGCCGCTGAACTGCCGCCGCCGATCGCAGCTTTTTTTTTTTTTTTTGCTGGCTTGGGGGGGCAGAAATGCTGGAGCCAGCCCTGCTGACAGGGCTTAAACCCCAAGGCACATGGAAATAATACAGAGCAGGACCCTGGACTGAGTAGAGTTGGGCAGAGGGAAGAGCATGGGGCAATATGGGCATTGGAAGGATCACGTCTGTTCAGTTGGCTATAGAGAGGGAGTGTGGCTCTGCCAAGGGCCAGGAAGGATATTGGAGTTCTGAACGGGGCATAAAGGGGAAATATTAAACTAGAGCAGCCATTTAAGTAATTAACTATTTACATTGAAATATACTTATTTTAAAAAGCTGATAAATCTTGTGTGTGTCTGTCTGTGTGTGTGAATTTAATTTTTAGTTAAGACTGTTTGCCTTGGTGAGATGTGCAGTATAACGATAAGAGGCAAGGGAATTCCATTCCTAAATATTACAAGCACCATGTGACACTGTGCCTCACTTACATGCATGCCATTACAAAGCGGAGCATAGTACTACATACAATGTAACTAATGAAAACCAACCCAACCCTATATTCATCATAAACAAAACAAACATATAACTAATATAAATAATTGGATATACTTCTGTACTTTGGGATTCTGGTGAAGGTATCTGGGCTGTGTGAAGATATTTGAGATTGAGAAGGGGAAATAATGACTTGAGTGTCAAAGGTCTTAGCTGATTTATCTGCTTATTTACTAACTTTGTATTAGTCAGTTGTGCAGTCTAGCAACGTTACCACAAAGTCATATACCTTTTGTACAGAAATATCATGTGCATATTATGGAAATGTTTCACTGTTCTACAGCAGTCTCACCTCAACTCTTTAGAGAAAGACCAGTGGTAGCAAGGCCTCATCACCACCAGAGAGGCACTGCCAGCAGAAGATAGGAACCTTTTCCCCCCCGTCTTCTCAGGTCTGTCCAGACTCCCTTACCCAATTGTTGCTGACAGCAGTCATGGTCAGGGTGACCCCAGGCACTGTCAGTGTCCATGTCTTGTCCTTTTATTTCTCAACAAGGTTAACAGCATTTTAACAGTCACATAACTAAAATGCAAATAACACCTGGCCCATTCAGTGAATTCCCTTTGCTCTCCAACAGTTGCCGGCAGAGACCTCCCTTCCCAATGCATTCTCTGTCCAATTCTTAAATAGCTGTGGGCCACGCTTCTCACATTTCACCAACAGGTGACAATAGAAGCTCTTTACTCTGTAAGGCTTCAGGCCACATGGCTTACAAATATATGGGGAGGCAGCAGTTAAGCTCTCCCATACTACCCTACTCATGTGCCCCAAGCCTGATACTCTTTGTGAGTGACAGCGTACTTCTGTCCTTATGCTAATTAAATATACAAACCCGCCTGTCATATTATACATCACACACAAACAGCATAATAATCGACTTGCGTATCTATGTTGTACTGTATCCTCATACATCCAAATGAAGTTCTCCTATGCTTCTTCCACCTTGTGTCAGGAAGTATGGTTAATGTTAGGAATTAATTTGATTCTAGAATAGTGATGTAAGGTTTGATGGAGGGAAATAGTGATTTTCTACATCAGTTTTCTCTAGGCACCTTGATTCTTTGCTTCGCCTCTCATAACGCAAAGACACAATAACCAATTATCTTGCTTCATTCCAACTGGATTGTGAGTTGTTCAGCACTGAACAGAGTCAATAGTTCTACAGATAATTAAAGCCCAGTACTCGTCTTTACCACCACTCTCTATCTTCCGCAGGATGGGTCGGATTTTCCATGATATGCTGAAAATAACACCTGGAGTTCCCTCTTAAACTCACATGTCTTTCATGTCACAGTGTAATTTAACTAGTACAATATCATCAGTCTCGACATCACCTGTCCCATTCAGATCTTCCTCCCTGTAGAAAGGTGCTACCCAACTGTGACGTTATTGACATAAACTGGGACCATATAGATCATTGTTGCAACCAAAGTCCTGTAGTGGCACCCAAATCTTGTATAAAGGGGGTCAAATGGGGTGTCTAAGACAAGGTTATGGTTTACTGATTATGATTATGCTGTCGATATGTGTGTATCAGTTTTGTAGTTGAAGTTATGAATATTGGCTCTATACTGTCTATATCGCAAACTTATGCTATGCTTCTGGGTGACATCCCAGACAAGCTGGGATTAGTTCTGCCTAGTCTGCTTGATGGCCCATTAAGGACCATCAGCTATACAATGGACCCTTTGAGAGAAGGCAAATATGCCTTCAGACTCAGCAAAGTATACAGCAACTGGCCCATGTGACTCCAGACTCCATTTTGCTGTAATTTTCCACAGTAAGAACAAAGGGGTGTTCTTACACCTGGAAAAGACTATATAAGGCTGATGCCTCATCTCCATTTTGTCTTCAGTCCTGCTTCTTACCTCTGGAAGGACTTTGCTACAAGCTGAAGCTTTGAACAAAGGACTTAATGACCCATCCCAGCGGGGGATGTATTCCAGAGACTTGATTTGAATCTGCAGTTTATTCTATCACTGCTACAAGCCTGAACCAAGAACTTTGCCATTACTGTACGTAATTGATTCAATTTAACCAATTCTAACTCTCATCTCTATCTTTTTCCTTTTATGAATAAACCTTTAGATTTTAGATTCTAAAGGATTGGCAACAGCGTGATTTGTGGGTAAGATCTGATTTGTATATTGACCTGGGTCTGGGGCTTGGTCCTTTGGGATCAGGAGAACCTTTTCTCTTTTACTGGGGTATTGGTTTTCATAACCATTTGTCCCCATAATGAGTGGCACTGGTGGTGATACTGGGAAACTGGAGTGTCTAAGGCAATTGCTTGTGAGACTTGTGGTTAGCCAGTGGGGTGAGACCGAAGTCCTCTTAGTCTGGCTGGTTTGGTTTGCCTTAGAGGTGGAAAAACCCCAGCCTTGGGCTGTAACTGCCCTGTTTAAGCAATTTGTCCTGAGTTGGCACTCTCAGTTGGGTCCCGCCAGAGCCGCTTCGTCACACCAACGTCCCCAATATTAATTCATCTCAGCATGGCTACAAATAATGCTAAACTCCAGACTCGATTAGCCTTGCAATATACCTCTGTAAACAAGCTAATAGCTCTAACAGCATAGTTACTGATATCCAATTGCTGTAACCAAGTATTTATCTAATACTGGTAATCTGTCAGATTTTAAAATTTAAAATACGATGTTGTAGCATTTTAATAAAATAAAAAAATATTTTTCCCCTTAACTGTGGAAAATCTTTTTATTACCCTAATATTTTATTTAGATATTGCAGCCATTTGTCTATAAAGAAAACAAAATTAGTGCAGGGCCTGTGACTTATGTTTTCACATTAGTCAAATAAAATTTTAAGTAAAATAAAGAGACTAATGCATCCAGCACAACCCTCTAGATGAATGCGAACATTGCCAACAATTTTATAATTTCTTTAAAGACTGATACATAAAATAAATAAATCATTTCGCAAGAATTCATTATGAAATACTAAGCAACCCCCCCCACACCACACCTAATTGTTTAAAATATATCTTCCCTTGCCTCAAACTACAAACTAATGCAAAGAAAGCCAGTGGCTCTTTTTAGAGTACATTTCAAATTATAACAGAGTTTTTGATGTTCTGTAAAAGAAAAGGACTAACCCAACAATTATGATTTGTGTTTGTTCACTTATTTTTGGTATAACAATACCATTGTTTTGCTAACCTCTCAGACACTCCTGCATTATGGGAAAGTCACTAACACTGGAGATCAGCTTACGGGATGTTCATTTCTGAATTTATACTGACTGAACCCATCAGTACTTGGGATAGGATGTGTTTAAATGCTTTCCTGAACAAGGATAGACCCTGAGCTCGATTAAGGCTTACACACTATTAGCCTAGGACCCCAGTTCGTGGAGTAATGTGACTATGGCAGATGCTTTGCTTTCATAATGAAATAAAGAGGCTGCCCCCTTTTCACCACACCTGCTTTTTCGGGGTGTGCTTGAGGGGCACCCTGCAGCTGCCTAGGGGGCAGGGCCACAGAGCAGCCTGTGTTGAAATGTTCCAATTGGCTTAATCTGACCCCGGAAGAATTTAAGCTTGTGCTTAAATATTTTCCAGATGATGATGATGCACAATCACTTGTTCCCGAGTATAATCACCTTGCATGGGAGTTATGGGTCCTCAGGTGGCTAATAAGGCCAATCCTTGGACCACACGTTCTATTACAATGAGGGCAGATGTTTTCAGGCTCAGGAGGCTGTTGACCACGACTGGAGACCAGTCTCTCCTTCCTCCTGTGCCTCCTTTCCTCTTCGACTTGTCAGTGAACAAGTTCAAAATGCAGGGGACCATCACGTAGGACTTCACTCCATTTTAAGCGATCCTGGGCAAGTGTCTCCCAGGCATCAATGTCAATATTACATTTTTTTAGGTTGTCCTTCAGTAAGTCCTTATAACACTTCCGTTGTCCATCCAAGTTACGGTACCCCTCTTTCAGCTGAGATAACAGGACCTGTTTTGGGAAGTGATGGTCTGGCATCCGGACAATGTAACCAGTCCAGCGGAATTGCTGATGTGTGATCACTGCCTCCATACTGGTGGTCTTTGCTTCTTCCAGGACACTAATATTGGTGCGCCTGTCTTCCCATTTGATCTTCAGCATCTTACGAAGGCAGCATTGATGGTGCCTCTCAAGGACTTTCAAGTAGTGTCTATAGGTTGTCCAAGTTTCGGACCCATACAACAGTGTTGGGAGAATAACGGCTTGATAAACAAGAAGCTTGGTGTCTGTTCAAATATCGTGATCTTCAAAGACCCTTTGCTGTAAACGAGAAAAAGCTACAGTGTCACAGCTCAGGCGATGTTGAATTTCTGCATCAATATCTGCCTTGGATGAAAGATGACTTCCAAGGTAGTGGAAATGATCGACATTCTCCACTGCCACTCCATTGATTTTGATAGATGGGGCATGTTATACCTCATTTGGAGAGGGCTGATAGAGCACTTTAGTCTTCTTGATATTAAGAATGAGACCAATACATGCGTAAGCATCGGCAAACACATTCAAGATAGTTTGAAGATCTTTCTCAGAGTGGGCAAAGATTGCGTTGTCATCAGCATACTCAAGTTCCACAATAGATGATGTGGAAATCTTACTCTTGGCTTTCAGCCTGCTAAGCCTGAAAAGTTTTCCATCTATTCTGTAAGTGATTTCAATGCCAGTGTAAACTTCCCAGCAATTAGGTAAAGAATGGCATCAATAAAAACTGCAAACATGGTTGGAGTGATGATACAGCCCTGCTTGACTCCTGTTTGTACTTTGAAAGGTTCACTCTGGGAGACAGTGCTGCTCAGAACAGTCGCTTTCATGTTATCATGAAGCAATTTTAGGACATTGACGTATTTATCAGGACATCCAATCTTAGAAAGTGCAGTCCAGGGGGCACGGCGATTCACTGAGTCAAAGGCTTTAGATCAATAAAAGCCATGTACAGCGGTCGGTTTTGCTCCCGACACTTTTCTTGCAGCTGCCGTGCTGTGAAGATCATATCCAAAGTTCCACAACACAGTCGGAAACCACTCTGTGACTCTGGTAAAATTTCTTCTGACAGGGGCAGAAGGTCTGTGGCAAGGATCCGCGCCAGAACTTTGTCGGCGGTGGCTAGGAGGGAGATACCATGATAATTTCCACAATCCACTTTATCCCCTTTTTTGAAAAAGGTGACAATCAAGGCATCCCTCATTTCACTGGGTATCTCCTCCTTTATCCAGATTTTAAGGATAAGCAGGTAAAGCTGCCGAACTAGCTCTGGTCCATCGTTTTTGAAGATTTTAGCGGGGATCCCATCTAGACCTGCTGCCTTGTTGTTCTTCATCCCCATGGTGGCATTGTGCACCTCATACAAATTGGGAGGGTCTCCGAGCTCATCCCTAAATGGTTGTTTTAACCCCAAATGGGATTTGTTCAAGGACTTCATCAAGGACATCACTGGAAGTCCATTTTCCAAATATGGAGTCTGAGGAAAGCATATAGATATTTACCAGCCTGGAAATCTGGAGACTTTGGTTCTAATCCTGACTCTGTGATCTTGGGTACATCCCTTGACTTCATAGTTTCTCAGTTTCTTCATTTGTAAAATGAATACAATATTTACATGGCATCTTCCTCACCTTGGGAATAATCAATTAAGAAGCACTTCAAACTCTCTGGGTGGAAGGTGCCATAAATTCTGTGCATTAATCTAAGTACCATCACGGTGTGTAATATATTGTATATACTAATGAATACCACAAGAAAGTGGCATAGCTCCCTATTTTGATGATTGATTCTTCAGGTGAAAAATGTTACAAATTTAAATGAAAAATAACACTGCAGTTATATTAAATGACATAGAGGCTGTTACCCCATACAGCTAGAATGGAACAAAGCAATGGGAAATGTCAGGGGGAAACATCCTGCACTGACAGATTGCAGGAATACTCCAGATGATCTAGCAAATCTTTACTACAGTTTCTACAGGGTTCATTTTTACCTGCATTAGTAATGGTCCCACAATAAAATCATCAGCATCTTTTTGTTTTTGAGGGATAGCTCAGTGGTTTGAGCATTGGCTTGCTAAACCCAGGGTTGTGAGTTCAATCCTTGAGGGGGCCACTTAGGGATCTGGGGCAAAAATCAGTACTTGGTCCTGCTAGTGAAGGCAGGGGGCTGGACTCGATGACCTTTCGAGGTCCCTTCCAGTTTTATTTCACAGATAAGTAGATTCTGTCCTATCTTGAATATAGTACCTAGAAACCACTTGGTTTGTTGTTGTTTTACATTTTCTTGATTACCATTCTTCACAGAAAGAACACAGTTAGGTAAGTTACCAATTGCTTTACACATTAATAAGTATAAACAGCATCTAAATAGCACCTTGGAGTGCTTAGGTAGCCATAATTATCATCTATCCAGAATAAGAAAGAAAATATGATCTTTTAAAGCTTGACCTCAGAACATTTCCAAAAGACAAATTCAGGAGATGTGGGGCCTAGAAGCAATAACTAAATTGTGGCTACATAGATACCATACAGACATCACAGCATTCAGCTACATTGCACACGTTACATGGAGAAGAGAGTTCAGAAACTACTCCTCCAAAGCATGGATCTCTAGCAGAGGAGCTGAAGAATCTTGATCTCCTTTAGCAGTCTATACTAAGATGGCTTTTATTTTCTACTGGCCAGTCACTACAAACCAGTGTTACACATACCAGACAGTACATTCAAGCATGTGAAATTCTAATTCTTCCAGGATCACCTAACAACGTGTAACCTATAGCAGCTCTTTAAACCCAACATGTCTTGCGGTCTTCAATAGGACAGCAGGTCACTGGGTCATGATTCTTGTTCCAACCTTTCTACAGGGGTCAACCTGTGTCATGGATTTTTTATTTGTTTGTTTTTGTCTCAGGACAAGAGGCACACAATGAACCAAGTTACTACATTTATTGCTGACAATTTTACGTCTGCAAAAAAGATTCAAAATCATTGCACAAAGTATTTTTTCTTCAAAATCCCGTATTGAATTCCTGTTTACGGTTCAATTTCAGTAACTTTATTGTCATGACAAGTAATACAAATCTTGTCATAATTAATACATGAACTATCTGTGTATACAGGAGGTATCACAGTGGTAATGGGATAGACAGGCTTAATACAATGTCTCCATTGTACATTAATGTCCATTTCTGAGACAGTGACAGTCTGTCATGCAAAGTAAAGCTGCTTCTATAGCCTCTTATTTCTCCCAAGATTACACAGAGTTTTTCTTCTTTCTTTATAGTGGAAAGCCCTTTTTCTATTTCTTGTAGCTTGAGGAACTTGCTTTCTTGGTCTACTTTAATGTTCAACAGTTTAATTTTACCCCTTTTCCCCTTCAAAATCACCTTGCCATTAAAATAGTGTGCAATTAAAAACTTGAACATGGTTGCTTACTGTTTGTTATACAATATAATCTAAAGAAAAATAGAAAACTTCCTTAGCCACTAAGTTCTAAAAGGGATGGAGGAATACTGAGACAGAGACAGATTCACCTGCAGCTTGTTGCCCAATGCATGAACTGAATTACAGGCTCATGCTCACAGATTCATACCAGTAGATCAAACCATAACTTATAGTTCAATCAATTTAACATGCTTTCTCCTGCTCATGTTTGTCCATAACTACAAAACATAGCCCCGTCTGCAAGTTCTCAACATAAAGCAACAAGAGGCATTTAGAACAGTGAGAAATCTTACATTTAAAACCTTTTAATGTTTAACTTAACAGAGGTTCTTCCGATCAAGGTCTGTCAACTTTGTTTGGTCCTCTATTCTAACAGTGTGCTCAGACCTCTTAGCCCAGGGGTAGGCAACCTATAGCACGTGTGCCGAAGGCAGCACGCAAGCTGATTTTCAGTGGCACTCACACTGCCCGGGTCCTGACCACCGGTCTGGGGGACTCTGCATTTTAATTTAATTTTAAATGAAGCTTCTTAAACATTTTTAAAGCCTTATTTACTTTACATACAACAATAGTTTAGTTATATATTATAGACTTATAGAAAGAGACCTTCTAAAAACGTTAAAATGTATTACTGGCATGTGAAACCTTAAATTAGAGTGAATAAATAAAGACTCGGCACACCACTTCTGAAAGGTTGCCAACCCCTGTCTTAGCCTATAGCCTGGCTTTAATGGCAACATTTCAGGTACCATACAGAATCTGTCACAAATCCATCTCACTGCTGGCTGAACTATGATGACAAAAGGAACCCTGTGCTCATCTAAATCCCTCTTACCTGCAGGTTAAGACACTTTCATACTCAGGAAAATCCTAAGGCCTCCTTAATCAACTTTCTTTCTTTTCTTTTTCTTGATATTGTTTTTATTCCACCATGTAAGTCCCCTAAATCAATATTAAACATGCAACACATACATACTTGTGCTCATGAAAGAATAAACTATAGATCTAGGTCTGCATCTTTCTGAGATGCGAGACTGGAAAAATATGCACGAATGGACTGTTTCAAACAGAATCAATTTCAGTTCTGAACAAAAAAAAAAAAACCAAAAACCACCCCCAAAACAAAACAAAAAAACCACAACATAGTCCTAAAGCAAAAGCATGTACATATGTCATATTGCTGAATGATGATGATTGAGAACCAGCCTATGCTTTCATAGCACTTCTTAGAGCCTACACAGTGGAAACGATCAGTGTTCTTTTTCTCATGCATTCCCCTCGGGGTGAGATAATGGCTGTGGGATATAGCATGATGATGATAAGAGCATACCAGTGATGACATTTGCTAAACACTTATACATACTATTTTAAAATAATAATAATAGTTCAGTACCCAGAGTCTGTATGATAGGCACTTTTATATATGAAATAAATACCATAAAACTATTACCACACTGGTGAGTGGGGCATTTCATAGAAAAAGTTTCAGAATAACTTTTGAAATCACTCAAATTGGATTTTGGCCAGGACATCAGGCACCCAACCTTGTGAGAAGTGTCTTGGGTTTTAATGACGTGCTCAGACATTTGCTTTAACATTTAATTCAAGAGAGTATTTCCAATGGCACAGTGTCACTGATCACGATGATGGGGCTGTGGTACAGTACAAGTTAAGGGGGAAGAGGACCACTCAACACAATTCCCACTAATACCTGAATTGTCCCTAGAGAACTTTTATCCAATTTTTGATCTGATAACCCTGATAGAATCACAGAACATGATAGTCAATACAAAAAAGGAATAAATTTAAACTAAACATCAACATGTTCAAAATTATTTAGCTTTTGTTTCATTACTCATATTTGACAATATCAAAGTTTGAGGTGGTTTGGTTGCCTATTTCATAGCTAGGTTTCAAGTTCTACTGATGATTTGAATTTCTCTTCCCGCCTTCTCAGTGGTACCACTATTGGGTGTGACATGAGACCACAATCAACTGGCTAGCCTAATTCTCGTCTCCTTAACTTAACTCACTGAACAAAGCATTCCATTAATTGAAGATAAGAAAGAATCAATAGTATTTTCTCCCTGAATGACTTTATACTGATTAACTGCTCTTCCACCACTTGAGATGGTTATTACTCAAGAATTACAAGATAAAGAGCTAAGTCATTTGAGTTCAACATTCAATCTCCTATTAAATACAAAGGCAACTAATACTTCATCACATATGGACCCTCTTACCTAGATTTTTTTCTTCTTTCTAGCCAAACATGTGCTACAGGATATGAAAAGTATAAATGAAAATTACTCCTTCAGCTCAAAGTATTCACAATGCAATTGCAAAATTTACATTATGCAGGATTGTTAGATAAAACAATTGACAGTACTGACCTGAAGATATGCAATCCGGATAAATCAATGATCACATTCATTTCAGCTATCTACAGATTTTATATTTTTGCATTGCTTATTACTAGAGCTGTGCAAATAATCAATTGATTTTTGGTTCACTGGCCAAACAAACAATATATTTTTTAAAAATGTTTCTCATCAACCTGTAAGAAAACTGTTTTGGGGTTTTCTCAGCAAAAACAAAACAAGAAAATGTTTTGGGTCAAACTAAACGTTTAATTTTGATTTCAGGCATTTTAAAACACCTTTTTTATTTTTTAAATTAAAAGCAAGAGAAATTTGGAGACACCATTCACAAGTGGAGCAGGGATGGAAATCTTGCTGTCCTGCCTCTCAGGTGAGTGCCCTGACCCCCAGCCTATAGAGTCATCCTCACATTTGTTTTGGCCTCATGAATATTTAGTTATTTATAAGAAGTGGGGGAGCTTCAATAGGAGAGATTATGCAAGAGCTACTCAAGAATCGCGTATAGCCCAATGGTGAGGGCACTCGTCTGCAATGTGGGAGGCCTACGTTCAAGTCCCTAACCTGAATCAGGCAAAGTAGGAACTTGAACTCAGGTCTTTCACGTGCCAAGTGAGCGCTTTAACGATAGGATACAAAGGAAGAATCTCCTCTCATGTTGTGAATGATGCACAAATCTCCTTATGAATCTAATAAAAAAATGTTTTGGCTGAAACAGTTCAACGAATTCATGAATAGCTTTGGTTGATTTGAAACTGCATTTTTCAGCAAAAACTATTTGTCTGAAAAATTTCACCCTGCTCTAATTATTATATAACCTTTACAGGATTACACATTTATTGAAGAGATCACAAGGTTTCAGAGAAGGAGTGTCATTGTCTAACAGTTAATTCTAAAGACTTGCCGAGTGGGGCCTCCTGGGATTTACTCCTGGTTATGCCATTAACAGAGTGTGTGACCTTGGGTAAATGACGTAAACACTCCATGCCTCAATTTATATGTAGGATGAGTATAATAATATTTTCATTATCTGCATCACAGGGGCATTAGTGTGCTAATGCTTTAAGAGCCTTGTATATAAAGGTGCTATAGATGGGTAAAGTTTAATTATATAAATCAGGTATGTTCATCTATGCAGGCCTGTTGTAATGTTATTTATAACAGGTGACAATTTTAATGCTAGTGTAGTAAAGAGAAATAACGTTCTTCTATGTGAATGAAATAGTTAACCACACCAACCAAACTGGAGTTGCGTCATTTCAGGTTCTGAAATGAGTCTACTGCTAACCTGAATCCACTTATAAAAATGCTTTCAAAATGTTTCATGGTGTATATGGAATAAAATATGCACAATCATTATGTGTTTTAACTCTCTGCTATTTCTGTGTTGATATTAAGTGGTCACAGCAACAGTATCCCCTATAATTTAAAGAAATACTGTCTGTTTCTTGTGGGTTTATCTAACAAACTCTCACCCTTCAGATATGGACATGGGAGGCAGTTGGGAAAATTTTCTCCCAGGGAGAGGATAGTGGGAACATAAAAAAGGACAAGGGATGAATTCCTAGCCCATCAAGAGCTTTGCCACAGACTTTGAAGAAGGTAGCATTTCACCTCTGGGAAGCATCTTACAAAGTTAAAGTTGCTCCACTTTCAGATCCAAATCCAAATCCAGAGATTTCTGGTTAAAGTGGACCCACCTGGCAAGAAACCATGAGTGCAGTCACCATCTTCAATAGGACTACAGTACAAATAGAAGCTATGATATGCACTTTTGTATTGATATAAAAGTAATAGTGAGACCTGGTTACTCTCTACTTAGTTTATCCAAGCTTTTAAGTCCCTGAAGATCTTAAATAATAATCACTTCAAGTCTTGGGCATGCCATTGACCAGTAAATCTAAAGGTTTTTTTTTTATTGTTTTTTTTTTGTTGGATAATCAAGATTAAATGGATTTCACAAACTGATTTAGATTGCCAGGCATCTGAGAGTTTAAAACTAAAACTACTTTCTATATGCATTCTTGACATAGAATCTATTATTATCAGGTCCTCTGGGGCATGCATTGTGAAAGAGATAGAAATAGAGATTTCTCATCTCCAGACCTTAACATTCTTTGACTGAAACTGCAACACAGCAAACTCAGACATTCTGTCTCTATCAAGTAGTGCAAATTTGTGAAACCAACATATGCCTCATGCAATAAGCGACATAGAGAGTTATTGACTCTATTTACTTACAGTTACCCTCCAGGCATTTAAAAAGAAAACAATGCACAGTTCCACCCTGTAACAGAAACATTCTCCCTCCTTCATTTAACTATTTTAACATTCTTTTCTGAACTCCTCTGAAAGCATAGTGGTTTCTCTCACCCCTGCATCTCTAGCAATACTAATTTCCAGTAGAAGAACTAGCCATTCCCTGGCAAAGATAAAAAATAGCCACCGTAACCCCTAAAGTTATTATATATAATCAAGAAATGTGTAATTCTGTAAAAGTCGTTACATGTATATCCCACGTGTAATTTGAGGGGTGAAGGTATGGAAGGATTTGTCACTATGATAATGATTTTTATGTCTATATACTTATACCTACTCACACACCATAAAAAAACTGCTAAAAGAAAACTATTTAGTTTGTGAAGTCAATCACTAAAATGGTTGGAAAGGCCAGAATTAAGGTTGCCCTATTTAACCCAAATTTGGCCCTTGTGTGTATGAATTATGATACAGTCTTTATTTACATGATGACTATGACACACTAGGTACACTCCAGACTGGAAGTGGGGGTGGGAGGAGGCTGTGTCACTCCTGCCTTGCAACGTTGGGTACCTTACAATGCCTTGCTCAAAGTAGCTCCCATTTGGACCAATCAAACAGCCTTTCCACATGCAAACTACACCCTCAGTGTGTGTGTGTGTGTGTGTGTGTGTGTGTGTGTGTGTGTGTAACTGCAGCCTGGAAGCCACCTTAGGGTTACACTATGGCTCTCACCAACCTTGGTTATACTGCAGGATAACTCCTAAACACACCACCAGTCTCAGATTTTCCCGCTGAAATATATGTCCTGTAATGCCCAGGCCTCTCTTGGACAGTACAAATATTTTAAATCCATTTTTCCTTTAAGGGAATAATATCCCATTTTATAATCTCAAATACTTATTCAGATACTTTATTAGATAAAATAGTAAAACAAGTTTATTAAATACAAAGTTAGATTTTAAGTGAGTACAAGACATGAGACATAAAAGTCTGAAGTCACAAGAAAAATAAAAATAAGATGTTTGCTAATGCCTACTTTAAGAACTATATTAGATTCAAGCAAAGTTTCTTACCGCATGCGCCAGAAGATTTTGAACCAAACTCACATGTTTGGACCCCTCCCCCAAAGTCCAACTACTGGTTACTGTGTCTCTTCAGCTGCTGTGAATGCAATGGGCAGGGAGAGAGAGAAAGATGCCTTGGGGCATTTGTTCCTCCTTTTTATAGTTTCAATTTCCCTCTTGACAAACATTTCCAGCTGGCCACTGGGAGATGAAAAGTCTATGTGGAAGGATGTTCCCTGCTGGCTTTTTCTGTTTGAGCTTTCCTTGCCCTCTCTTCTCTCCCCCCGATTGATGATTCTGTTTACTGCTTAAATGCAAATTAAGTAGAGCACACATTCCTTTGTTTAGGACATACCTGTTTGCCAACTTCTGTTTGGGCAGGGCTGTGGTGTTTGGAACATGTGTTAACAGCATACAGGGGAATCTTAACTTCCTATACTGTGTTGCCACACATTTTATAAGGACAACACTGACCAGCAAACTATGAGTTTTCAAATGATTCCTTACAGGCATAGTTTGTACAAAGAGTATTACAATAGCGTGGAGGGTGGGAATACAAGGATGTATTCTGTCACAATGACATGCTACTTTTTCTACAAGATCCGCATTCAGTGCACAGGATGGATGGTGCTATAGCAATGAATCAGGGGCTGTGCAGCAAATGATGCTATTGCCCATAAGACCCCTGCCTCATTTATTGTTAAAGTTGGAAGGTGTGTAGTAAATAAAAATTAAACAAGGGACTGTTGTAAGAGAAGGGATGGTCTCATGGTGAAGAAAGTTGAACGCTGGTCTGGATAACTGGACTCTATCCCTGACTCTGCTGCACAGTTCCTATGTGATGCTGGGCACATCATGAAAACCAAACTTTTCACAGGTGGCCATTTAATTGTTTGCTCCACATTTACTGGATGCATGTTCTGAAGCACCTGAGGCCACATTTACACAAGTGCTGATCACTCACCCCTGCAAGTGACTTTTATGCTCGGGCACCCAACATTAGTGAACACTTGACAATTTTGGCCTTAATCTCTGTGTACCAATTTCCACAGCTGTAAAACAGGAATTGCAATACCACCTAATCTGACAGAGGTGTTGTGAAATAAATTCATTAATGTTTGTAAAGCACTCAGCTTCTATAGTGATAGCACCATAGAAATCCCTATGAGGAAAACAATAATTGATATTCAATGAGAGGTTTGGATATTAAATAACTGCCTGTTCACTGAATGAGGCAGGGACACGGGGGTGGGGGGGGGGGAGGGAAGTATGTGACCATGTAATTAAACATATAAATATAAGAACAGCCATACTGGGACAGACCAAAGGTCCATCTATCCCAGTATCCTGTGTTCTTATGGTGGCCAATGCCAGGTGCTTCAGAGCAAATGAACAGAACAGGTAATCATGAACTAATATCTCTGGATGACATTATAAAGAAGCTATTGAAGTTAGAAATTTTTAAATCAGCAGGTACAGATAACTTCTAAACTCTTGTATGCAAGCTACCTGAGGCGCTCACTGGACCACTAATGTTGATTTTCAATAATTCTTGGAGTACTGGCAAAGTTCAGACAATCAGAAGAAAGTTAATGTTCTGCCAGTTTATAAATAGAGTAAACAGTGTGACCTATATAATTATAGGCCTGTGTCACAAATCCATAAACTCAGGGATCATATCCTATAACTGGAAAATTGCTAATATAGTAGCAATTTTTAAGAGGGGGAGTTGGGGAGGGGGAGGGGAAGTGATCCAGGAAACTACATGCCTGTTAATTTGACCTTAAGTGTATGAAAGGTCTTCGAACAAATTTTGAATGAGAAAGTAGTTAAGGACATAGAAGTAAACAGTAACTGGGATAAAATACAATATGGTTTTACAAAAGGCAGATCGTATAAGGCAACCTGATCTCTTTCTCTGAAAAGAGAACAGAATTTTTAGACAAAAGAATTAGATCTAATCTACCTGGATTTCAGTAAAGCATTTGATATGGTTCAAAATGGGAAATTATTAGTTAAATTGGAGAAAATGGGGATTAACATAAGAATTGGAAGGTGGATAAGGAACTGCTTAAAGGGGAGACTACAATGGGTCATACTGAAAAGGTGAATTGTCAGGCTGGAGGGGAGGCAACTAATGGAGTTCCTCAGTGATCAGTCTTGGGAACAATCTTATTTAACACTTTCATCACTGACCTTGGCACAAAAAGTGAGCATGTACTAATAAAATCTGTGGATGACATACAGTTGGGGTGTATTGCCAAAATGGAGGAGGACCAGAATATCATACCAGAATATGTGGATGACCTTGAAAACTGGAGTAATAGAAATGGGATCAAATTTAATAGTGCCAAGTGCAAGGTCATACACTTAGGGACTACCAAGAATTTTTCCTATAAGCTTGGGATGTATCCATTGGAGGTGACAGAGAAGGAAAAAGACCTAGGTATATTGGTTGATCACAGATGGACTATGACCTGCCAATGTGATGAGTCCATGAAAAGGGCTAATGCAATTCTAGGATGCATCAGGCAAGGTATTTCCAGTAGAGATAGGGAACAAGACACTGGTGAGACCTCATCTGGAATACTGTATGCAATTCTGGTCTCCCATGTTTAAAAAGATGAATTCAAACTTGAACAGGTGCAGAGAAGGGCTACTAGGATGTTCAGAGGAATGGAGAACCTGCCTTACAAGAGGAAACTTCAGGAGCTTGGCTTGGTTAGCCTGACCAAACAAAGGCTGAGGAGAGATATGATTGCTCTCTATAAATACATCAGGGAGGGAGAGGAGTTGTTTAGGTTAAGTACCAATGTTGACATCAGAACTGATGGACATAAACTGGCCACCAACAAGTTTAGGCTTGAAATTAGACGAAGAGGGTTTCTAACCATCAGAGGAGTGAAGTTCTGAAACAGCCTCCCAAAGGGAGCAATGGTGGCAAAAACCCCTAATTTGTTTCAAGACTGAGCTTGATAAGTTTATGGAGGGCATGTTATGGTAAGAGTGCTTACAATGGCACGTGACCCATCTGCAACAGCTAGTAGCAAATATCCCTAATGGCCAGAGATGAGACACTAGATAGGGAAACATCTGAGTTACTTCAGTGAATTCTTTCCCAAGTATCCAGATGATTGATCTCCCCTGCATGCTCAGGGTCTAATTTGATTGCCATATTTGGGGTCAGGAAGGAATTTTCCCCCAGATCTGGGGCTCGGACCACTTGCAGGTTTAAACTGGAGTAAATGGTTGTTTCTCTGTAACTTGAAGTCTTTAAATCATGAGCTGCAGACGTCAGTAACTCAGCCAGAGGTTCTGGGTCTATTGCAGGAGTGGGTGGGCGAGGTTCTGTGGCCTGCAATGTGCAGACTAGACTGATCATGATGGTCCCTTCTGATCTTCAAGTCTTATGAGCCTTTTCACCATAAACAGCACTCAAAATATTTTAGATGATTCATTGCTTTAAGGTTATATTTCAGGGGAAATATTTCACCACCTTTGTTGGTGCTGGTTTTTTTTTTAATTTGATAGGCTGAGTTTAGGTGCTTGTAGCACAAGAGTTGACAGATAATTATTGACAGATAACGGATGGAAGTTTCTAAAGATAGTTGTGCAATTGTCAATCCGTCACCAGTGGCAGCAAACACCACAGAACAATTTCTATATCCAAGGCATTTTTGGAGTACTGAGTTTCAACAGAAGGAGAGCCAAGAAGTTATTGCTGCTTATATCTAAATAATTACATTTGCAGGCTGCTTAAAATTACATCAGGAAACTTTACTTATTAAAAAAAATAAAAGGACCCAACCACATGAATTTGTGCTGATACTGGTGTTTGCCACATTACAGTTTCTCAAGAAGTGCAATGTGAATAACTGTCCATTTTCATTTGTTTTGGATTAGGAGAACATGATTGGAATGCTGATGGGTAACTAAGGATCCATCACAGCAAACTTCAGGTTTAATTCACAGATACTAGAGTTATATAAACCAAAGTTTCATCAACTCAAGTCAACACAATTTAAGCCAGGCAAATAATCAACCAAGTTTAGTTAAAAACAGACTGAAACAAGTAGTTACCAATGTCCAAAAAGAGTGAATAGTTTTGAACTTCTGACTCAGATCCCAGCAAGCTGTAGTTAAAACTCTAGCATGCAGTAAGCATCTGGGGATTAAAACAAAAACAAAAACAAAACCCACAACAACAACAACAAAACCCATGTGGGGATACATTGTAGATGATACTGTTAGGATACTGTTTAGGGGTAACAGAATTAGCCCAAACCATTTTTCTATGACTAATTCCTTTCCTGACATTAAATGTACTAGCTTCAGTAATCACCAGAGTGTATGTTGCACATAGTACTGCGCTTAGATAAAGTCATGCATTTTGGGAGGCTTCCTGATCTACATACATGATTCCATCTTGGTCATAGAGTTGTAAATTTTGCAGTAGCTGTGTTCCAAAAAAAAATTGGTGGATTTATTTAATGCAAAGTGAAAAAAACTCTCAGGAGCCAGGTGAGAGACAGGCAGATATTTTAGATGTTGTTTTGAGTTGTATCTATGTCGGTTTTCAGTGCAGTGAGTTCAGTGCAGCTGGAGTCCAAAATGGCTCTCTCAGAGGAGGCTGGCTTTAGAGATGATCTTAATTACTACAGGGAAAACCCTTTGCTCCTCCATCTGACAACTCCCATTTCTTCAAGGAGAGTTTTGCCTAAGAATGGAGGGAGGGCTTGCAGTATTTGGCCCTATAGTACCAGCAATTTTAAAACAATTAGCTTTGGAGGAAGATGGAATGAGAGATTAACTGACAATTTTCCCTCTCATTTTCAAATACTGTACTTAACGTTGCTGTTCATTAGCCAGCTACATATCCAAGACTTCAGAGGCATTTTAGATTTTTACTCATGCTCCTACCACAGAAAAGCATACATGAACGTGTGTATATATGCAGACCAGCAGTAGGAGGTCTGTACACTGAACATTAATGAAACTGGACCTTCCACTGGTGCAAATTCATTGATTTCAGTAGAGTTAACTTCTAATCACATGCACTTTGTGTAACACAGATTCTCCAGAACTGAGGATTCAACTCTGGGATAAGGAATGAAACAGCAGTGCTGGCTCTATCTCAGATTTTCAAAAACTTGCTTCCAAAAGCAAAAACATCAGGCTTTCTTGCCACCATGCTTAAGGCACCATTTTTAAATTAAGCATGATACTTAAAAATGAAGGCATAAGCTCTCCACCCAGGTTTTTTTTTTTTAGAAATGCAATTTTGTGCCTCCATCCATTGCAGGTCTCTGGCTGTGATGGATTTATCTAATCACCTCCTTGTCATCAAAATATTATGCAAACTACTTCTCACTTTATTATTGTATTTTATATGGTACGCTGTCTTACAAAGATATGGGACGTGTAAGAAATTGGTAGACTGACATTTAGTTAATCAAAGCATAATTGTCTGAACACTGAATATTACCCTGAATCCTGACTTAGGTCAGGTTTCTCTCCCAGATAAAATCCACAATTCTAGAACAACTCTGTATTAAAGAGAAGCACCCAACTTCATATTTGCTATTGCTAAGGCAATTAAAATGATTTCTTCCATACAGTACATACATAAAAAAGTGGTTACAATGCACTAGCAGCTACATTTCTATAACTAATAAAAATGAGGATTGCTATGCTGTGTTCTTTAACAGCTACGGCCATTTCACTGCTATGAAATAATTCAAAAGAGAGAAACCAACCATAACTAGCACAGAAAACAATGCTCAGAAGGATAAGGATTTAAGCACCAGCCCTTTTATTTTACTATCTGGAGCTGAGTACCAGCACGTCACCTGAAAGTTAAATTGGAAAAAATAAAATAAAATAAAATAAAATAAAATAAAAGTCCTGCCTCCTACTTCATTTGAACAAGAAAAATATGGTTCAAAGGGTTTAAAAGATAAAAGAGAAGGTTAAAATAGATGTAATTCAAAAGAGAATGAATAATTTGCTGTTTAGCTCTGGTTAACTGAAACTCCTGATTAACTAAAGTTGGGCCATACACCCCCAATATCAAGAAGCATCATGCATTAATTCTCATGCAACAGCCTCCTGAAATTTTGGATGTCTCTGAGGGCTTGTCTACACTACAGGTTGTGTTGGTATGTCACTCAGGGGTGTGAATAAGCGCCCCCGATTGATGCAAGTACATCAACCTAAGCGCCGGTGTGGACAGCGCTATGTTAGCAGGAGAGCTTCCCCTGCTAACATATTTATTTCCTCTCAGAGAGGTAGTTTTATTATGCTGATGGGAGAGCCACCTCATCAGATGCACTACAGTGGTGCAGCTGCATCATGCGGCTATGCCGCTGTAGCAGTTCTGGTGTTGACTAGCTTCGAGTGTCTTCAGTTGAACCAAGCTATTCTGTATTTTAAAACTAAACAGACAAAGTTTCTGGTCTGATTTTTCACAGTCTCAGGGAGGTGGCAACTGTCTCAAATTCAAATACAATAGTTTAATTGCGTAGTTAAATACCTATTCCCTCCCCCCTTCCCCCCGCTTTTGGATTTTTACAAAACAGTTTTGCTGGGGGGGTGGGTTCAGGTAACCTTTGCAGCTCATCTTTCTTTAGTACATACCTAAACATAATTTGCCACAAATGGCATAACATGCCAAAAATAAATTCACAAAAGAGCACCAAAATCCCACCTTTTCAAACATCCCACTCACCAGCTTGCAATAAAATTAACAATCCACTGCTAAACAGCACAAACTAAAGACGACGAAAAAACATAACTCATTCAGAGAATAGACCATCTCTGCAGTACTCTAACCCATTTTTCCACAACCCAGGACCTGCATGCTGCTTTGTCTGACAAAGCGGTATTGCAGGCTATCAGACGTTCCCCATCCTCCTCTGACCTTGCCACTAGAAATGGGCCAACATTGTAACATAAGATTCCCAACTCCCCTGCCACCCCAAACTGTGATGTATTTTCACTTCAGATCCAAAATCTGATGCTTGGTCCATTTTTGCTTTCTATTTTGAGATCTTGTCCTCAGTAAATGAAGCCTAATAGATTTTGTCAATACATCACATTATAGGATCATTCTGTATCAAGCAATCAAGGCAGGAGATGTTTCCATGGCAACTGTCACTACGTTTTTCTCTACAGCAGTCATTCTCAACCTATTTCCCATTGTGGGCTGCATATGCAGCTCTCTCTCTGTGTTATGAGAGTCGCAGCCACACTATCTATCTATCTATATCTATATATATTTATATTTTACCTGTACGGCCCTGCTCTACGGGTTGCCACACACACTCTCGCTGTATTTGTGCAGCATTTGAACATTAAAGAGAATACAAGTCCAGATGACCGGTCAGGCCAGTTGTCTGAGGGAAGCTACCTCATGGGAAAAATGTATGGTGTAATTAACAAGTTGTGCGTTCACAATTCTGAAAGCAACAGGTTCTGATGTTGCCTTTGATATTGTGATGTAGGAGGGTTAGACAGATATTTGTCAGAATAAGGAGCAATTCTGGTCTACACTATTTAAGGCTTTAAAACAACCATGCCATTTTAAAGACAATCTGCCATTTGATGGGCAGTCAGTTACACTTTCTACATATCCGTAGGGGTATATGCCAGTAGCTCCCATTAATTTGATTGAGTCCACCTTTAATAATGTTACACTGCAAATGAAATTCACAAGTTATATATTTATGGGCGGATTTAGAAGTCCCTCTTTGAGTGTATAGGAAAACTGATTAGAGTTATTACAAAAGAAAAGAAAAGCCTGGGCTTCTGTTGGTATAAATGTTGTTAAATTTTGATATACACGTTTTTCATGCGTAATAATGGATTGATATCATTCATCTGTATAATCTGAATCATTGTTATCCTGAAGGGAATTGCTTGATTAGAAATATTTATTTCCCAAGAAGAAAAAAAGAATGCCAACATGTTAAAGATTAGCAAGTCAGATTTTCTAGGGTTCAGACCAAAGAGAGAAGGTAGTAAAGGTTTTCTTTGCCCATTGCAAAGCACTCTGACTGTATGTCACTGTATTTTTCCCCAGTGGTGGAAACAAGAATTTAAAGCTTCATGGTGTGTGCTTATTTTTGGTCTGTGGAGAGGTCACTCTAAAGATCTTCCTAGTAAACAAGCTGTCAATAATGATCAATGTGAATGTCAATTCAGCTGTGCAATGGTTTGCACCTTGACTACTACTAACTACTGAGTGGGAGATTCAGTTCATATGCCTGTTATGGATCTATCTTCTCAACATTAGCACCTGCCCAGACACATTATGGGAAATGTCCTGAGAGCCCAGTTTTTTACCTACTCCTTTCATCTCTCCAACTTCCCCCTTCATCCCTCCCATGTCTTTGTACATTTAAACCAATGACACTTAAATCAGTGTGTTCGCCTGTAGCTGTATCTGTTGTCTCCCATAGGTGATTTAACCAGCTCTGTTAATGCCTAATTTGACAAATACTCAAACTATAAAAAAGAATAGTGAAAGCTAACTGGGAACCTTGACTTACATTGCATAGGTAAAGTCAGGTTTTCAGAGCCCTGATATTACAGTGACATACCTGGTGGCCAGCCCAAGTTCAGTTCTATGTAAGCTCTGAAAGTTAAATTTAAGCAGAGGGTGCCTATAGGAACAGACTTTCCCTTCTCTATCTCTATGTAGACCCATAAGAGTTATTAAATGTTCAATAGACAAGATTGAACACCCTCACCATTTGAGGCTTGTAGAATTCCTTCCCTTCAAGGAAGAAATAAAAGGGAATGGTAGCTCTTTAGAACCCAGTGAACTGGAGACCTCATTTTTAAGTGACACTATAATGAAAGGTTCTAATGAAAAGGTAAGGCAATAACGTACGTAAAAAGGAGTTCTGAAAATAAGCTCTCATTTTAATAAGTGAGCAACTCCCCATAGGCGAGTGATGGAGGACAACTAAAAATACTCCCCTCGATTAATTCACAGTAAAATTCATTCATTTTATGAAGAAACATTTCAATAATCCTGTAAATACAAAAAAATGAATGCAGGATGATACTGTATGTTATGGCATCATGTCTTTATTGCCTCTCTGTCATTATGAAGCTAAGCATAGTGTTTGCTGCTGGTTGCAGGAGTCTTTCTTACAAAACAAATATTGTTTTATACACAATACATCTGGTGCTGAAGGTAAAAATTCAATGTATAAATCATACCCACCAAGCTAGTTCATTTAAATAAGCAGGCACAGTCATTCAAAATATCCCATCTCTATGCCTGCTAGCAGAAGGAACGTGTACATTTATTTGCCTAAGCAGAAAATAAGTGTAATCCTTTGTGGATTTTTCAAATGAAGAAATCAAAAGATATTCTTTACAGCAGTAAACCAAATGACTCAGAGAAGAGGGAACATCTTTTAAAGCTGTAAGCACTCTTGCTTGTAAACCATTTTAGCAACTGGCGGTGCAGGCATCCAGTAGAACAGAAAGTGCCACAGCCCAGAGCATAAGGTACTTTTTTTTTAGGAATGGTAAATGCTTAATCCAAACGCCTTCTGGTCAGTCATGCCAATTATTCATGCCTCAGGCTAATCAGGAAGTACATGCTTGAGGGAGCTATCTTGGAAAATTAAAAGTATAGGTCCTGATCTGATACCAGTAAGGATATTCATTAATGCAGCAACAGATGGTTAATCAGCAGACTTAAAATATGTCAACTTCATTTAATTAAAAGTCAACATCATTATTATATCATCATCATATCAGTATCGGATGTGGTGCCAATTTTTTTTTTAAATAAAAAAGCTGTTAAATAAGACACCATGAGTTCACCCCCTCCTCTCCAGACATTGACATGCATGCACACACACATGCACTTACCAGGTAGATACTTTTCCCAAGATGAAATATTTTAACGTTCAGGTCTAGATTCTGATAGCCTTACTCCCACTGTCCAACACCTTACTCCATGGGTAGTCCCATTGAGTCTACTTATAAAAGAAAGGGCTATTCAGTGCCAGGGTATCAGAATCTGCCCCTCAATGATTTGTTATTTGAGGCTGAGGGAAAACCATAAAGTTAATATGAAGCTCCATCTGCCATCAAATACCCTAAGTCCTTTGGGAAATTGGGTGGAAAAAATAAATTGGTACCCTGAGTGCACGGGAGTTATTTATCATATTTGATTGTTAGAACCGTGTAGAACGTTCACGACAAAATGCCAACTCATGCAAAGTTCACCTGGTTTCCGGTCCCATTATAAACTCTAAACTCTGCCCAAGGCTGGTCAAAGGTTTCATTAAGGCAACCCACAACAAATCCATTCGTCTTCTCACGTTTCACAAGTTAAACATCACAGACAGCAGGGACTGCATCAGTGTGGAGTGTAAGTCTGCGCTATGCTTGTAAACTCGGTTGGAGCTCAGAAGCCTCTTTCCTGCAGAGCTCAGGATCACAGCAGGAGGAGAGGGAGAGAAAGTCTTTCCTGCAGAGACCAGAAACTTGGAAAGAAAAGAAATTGGGGAGACAGCAGGCACTAATGCAGAATAGAATAAATGTTCAGGCTAGTGTTACGATTATTTGCTGAGAGTTGATTAGGACTTACAAACATTGTTATAGAATGACAGTGCATGAATTTCATGTTTGCATATCAACTTCCCCAGATTTCCTGGGGGATTTGCATTCAGGGCTTTGGTTTGGACCCAACTCTGTTGCTAACAACCTAAAAGCACATAGGCACATGAACATATTTTTAGGATGTAAATGCAGATAAAGTAGAAGAGACCAAGGCAGTATGCATGGTCTGGTCTAGGTTAATTTGTCACTGTCCCTAAACCAAGAAAATATATATAAAACTTTCATCTGAGAAAAAAAAAGTGTAGTACTAAAGCACGACAAAGAAAGCTCTGAATGTCACTGATCCACAAACAATGTGTAAATAATAGTAGCATCAGCAAATACTGTATATGGCTCAGAAGACAGGATATAAACAATTATTTTTGTGTTTCAAGAAAATGCCTATGGGCAGGTTTTTAAAGCTACAACAAGGGCCGGGCCAGTAGAGAGCTAGTGAAGAATCAGTATGCTATTTGCTGTATGTTCTCCAACATAGAAAAGGAAGCTAAATTCCTGACAATCATATTTACATAATTACCGAGCAGCAGGATAAACCTTCACTAGCCCTCATTGACAGTTTCACAGCTGCCACAGGTGCAACCAGCAGAACTGGACAAGAGGTCGGACAGGAGGACACACCAATCACCCAGAAATCACTACTGGAAATATGCACCCGGAGCCTAAGTTTTGCAGTTACCAGGCGTGCCTCATATTTGAATGCGGTAGCTGGACTAAGCAGACACAGCAAGCCAGTGAATAGGAGCGAACAAATCACTGCCACAGTAGGAAGACAGGGTGCATGTAATGACTATGAATAACATTGTATTCACATGTATCTAAGTGTTATGGGGCTGTCAACTGAAGTTATTAACCTGAATTTTAGTAACTTCCCATTTAATTTTAAGATTGTTACTTCCCTCCTACTTTTGGAAATATACTAATTTAGAAGAAAAGGAGATTAATAGTAATGGGCAAATTTCTCTCAAAAAATATCAAAACAATCATATCAGTATCTGAAAATGATCAGCAAAGCCGGGCTGCAGGTGAAGTCACAGGTACATTTGCATTAAGTAATATGTACCTTTTATGTATTATTTATCATCCTTAATAAAGTTAACCACTCAGTAGATGCCTCTCTCACATTCTGGTATAAAAGTTACATTTTTAAACAACGGCCCAGATAAAGCAGCCCAACCTGCCAGACACCCTCTTCTTCAAAGGCTCAAGTGAAAGCACTGGCCCTGCAGCCTATCTGGCGAGTTAACCGATCCACGTCCTACAGACCAATGGTGAGGATGCATGTTCTCAAGTCAAAGGGCCGTTAAGGAGAATGTCCTACCCCTTGCTCCCTCCCTTTTATAACAATGGCGCTCCAGCTGAAGCTCTTTGCAACTGTCGCGGCATGGGAGATAAAGAAATACAGTCTCTCAGATAACCCGGTCCTAATCCATTTCAGGCTTCACTAGCACAAATAAGTAAGCAAGCACCAGTAGCTATCTCAGAGAGAGCCACATACATGCAAGGGCAGAATATGGGCTTATGGGACAGATTCTTCTTTTACAACCCAATTCAACTCTCACTGCAGTCAAATGGGTAAAGAAGTTGTTCATTGTTTTTTTATCTCAAGTAAAATTAAGGACCTGAACACTAAAAGGAAGGGTCTGGGAACATAGCAAGGATCAGAGCAGGGGACAGAATCAGGACCTGAGTGACCTTGTGTAAATTATTTAACCTAAGCTTTCTGTTTTCATCTCCATTAGTCTGTTTCTTTACCACTCATAGGTGTTGTGGGACTTCAATGTCTGCAAAGATGAAAGATGCTATAAAACTGATGGTATTATTATTACATTCAGATCTGGTCAGAAAAGAAGAAGTGGTATTTGCAAACCATATTTTCTGATTTTAATTGAAAATTTTAAGATGGAAAATTCAAGTCATACTTAATTATTTATTATTGACCAATTATTACTTCTTGGCCATTTGATTTAACCTAACCTGTAGGATCAACAGAATTTTGGATATGCCCTCTCTTGGATGACAGCAGGACTCCTCTGAAGTCCACTGATTTCATGGTTTTTGGATCAGGCTCTGTAACCTACACTTGATTGGGATGAATCTGATGATTTAACAGGCTATTTTCATAATTTCTATATTCTTGGCTTGACCTAGTGACATACATATCCTGAAGTGTTCTGGGAGCTTCAAATATCACTTATTAAAAATTCATCTTTACTAGAGAGTTGCTTGGATTCTGTTTGGCATTGAAAAGCCATTCATAATCATCAGGGAATTACCCATCTCTGACAGATGTTCAGCCATTAGAACCACTGAGAGTCAAATTTCAGGGTGAACACTTGCTGTCCAAATGAAAACCATTAAATTAATTTCATGTTATGGTTCATCATCATGATACAACATAAAGGGTCATAAACCTTCAAAAACTGCCTTTAAAAATTATGATCTCTTTCACTCTAGGAAATCATTACACTATTCTATTCCATCACATCAAATTAATAAAAAGTAACATTTTCCTTAAAACCTGCATATGCTCAAATGTCAGCATTGCTCATTACTACTATTCACTCCTGGTTTGCTATTTCAAATAGCAAAGAAAAGTTGAGGCCTCTCCAAAGCGTGAAGCAGCTTTGGGTAATTGTAATATTACCTGGCACTCTGTTTTTGGGTTTACTATATATTCTTCTCCCAATGAGTATGTATCACACACGAAAGAGTCACATCAGTTTCATGAATACCCAGACATTATTTAGAACTACTAAGATTCAGTCTTAAAAAATCCAAATGTGAATGTGTTATGAATATTTCAATTTTACTGGCATGCAGGATAAAAATATAATTGAGTAAAACATCCTTGCAAATTTATATTAATCCACTCACCCAGAGCAAGGAGTAGTTATCAAAACAAACAATTATGTTTGTATGTTTTTTCCCCATTATCGTCATCAACATAACAAAGGGCAGGCAAGGACTAATAGACTTTTGTGCCTTGGCTGGTAAATTTTCATGACAATTTTGCAAATCTAGACTAAATCCATTTAAAGATAAATATTTAGTCAACTAAGACCACATTATTCAGTACCCAGTAACTCAGGGGTGACCAGTTTTAGTGTGAGAAGCATGTCCTCAATAGCACCTGTCATCAGATACAAGTTTGCTGCCTATCTCCACTTCCGTGACTCTTCAACTCTTTTCAAATATCTCCTAAAAACTTGTTTTTTCTTCCCTCTTCTCCCTTCCTCTTCTGTTATTCTTTATTTGTTTTAGTTTTATCCATCTATTCCATTTTATTTTAATAGTATCTATCCTCAAAATTTAGCTCAGCATAACATTTTGAGACATGGCTCAGTTTTTCAGATAGATACTATTAAAATAAAACAAAGCGACACTGTATTTTCTTACAAAGATGCGAAAGGGAGAGAAAATGTCTCACACTATTAAAATAACTGAAGAGTATTGGGAACTGCATTTAGAGACAAACTGGCAGGGGAAATTATTCCAGACTGCATGATACTTCCAGGATATGTTGTATTACCCAAGCGGCACCTTCTGGCCCACTCATATAATTCCTGAAAGCATCCCTGTCTGGCAGCAGGTCCAGAAGTGAGGGGAAAAAATATGGTGGCTCTCAGCATCTTTAATAGTAGTCCAATACAACCATCCACCCTGCAACCTACATGCTAACCCTTAAAGTATGGTTAAGCCTCATCATCATCTGGTGTAAATTGGTACAGCAGAACTCCTCTTTTTATGAATTAATTGGGGATTGAAAATTTCATAAAATTGAAAAATTCCTAACACTGAACATCTCAAAACTACAGTATGTATGGTATGGGGTGCTGAATAGCTTTCTTCTTGCCCTTCAAACCACTGCAAAGGAATTTCCAGTGCATTGAAGGCATCACAGTACGAAGGGATGTCAACTTGTTCTTCATCAACATCACTTTTGTTCTGTGATTGTTTTGCCATTGGGAAAAATGATCCATACAAAATGTTGTTCATAAGATTCATACATTCTACAGCATAACACTTGGGAAATTCCAATTTGCCTCAGTTAGAAAAAGTTTGCAGAATTAAAAATATTAAAATAAATCCAGTCATTCTCAGTAGTTCCAAGTTTTATCCTGCACCTAGCATAAAAAGTCAGAACATTTCATAGTGCACTTCTTCCTTTCTTTTCAACCCCTCCCTGACATGGTGAATGGAAGACAACAGCTGGACAATACCGCTGTGATCAATCAGCATATGGTCAGTCATTTAAGAACAATAGATCTGTTCTTTGTTTGATTACTTAGAAAAAGAAATATAATTGACATTCTGCTTCTGCAGATAATACAGAATACTCTGGGTTTTTTTTCTATCATTCAAGCATAGAAGAAGGATGACTATTTCCCTTCTGTTTAATGAAGCCAAAGAAAGGACAGCATTATCCTATTGTTCGCTGTTGCATTTATTAATATTTGGCTGACAGGAATTTTGGTCATGATTATTCCCATCTACCCCAGGAGGATAAGCCAAGGGAATGAATCACCTGGCATTTAAATTGAGGGCAGACAGATGACAAGTAGACAGGAACTTAATGATTTTCCATAATTTCTTTTGTTCCTTTTTGTACTTTCCAAGATGCTTTGTAGCTAGCCACTAAATCAACAGCTGTGATCAAAGGAAGTAACAGTTTAGCAATTCAAGATCAACTGAACATATAAAAAGCATTTTTCAGGGCGTTGGTCTTATCTGTTAAAGGGCATCATAAAACACTTCTTTTGTAAAACAGACACTTCAGGAATCTCTCTCAAAAAGGAGAAGGCTGCCTAGCCTCCAGATTTTAAATAATGCTGTTTACAAAATGATTCATAATGGACAGATAGTTGTAGCAGTTTCTAGAGATGAGAAATTAGGACACACAGCTTTGATGCCTATCACTTTCCTGCACTACTAAATAACCTGCAACACTTTATACTAGATCTCCACTTTCACAGCCTAACTGTTCATTACTTCCACATTTAACAGGAAAAACATACATTGTAGGTAGACAAGGTGGGTGAGAATCTTTTATTGGACCAATCTCTGCTGGTGAGAGACACACAGAAGTTGGTCGAAAGATAGATATGACCTCACCCACCTTGTCTCTCTAATATCCTGGGACCGACACAGCTACAACAGCACAGCATACATATGTTATAGGTGTCATGTGGAATCACTTCCTGATGGGTTCCCATGAAGTACAATGTAACGTAAAATATGTTACAGTAACAAAATTACTGAGGAATATACTGAAGAGACACACACACGGGGCCAACATCTACGTTGGTGTAGCTCCAGTAAGTTCAACATCTGCAAATAATTTGGCCCATCATTTGGCATCAAATTGGCAACAGTTTATGTGAACACAATTAGATCAAAGTGCACCTACTCCCAGGTGAAGAAGTCCTTGACAAAACCTACCCACGCCAGTGTGCAGTGGTGAGTCACAATCATAGGAGCAGCCCCACTGATTTTCCAGCAACACAGCAACTTCAGGGACTGGCTACTCATGCCCTTGCAAGAGTCCAGCATGATGCTGCACATAGAGATTATTCTGTAGGCACACCACCATCCATTATCCTTTGAACCCATTAGCCTTATTCTTTGGACGCTTGCATATGGCAGTGGGAAGCAGGATCATTTGTTGCAGCTGCTCATTATTATGCTTGACTGACAAGGGCTGCCCGCATCGGGGTAGTTAGCCTAGATTTACGCACTAACTAGAAGAGAGAACAGCCATGATCCAACCATGGACAAACATGCTGGAACCTTTGTCTGAGAGATGCACACCATCAAGGTAGAATAATTCAGGATAATTTGTTCCAATATGCACAGGGGGCAAGTATTGGCTGCATCTTCCTCCTCCTGATACCAAGCCCCACAGTGCCCAATCCAGGTGTCATACCTGCAAAGTGGGCTCGATTGGTCTGGGAGAATGAAAGTGAGGCAGTGCTCCCCTCAGCAGATCCACCCTATGGAAGTGAAGGAGATGATCTGGCCCCTTTTTGTAATATCCACCCATTGTATGTCCTGAGCCACCTACACACTGTATCCATGGTTTTTTTATTCTCCTGAATTCACATTAAACAGAACATGTTAAAATAGGAAATCCAGAATCTACCTAGCGTAACAGCTGTTTTAGACTGTAACACAGGGATTACTATAATGAAAAACCTATGGTCTATCTAGGCTTTTAACATGCCTCTGGTGGTGGCCAACACCTAATTCTTCAAATGAAAGTGAAACCCTTATAATCTAGCTGACTGTGCAAAGTTATACATGTGGGACCGCTTTTTGCCCCAGCTTGTGTCCCCAGTAGCATAATATTTCGTTACCCCATCATTGTCTGAGCTTGCATATTTTATATATACTAGTCATAAACTGATCCAGCTCTTTTTAAAATCCAGCCACGTTATTTGTCTTGATGAGCCAAATGTTTAAGATGGGGACCATTCCAAAATGTTTACATATTCATAAACTCCGTAAAAAGAACAGGAGTACTTGTGGCACCTTAGAGGCTAACAAATTTATTAGAGCATAAGCTTTCATGGGCTACAGCCCACTTCTTCGGATGCATATAGAATGGAACATATATTGAGGAGATATATATACACACACATACAGAGAGCATGAACAGGTGGGAGTTGTCTTACCAACTCTGAGGGTATGTCTACACTACGAGAGTAGTTCGATTTTAGTTAAATCGAATATGTGCAATCGATATTAGAAAGTCAAACGTGTGTGTCCACACTAAGGACAGTAATTCGACTTTGTCAGTCCACACTACCGGGGAAAGCGTCGACATTGGAAGCGGTGCACTGTGGGCAGCTATCCCACAGTTCCCGCAGTCCCCGCTGCCCATTGGAATTCTGGGTCGAGCCCCCAATGCCTTCTGGGTAAAAAAATGTGGCGAGGGTGCTTTTGGGTAACTGTCGTCATCCGTCAGTCACTACCGCCCTGCCTCCCTCCCTGAAAGCGCCGGCGGGAAATTAGTTCGCGCACTTTTTGATCAGTGACAGCGCGGACGCCACAGCACTGCGATCATGGATCCCGCTGCGACCATCGCTGCACTTCTGGCCGTTCTCAACACCTCGCACCTTATCATACACCTTTCCCTGAGGCAGATGCAGAGAAATCAGGCGAGGAGGCTACGGCACCGCCGTGAGGACCTGAAGTCGGAGAGTAGCACAGAGCTGTCAGAAACCACGAGCCCCAGCGCCCAGGACATCACGGTGGCAATGGGGCATGTGGATTTTGTTGAACGGCGATTCTGGGCCCGGGAAACAAGCACGGACTGGTGGGACCGCATAGTGCTTCAGGTCTGGGATGAATCCCAGTGGCTGCGAAACTTTCGCATGCGGAAGGGGACTTTCCTGGAACTTTGTGACTTGCTGTCCCCTGCCCTGAAGCGCAAGGACACCCGCATGCGAGCAGCCCTGACTGTCCAGAAGCGAGTGGCCATAGCCCTCTGGAAGCTTGCAACGCCGGACAGCTACCGGTCAGTCGCGAACCACTTTGGCGTGGGCAAATCTACCGTGGGGGTTGTTGTCATGCAAGTAGCCAAGGCAATCGTCAAGGTACTGCTGTCAAAGGTAGTGACCCTGGGAAACGCGCAGGCCATCATAGATGGCTTCGCTGCGATGGGATTCCCAAACTGCGGTGGGGCTATAGATGGGACTCACATCCCTATCCTGGGACCGGGCCACCAGGCCAGCCAGTACATCAATAGAAAGGGCTACTTTTCAATGGTGCTGCAAGCACTGGTGGACCATCGGGGACGGTTTACAAACATCTACGTCGGATGGCCGGGCAAGGTTCATGACGCTCGCGTGTTCAGGAACTCTGGTCTGTTTAGACGGCTGCAGGAAGGTATTTACTTCCCGGACCACAAGATAACTGTTGGGGATGTGGAGATGCCTACAGTGATCCTCGGGGACCCAGCCTACCCGCTAATGCCCTGGCTCATGAAGCCCTATACTGGCGCCCTGGACACAGAAAAAGAACTGTTCAACTACCGGCTGAGCAAGTGCAGAATGGTGGTGGAGTGTGCTTTTGGCCGTCTCAAGGGGAGATGGAGAAGCTTACTCACTCGCTGTGATCTCAGTGAAACCAATATCCCCATCGTTATTGCAGCTTGCTGTGTGCTCCACAATCTGTGTGAGAGCAAGGGGGAGACCTTTATGGTGGGGTGGGAGGTTGAGGCAAATAGCCTGGCTGCTGATTACGCCCAGCCAGACAGCCGGGCGATTAGAAGAGCCCAGCGGGACGCGCTGTGCATCCGGGAGGCTTTGAAAGCCAGTTTCAAGGCTGAGCAGGGTACCCAGTGACTTTTAAGTTTGTGGACACAGAAGCAGAACTTGCCCCCGTTTCTTTACCCAGTTGCCGTCGACTATCCTCTCCAATTACATACCCCCTTCACCCCCTTCCCAAAAAATAAAATCTGTTCTGTTTTGTTAATGGACACCGTTGTCTTTATTACTGTTTTCGCGGGAATGTTTTAAACCTGGGACGCAGACTGTGGCGGGGGGCGGGTTTAGGGTTGTGATGCAAATGATGCTTCTAAACTTCAGGAATGACAGGCTCCGCGGTGGTGGACTGGTTGTTTCAACGGAGCCTGCCAGCCCTCCTGGCCGGGACTGCGTGTATGTGTCGGCTATGTGACTGTCTTGCAGGGGGAGGAGGGTTACAGATCCCCTGCTGCGCGGCTCTGTGATGCAGGGTAAGGACCGCTGCATAAGATCTGTAACTGCCCTCCCCCGCCACCAAGTCACAGAGCAACACCCCCCCCCCACCACACAAAACATGAAAACCACCTCCCAGACTGACCAGGATAACTAGTCACTGCACTGTATATGTGCCCTGCTGCTGCACCTGCCCCCTGCTAAAGGTGACTGTCCTGTCCAATGACCAAGCCCCTTCCCCCCCCTTCAGACAGACTCCCCTCCAAAAGAAGAGGATGGAAACAGAAATGAACAGAAACGTATTCTTTATTAACAACCGCACATGGAACGGGGGCGTGAAACTTGGACGGGGTCTTGTGTGAGGCGGGTAGGAAAGGACTTTTCAAATTTTGGGGAATGAGAGCCTTCTAGTGGTAGAGCAGTCCGCAGGGGTGGAGTGAAATTTTTCACGGCCCCTTCCACCCCTCCGTGTTTGGACTTTGGGTGAGGGGGGTATGGGACTTGGTGGCGGGGCAGGGCAGTTACAGAGAGACTGCAGCGGGGCTCTCTCCTCCTGCCTCCGGTCCTGCAGAACATCCACAAGGCGGCGGAGCATGTCCGTTTGCTCCCTCATTAGTCCAAGCAGCGTTTGAGTAGCCTGCCTGTCCTCCTGTCACCACCTCTCCTCCCGTTCAATGTTTGCCGGTGCATTTGGGACAAGTTCTCCCTCCACTGTGTCTGCTGGGCTGCCTGTGCTCGGGAGCATCCCATTAGTTCAGCAAACATGTTTTCCCGTGTCCTCTTCTTCCTCCTCCTAATGTGCGCTAGCCTCTGGGCAGATGTGGCTGTGGGAATTGGAAAAAGGGAGTGAATTCCTGAGACAGAGCAATGTATCTGTGAACAGAGAACATAGTCTTTCTCTGTGAACAAGACCATGCAGAGCACCTATCACACGCGCACTGAGGACAAGGTCGAATTTTCGGGTCTCGCCTACAGTGCCTGCGGTCTTGCTGTGGCGAGCTGAGGAGCAGGGCTGGACACCGGACTTTGTCTAGCTGGCAAACATGGTAAGCCGTAGACTTGTGGCCGCTTAAAACTTTAAGAGTGGCACTGGCCTCCTTTCACATAGAAAGCAATGCGAGTCTCTGCTGGCAGCAATCCTGCAAGCATGAACTCTGGCCCTGTCCCACCCCCTCGCGGCTGTAAACCGCGTGGCTGTAAACCGGCGGTTGCAGTTCTGTAAAGGGACGGGCAAGCAGTCCCAATACTAACTTTCCCCTACCTAATTCACAGCAGGGAGTCATGCCAGACATCACCCTCCTGAAGGTCTCGGAGAGCCAGAAGGAGAAGATGCTCCGGGACAGCCTGCAGAAACCGGGGCCATTTGCTGCAATGCTCTGCAAGGCCATGATCCCGGAGTACCTGCTGGCGTTGTGGCAGGGAAACGTGTCCTACAACGGGGGGCCTAATAAGCTCTCCCTGCCCAGGAACCTGCTCATGAGGCTGGAAAAACACCTGCAGGAGGCGTATGAGGAGTTCTCCCCGGAGGATCTCGCCTCTATCCCCGGTTACATTGACCAGTTCTTGGCTTAGGTGCCCTTGGAGGGACAAATGACTGCAGGGTTTTGGGCACTATAATCATGAAGCGGACATTGTGAAATTTTTTGAAAATGGTTCGGACTACATATTGAGGCGCCCAAAGACAGACTAATCATGATACACTTTGCACAGATTCCCCTTTTGTTTGACTTTCCTGTTTACATGTTTTGAAGCACTTTACCCACTGTTAATATTTTAAATCTTCCTGTTTTGTTGTAAATAAATGTTTACATGTTTGAAAGCACTTTAGCTACTGTTAATATTTTAAATATGCCAGTTATGTTGTAAATAAATGTTTAGATATTTAAAACACTTACTGCTTGATCCTTCCCCTGAATCTGTGTCTGGGGTAATGGCGGGGGACGGTTGGTAGGGGATCTCTGTCAGGGTGATGAAGAGCTCCTGGCTGTCGGGGAAATCAGCGGTGCCAGCGCTGTCGACTGCCTCGTCCTCCTCATCTCCTTCTTCATCTTCCCCGTCCGCTAACATGTCGGAGGAACCGGCCGCGGACAATATCCCATCCTCAGAGTCCACGGTCAGGGGTGGGGTAGTGGTGGCGGCCGCACCTAGGATGGAATGCAGTGCCTCGTAGAAACGGGATGTGTGGGGCTGGGATCCAGAGCGTCCGTTTGCCTCTTTGGTCTTCTGGTAGCCTTGTCTCAGCTCCTTGATTTTCACGCGGCACTGCGTTGCATCCCGGCTGTAGCCTCTCTCTGCCATGGCTTTAGAGATCTTCTCATAGGTCTTTGCATTCCGTCTTTTGGAGCGCAGCTCGGCAAGCACGGACTCATCTCCCCACACAGCGATGAGATCCAAGACTTCCCGATCCGTCCATGCTGGGGCCCTCTTTCTATTGGATTGCACGGCCATCTCGGGTGGAGAGCTCTGCATCGTTGCCACTGCTGCCACTGCTGCTGAGCTCGCCACGGTGTCCAAACAGAAACTGCGCTTCAAACTGCCCAGACAGGAAAAGGAATTCAAATTTTCCCGGGGTGTGGCTGGTCAGAGCATCTGAGCTCGGACTGCTGTCCAGAGCGTCAGAGTGGTGCACTGTGGGATAGCTCCCGGAGCTATTAGCGTCGATTTCCATCCACACCTAGCCTAATTCGATATGGCCATTTCGAATTTAGCGCTACTCCTCTCGTTGGGGAGGATTACAGAAATCGATTTAAAGAGAGCTCTATGTCGAACTAAATGGCTTCCTGGTGTGGACGGGTGCAGGGTTAATTCGATATAACGGCGCTAAATTCGACATAAAAGCCTAGTGTAGACCAGGCCTGAGAGGCCAATTAAGTAAGAGAAAAAAAAACTTTTGAAAATTCCAAAACCTCCTCTATAGACACTTAAATCTGTGACAATTCCTCAGATTCGTCACCTACAAAGGATGGCTCAGGTTTGGGAATCTTCCTAACATCCTCAACTGTGAAGACTGAAGCAAAGAATTCATTTAGTTTCTCCGCAATGACTTTATCGACTTTAAGTGCTCCTTTTGTATCTTGATCGTCCAGGGGCCCCACTGGATGTTTAGCAGGCTTCTGATGTACTTGAAAAACATTTTGTTATTACCTTCCTTTACTCCGCTCAGATTGTGTGTTTGGCTGTAGCCCATGAAAGCTTATGCTCAAATAAATGTGCTAGTCTCTAAGGTGCCACAAGTACTCCTGTTCTTTTTGCCTAAAGTTAGGCTCCTAAGTCTGTATTTAGAAGCATAAGTAAGTGGCTTGATTGTCAAATTGTCAATCCCCAGCAGCTCCCATTGCTCTCAGTGGGAACTGAGCAAATTTGACACTTAGGTACATAAGAGTCTGAGGAGCCTAACTTTAGGCCCTCTTTTTTAAAAATCTTGGCCCATGATTATTGTAAACTTGTTTAGTCACAGTTGGTCCATTTTAGAGTTTCACACTTTTCCATGTTAGTATCTGCAGTAGCTCAAGTCTGACAAATAGCAAAGACAGAAATAAAACCTCAGCACTCAGCTTCAAAGAAATGACAGCATGAACTGCTCCTTTTAGATCACAGAAATTCAACATTAACTACAGCTGCAATACTGTCACTTTAGACAATTCAGGCAGGATTGTTCGCAAAGCAGTGTGAAGGGTTTTATTTTACTTATTGAAATATTGAGAGTGTAGCTGTGCCATGATGGCAGAGGATTAGTTTATGTGCAACTATAAGGTTGCTGTCATTTTTCTTTATTTTGCCAATCAAATAAAAACAGACAAAGTAGATGTCTTTGGCCATAAGATAATGGCTACTGATGTTACCATTAGTACTGACTCCCATCTTGCACCCTGCCACTTAAATGGAGAGACAGTGAAGTTTTCTTAAATGACCCTCACCAGGGGTGAAAGTAAGGCAGTACAAGCCGGTACGGCATACCAGTAAAAAGTAGCCACCGGTACCTGCCCGTACCGCTGACTTTAAAGCGCTGCTGCTCCTTGCCCCCCCGTCGGCTGCCCTGCTGGATCCCTACTGGCAGGGCCGCCAACAGGGGGTGCAAAAGGGGCAGTGACGTTAAAGCACTGCTGCGGCAGGGCTTTAAGCAGGGTCCTTTAAAGCGATGCCGACGGCGGGAAGGAGGGCAAAAGGAGCAGCTTCCCCGGGGTCGGCGATTTTAAAGGGCCCAG
Organism: Terrapene triunguis; assembly: GCF_002925995.2. Lineage (NCBI taxonomy): Eukaryota > Metazoa > Chordata > Testudines > Emydidae > Terrapene > Terrapene triunguis. Next base: position 3,630,804 of record NW_020665140.1, read on the forward strand.
GGCTCTTTAAAATAGCCGCTGGCAGCGCGGGCGGGCTGGCTGGGGGATGCTGACCCCCCCCCCCAGCCCAGTCCCTTCTGCCCAAGGCCCCGTCCCTTCTGGGGGGGGCAAGCTGCCCCCTCCCCTGTACCAGTAAGAGAGAAATTTTACTTTCACCCTTGACCCTCGCCCACCTAGGGAACAGCAAAACTTAGTAGACTTGTAGTTGTGATCTTTAATTAAATGTGAAACAACAGAACTATAGTAGAAAAAACAGAGATTAATTTAAAGTGGTTGTTAGACATGTCTCTTCCTGGATTTATGAGTTTAGTATTTTATTCTTGTTTTGATGCACACCTCTTGTTTTGATTATCAAAGAGAAGTGCAGTACATAAATCACATGCATTCCCCAGTCTTAACCGTTTTTTGACAGCAGAGAGACTGTGAGTAGCTATAAGATAACAAATATACAAGTGTCAAGGTCTTGGGGTAGAAGTTGGGGCTCAAGAGGCTCAGTGTCAGGTTGCGGGGTTGAGGTCAGTATCAGAGTCGGGACTGGTGTCAGGGTTCCAGATCCAAGACAGAGCCAAAGTCGATGCTGGGAGTTTGGGCGCAAAGAAGCAAAGTAATTTGTAGCAGCTCACTGGGGATCGGCATTGTTGCCTGCACACTTCCCAGTCTGCCCCATGGGCTTATATGGGGCCAAGGAGCCTCCAAGGAGACTGTCAATCAGGTCTCTCAGGCGGGACTTCCCACAGTGTATGTCTGCTGCTGTTTGCGGGTCACAGGAAGTAGCCACAAGTGGTGATAGGGAGGTATCCATTGCCTGGTTGTTCTGCTGACCCAGGTTCGAGTCCTGCCAATCCCCACATCAAAGACAATTTTTCCTTCGCACTATAGGGCCAGCACAGCCCAAAGGATTTACGATGCCCCCAGGGAAGGGAGTATGGCCAGACAGTTAAGTAGTGCACTGGTTGAGTGCCTCTCTACAGTGTTTACCACATGAGGGGCTGGAATTAAAGAATTAAAGCTGCTGCTCTTCTCAAAGAGGAATCCTGAGGGAGCACAGGCAGTATTTTCACTATTTGTCCTCCTGCAGGGTTTATCTCCCCTAGGGAACAGAGGACTTCACTGATGCTGGAAGGTGCAATTTATATTTCTTCAGTGAATTTGGTCTTATTCGTATTGTAAATGGAAGATGTATGCTTTAGGTTCTTTTACATACAGCTGTACGGTAAAGTTTATCTACTATGTGATAAAGATTTAAATCCAATAATACTCCACTGTAGACCTTTATAACATACTGAAACCAATATGAACTCAAAATACATCACTGAGACATCACCCTATGTATGAACAAAATAATCTCCTTGGAGTATTACCTCTTTGGAGCAGAGACTCTATTTTCGTGTATATTTCCCTAGTGTTTGGTGTAACAGCACAGACCCAGACACAGTAAAATGGGGCATCCATGCACCATAAGTAATTTAAGTTTTTAAATAATAATCCTAAATAGGCTTAATTGTTTCGGTGGGTGCCCTTAAAAATGAATGTTTACCACTATCAGTAGTTAAATGGACTGCAATATCTGAGGTATTTTCACACTCTAAGGACAGGGAATAGTAAATGCCATGCTGCAAAACACATCTTTTTAAATATTAGCTGCTAAACAAAGTTTCTGGAAATGATTTTAATTCCTTGAAGCTCAGACAAACCATTATTCTGAACAAACAATATGCTTGTTTTAAAATCACTGATACGTTTTTACTAAACTAAAATCTAAAAAATAATCTCTAAAACCAATTCTATCATTGCTATTTAATGTGAGTGGCTTGAGGCTTCTTTGTTCATAGTTCTCATGCCAAATGATGCCTTTTCTAATGTCTCAGCTATTGTTCTTCTCTTCTGGTTTGTCTGACAGCTCATCAAGAAAAAAAAAAGTCAAGGTTCTCTTTGTTCTTCTGTGTTATCAAATATTTTCAAAACATGTATTATGAAACAATACCAGGAGTCCAAACAAAAACTTTGAACTGTGTTACCATATTTGTAAATCAAACAAAGGAACCTCATTAAAATGACAAAGAGCATAAGAACATCTCTTCAAAAGAGGATCAGGAAATTCTAAATATACACATGCTTACTTTAAAAATCTCCTAGTTGCACAACTGTAGACGTCCCACAAATACTGCTGGATCTAAGGAATGTCAAATAAGAATGTGAAAGCAAAGAGAGATCTCTGAAAAGTGAGGGGATAAGAGCTAGAGCAAAACTGGAGTTTGAAGAAACAGGACAAAGACTGCAGAGTAATTTTTAATGAGTAACAGCAAGAAGCTGCTTTCTTGGAGAAGTGATAAAGGCACTGATCGCTGCCATAAGAATTAGGCATATTGAGCCCAGATTTAATTTTGATTACACTGCACTGATGTAAAGAGGATGCAAAATGTCCTGTGCAAAAGGAGATGACAGTTATGTTATTGTTGTTGGTTGGGTTTGGGGCAGTGGTTCTGCTATTGAATAAGATTCTATAGTGTCCAGGCACATGGTATAGTTGGGCACTTATGATTTTCACTAAATAAAAAGTCACATATTTAATGCTTTCCTGGTGCAATGTGTTAGTAATAAAGGCACATGTGTTTACATTAAAAGGAACTCCCCAAGTCAAAACTTGATAAGGGACATATTTTTGATGGTTTTGTCTGAAGGCTTTTTCCACAATCAGTTACTTCATTTAAAATCACATTTACCTCCTCAGCCCACTTGAAAACTAAGCTGTTACTCTAGTCATGAAATTCCCCTCTACACAAACCATCTACCACAACAGGAACTACCCTCAACCACATATCTTCCAAGTCTTAGTCCACCAACTCATTACCTGTACCCATAAAGTTTTAGACCAGACAGTCTGTATCTTACTCTAGCTGTGGGAAAATATAAAAAAACTAGCCCCGCAGAAGAAGTGTGATGCCTGTAGGCAAAGTTTTGAACATTGCAACCTTAGCTATCACCTTTAAAAAGACAAGGATAAAGAGAAGCAGGACCCAAAATGACTTTAGCTTCCACACAACTGCAACATGAGCGTTTAAGCAAATCTTTATGATGTAACTGATCAACTTCACTCCAAACCCTCACCAGAGAAGGCTTTCTAGTCATTTGCCCTCTCACTTCATTTGTGTCAGATCTGTAAACCAAGGCGATCTGTATGTGTGAAGACAGAATGAGGGCATCTCAGGTTTGTCTACATTACAAAAAATTATCATGTGCGCGCAATTGGAAAGAGTCAACTTGTCTGACAAGACACTTAGCATGAAACCAGACAAGTTTCTTCTTGTTACCGTGGCTTGAGAGGAAAGGTTCGCACAGCACTCTAGAAAATACTCACCAGCAACCACACATCACTGAACAAAAACACTGACCCAGGAACCTATCCTTGTAACAAAGCCCGATGCCAACTCTGTCCACATATCTATTCAAGTGACATCATCATAGGACCTAATCACATCAGCCATACCATCAGGGGCTCGTTCACCTGCACATCTACCAATGTGATATATGCCATCATGTGCCAGCAATGCCCCTCTGCCATGTACATTGGCCAAACCGGACAGTCTCTACGCAAAAGAATTAATGGACACAAATCTGACATCAGGAATCATAATACTCAAAAAACAGTGGGAGAACACTTTAACCTGTCTGGCCATTCAATGACAGACCTGCGGGTGGCTATCTTACAACAGAAAAACTTCAAAAACAGACTCCAACGAGAGACTGCTGAACTGGAATTGATATGCAAACTAGACACAATCAACTCAGGATTGAATAAGGACTGGGAATGGCTGAGCCATTACAAACATTGAATCTATCTCCCCTTGTAAGTATTCTCACACTTCTTATCAAACTGTCTGTACTGGGCTATCTTGATTATCACTTCAAAAGTTTTTTTTCTCTTACTTAATTGGCCTCTCAGAGTTGGTAAGACAACTCCCACCTGTTCATGCTCTCTGTATGTGTGTGTATATATATCTCCTCAATATATGTTTCACTCTATATGCATCCAAAGAGGTGGGCTGTAGCCCACGAAAGCTTATGCTCTAATAAATTTGTTAGTCTCTAAGGTGCCACAAGTACTCCTGTTCTTTTTGCGGATACAGACTAACATGGCTGCTACTCTGAAATCTAGAAAATTTGTTTCTTTTGCTTAGTGAAAGCCAAGTCACTGCTTTACCCCATTCTGGCTAAGTCAAAGTCTTGTCCGACATCTTGCTTAATTTCGTTCCAGGAAGTTCTGCACTGCTTAGTTTCTATTTGGAAAGCCATACGTCAAGGATCCAAGTCTCCATAATCTTACCACTCAGCTAAACCAAGTTTGCTTCTGTCAGAAGTTTTTATCTCATGCTTAGGGCTGGAAGTATGGCGAAAGCATATTGTTACCTATTATCTGCAAATGTTTTAATTGTTTTTTTTTTTAAATAGCCTCTAGTTCAAAATGAAAAAATCCGTCTTCCTAGTGGAAAAACAGCAGCTCTTTACTCATGAAAGGCTGTATCATCAGTCATTTAAAAGTCAAGCTCAGCTGATGAAGTCAATGGAGTTATGCTGATTTACACCAACTGAGGATATGACCCTATAGTTTTAGATCGACACAAATGTGTACACACATATCCCTTAAAATATAAACATTCTATATCCACAAGCGCCACTGAGGTAATAATAATATTCCTATTTTACATTTATGTAATAGATGAACATCAAAATATTTGGTTCATAAAACACTCAAACATTTGGATGCTTATTATGAAACTTAACCAGAGTATCTAGCCTTCCTGAGTGGGCCTAATTGGCATAGAAATCTCATGAGAACACGCTTTTTTTGTGACATTACTGTTACTTCATGTTTCCAATTGGATCAGAAAGAACACACATAAAAGCTTCTTTTGCACTATTTTGACACTTCTGTTTTAGCCCTGGTATTAGGAAGGACTAGACTAACCAAAAAAAAAAAAAAAAATAGTTAGCCAAACCTTAGACTTGTAAAAGGTTCTGTTCAGGTTTGGCCTTAGTTCAAGTCAAATTCTATTGTTTCCCCCTCAATGGATTCACTCCTTCCTAATAGTCAAATAATGCCAAAACCTTTAGTCTGTCTTGCAAATCTATAAAGAACATCTATCTATCCCAGTAAAATATCTGCTAGCTTTACTCTGAAAGCCAATGACAATGTTTTACTTACTCTGCCAAGTAGATTTACCAAGGCTATCTCCTACACATCTTCCTCAGGTGAAACTACAATTATATACATTTATTTCAAACAGGAGATTTGCCCAAGTCAGCTGAATGTGAACTGTAGGATTAGTGACATAGTATTTCAGTTACATACCACAACACAAACTATTTCTGCCTCGCTTGATTTCCAAGCTCTTGTGGGATTAGTTGTCATCTTAGTGGTTCTGTAAGTGTATGTGTTCTACGTATATGTAGAAGTGGAGGAGCTGAATGTTTCATTTACTACAAAATGTATTGCCTCTGTTCACCCACATGAGATTACATACATTATCCTGCTGGGCAAAATACTATAAATGTCACACACAATGATGCAGCGTACCAGAATACAGACTACACTAGAATTTAATGCCTTTCCAGAGTTTCCAGAAGATAAAAGAAAAAACAACATTGCTGAAAGTACTCAAGCTTACTTTGGTTTATATAATTCTCCCCTTCCCATAGTCATCAGTCCTGATATTTTTTTCTTTCAACTTCATTTTGATTGAACTTTCATCTAATATATATAACAATCGCTTTGTGGATGACAGTGTACATTTGAAAAACACAGATGAAAATTAAGGTAAGATATAATCAGCTCCCTGAAGCAGTTTGAATGATATGTCTAGTGCAGTTTAGTCTCATTTATTCTCCTTTGTTTATAGGGTGCATTAGGCTGCACCAGGGGGATGTAAATGCTAGTATGCACCAGCTGGTCACACACTAACCAGCTCACATAGACCCTGCTATCAAGCAGTCAAGGTTCCCTAGTGCATGTCAATGTAGTCCCATTTCAAACTAGGGTTGCCAAGTCTTTAATGCTAGAAAACCAAACACCCTTGACCCCCCCCCCCTTCTCTGAAGACCTGACCCCCACTCACTCCACCCTCACTCTCCCCCACCCTCGCTCACTAGCTCATTTTCACCTGGGTGGGGCAGGGTTTGGGGGTGGGGGTGGGGATGAGGTGTTTGAGTGCAGGAAGGGGCTCAGGGCTGGGGCAAAGTGGTTTGGAGTGCAGGAGGGGGCTCAGGGTTGGGGCAAGCATTTGGGGTGTAGGCTCCAGCTGGGAGTGCAGGCTCCAGGGTGGGCCCAGAAATGAGGGGTTCAGGGTGCATAAGAGGGCTCTGGTAGGGGGTAGGATGCAGGTGCTGGCTTCGGGAGGGAGTTGGGTTCTGAGCTGGGGCAGGGGCACTGGAGGAGGTGCAGTCTCTCGGAGGGAGTTTGGGTGCAGAAGGGGACTCAGGGCTGGGGCAGAGGGTTGAGGTGCGTGAGGGGGTGCAGTCTCTAGGCAGCACTTACCTCAGGTGACTTTTGGGAAGTGGCCAGAATGTCCATCTGGCTCCTAGGCGCATGGGCTGCCACGGGAGCTCTGCATGCTGCCCTCACAGCTCCAGCCACGTGGAGCCAGGTAGGGAGCCTGCCAGCCCCGCACCAACCAGTCTTTTAATGGCCCAGTCAGCGGTGCTGAGCAGAGCTGCCAGGGTCCCTTTTTGACTGGGCATTCTGGTCGAAAACTGGACACCTGGCAACCCTATTTCAAACAGATCTACATTAACATGCACTAGGGAACTTTAAGTGCATGCCCAGCAGGGTCCACACAGGCCAGTTAGTTTGTGACAGGCTAGCAGGCACTAGAATATACATGTCTCTAGTGTTGACTAACCCACCATGTAGACAAGCCCAAAGTCAGTTTAAATCTGAATACTTTCAATGTGTTTTGGGGCATGCACCATAGAGGCTAAATTCACAGTAATACATAGTGTGACAGACCCAGACCAGTGGGGTACAGGAGTCTGGTAGAGGGCAAATATACTGGTCACTGGATGAGTAGTTTTCTGTTCCCTGAGTGACCAGAGCAGGGGCTCCACTAGAGTAATCAGGAACCTGCTAGAACCAGTTAAGGCAGGCAGGCTAATTAGGCCACCTGGAGCCAATTAAGAAGAAGCTGCTAGAATCAATTAAGGCAGGCTAATCAGGGCACCTGGGCTTTAAAAAGGAGTTCACTTCAGTTTGTGGTGCGAGTGTGAGGAGCTGGGAGCAAGAGGCGCAAGAAGCTGAGAGTGAGAGGGTGTGCTGCCGAAGGACTGAGGAGCACAAGTGTTATCAGACACCAGGAGGAAGGTTCTGTGGTGAGAATAAGGAAGGTGTTTGGAGGAGGCCATGGGGAAGCAGCCCAGGGAGTTGTAGCTGTCATGCAGCAGTTACAGGAGGCACTATAGACAGCTGCAGTCCACAGAGCCCTGGGCTGGAATCTGGAGTAGAGGGCGGGCCCGGGTTCCCCCCAAACCTCCCAATTGACCTGGACTGTGGGTTCTTCCAGAGGGGAAGGTCTCTGGGCTGTTCTCCAACCCACATGGTGAATCTCTGAGGCAGGAAAATCCGCCAATAAGGGCAGGACCCCCCAAGATAGAGGAGGAACTTTGTCACAATAGTTAGAGGAAATATTAACAAAACAATGATGCCATGCCAGAGTCATGTAAATAAGATACCAAGCCTCATTTCAATGTCTGAAACAAGGAATTTCAGAATACAAATTTCACCTACATAGGTGGGATTAATAGCCCCTCTCAATATCAGTCACAAACGGTCCAGTATGTCCGGTTTTGGCAGGAAATCACCTCTGGGATATTATCCTGCCTGGCCCACATATAAAACTGCCATATGTGGTGCACGAATGTCTATAAAAAAGCACTTACACACATTGATGGGTACCAATACTGTAGCCCCTGAAGTCAATGATAGGTTTTGCCATTGATTTCAGGGGGTGTAGGATCATAGCCCATGGGCACAGCCTATTTTTTATTACAGGTTAATGATCCAAAGCACACTAAAGTCACATGAGCAGGATTTCATGCATATTGTATCTGCATATTTTAAATTCCTACAAACCACTGATGTAAAGTTATACTATTACATCATCCTAATGCAAACCATCTTAAATGAAAGGACAAAGATTTCGCTAAACATTCTGAGCCAAAATCTGCTATTGTACAGAAGCATGCACACTTTCATCATTTTCATAAACTGTAAAAAGTACTCTTGCACAACAAATTATAATAGTATTCTGGAACAGTATTTCACTCCTGTCTTCCAACTTTTGAAATTACTTTCTTTTTATAGAGGGCATAGTATTTAAAATATGCAAATAGTTTTAGATCTATTCAGTGATCCCAGTTGGCTAGCTGGCAGTCACCAGGCTGAACGAAAACTCAATGCAATAATGTTGATGTCCAAACAAATCTCAGAACCATTCAGGATATAATTATCCAGAGTCCCTTACTTGGAGGCCTTTGGAGACCACAATGGTACAGAGGTTTATATGGCTTCAATTTGTTTTCCTAATTATCAATTCTGTCCTGGATTGTCTTATACCTTACATTGTTATAGTCACTAATGTTTCCTGGGCAGAAAAGGAGTTGCATGTTCCAAATAAATAGTTTCAAATCCAGTGCCGGAATTCTCATAGACATTGTTTCAATCTTATCATCAATTCCAACTAAGGTTTCTTGCATCACTGTCCAGACATCTGTTAAGAGTTTTATTGGTTATTGGGAGCGTACTGCACTTGAGACTTCTGAAATTTCCTAGGTACATGCTGCTTGAAAGGAGACTAAAGGTGGCAAACATTAGCAGTCAGCCTGAGTCTACCTCACCAATAAACTGACATGGTGTGGTGCAGGTAGAAGCAGGATGCACAGAGACACCTTGTCCCAACAGAAATTCTCTATTAAAAACAACCCAGAAATAGCGCAGCATTGACAATACTTCTGAGTGTAGTAAGACCTCTAATGTTAACATTTTAGATGCCTTACAGCAAATCTCTCCTTTTAAAAACACTTTGATTTTGAAATGCACAGTGAAGCCAGCTCATTGTGCCGCTTCTTTATTCTCCTGCTTTGAATACACCCTTCTCCTCGGATTTTATTTTTATTTCCCCTTGACTTTCAGCAAGGAAGAACCTTCCCGTTTTCCTCATTTTCACATTATATGTGGTCTTTTGCTTCTCTCTTTTTTTTGTTATGTTGTTTGTTTTCCTTTCCCTGATTTTACACATTCATCTACAAGCTCTCCAATGAACTGGACTTTTTTAAAACCTGAGTGGAACCAGTAGTTTTGGTTGGCATCTAGCAACTGAGCTAATTTTGCTTTCATGTCCAATACATTCCCTGCTTTCTGATCTCTTACATTTGCAATTGAATCTACTAGTAGACTATCATTATAATTCTTCATAAACTCCTCCTCAGTGGGATTTGTGGGCAGAGGAGGTGAGAATCACTACCACAATCAGTCATTGGCAGCTGTGTAGTCATGTCTCTCCTGGACATCTTTTTCGCTTCAGCCTCAATATGGCCAGGCTTACACATTGGCAATTCTGTAACCATGTCTGTTACTGATGTTCACCTTTTCTCAGGCTGTTTTTTACCATTCTCTTTCTCTAGTCCAATTTTTTTCTTCTCAGCACTATCCTGAGCAGACACTGGATGTTCTCTCATGGGCATTATTTTCCTCTTGTTCTGTGTTGACATACATCTCTGCTACCCATTTTGATAATCTATATAGTCATCTTATATTTGTGACACTTCTCATATTCAGATTCTTGAATCTTGACACATTTTCCAAGAATGCTCAGGTATTTTACCACATATTTTCCATTCTTTATTTCCTGTCCTCCAAAGATATCTTTTGGAGTTGCCCAGGTTCTACTTTGCATTTCTTTTTCATTATTTTTTGTGAACCTCACTGCACTGAGATTTGTATAGTCATGTTCCCCTCAGATATCCTATCGGGACAGCTCAGTTTTTCCTGAACAGTTTCTTTGTTGTCTCATTCATTCTTCTGATTTGGAAGGAGGCCTGAGATAATTCCAGTGTTGGCAGCTTCATCTCTTGTGCAATAAATAGTACTCAAAGAGGTAAGCACTTGGGGAATCTGTCCATATACAATTTATGAATTGTGTGAGATTATAAACTCTATGTATGCATCTTTATCAAGTTGCAAACCCCACTTTGATCGTAAGGTGGTCTTAGCCTTCCCACTGTCTTTTTACCTCCATCTTGGATTAAAATTCCAAGGAGTAGTGGTACAGGGCTAACAATGGATCATCCATTTAAGTGGCACACCCTTGAAAAAAAGAGATGGCTACCTTTGGGGGTTGGTAACTGAGCAACAGATCGTCTGGTAAGGGACTTTGATCAGCTGAAGAGGTTCGTCAGAGAATCCCCTGGCAAAGGGGGCTGGAGGCTATCAAAGAGAGTGTCTCTCACTGTTCATTTTAGAGAGGGAGAAGAAACCAGTGAAACTCCATGCTTTGGAGAAGTCACGTGCAAGAAGGCACAAAGGGAAGAAGGATCCTGGATTCAAAGGACTCTGGCCTACACCCGAAGGACACTCCGGAGTGGTGAGAAAATTGAGGCATGAAAATGCATGTAGGTGTTTTATTGCTTTGCCTACATCTGGATATCTTCTGTGCAAAGTAAAGAAGTAGTTGTGTTTAGAAACCTTCCCAAAGCACATTTGTTTGCTTCAGTTATCACGTGCCCCTGAAATGTCAGCTATAAACCCAGAGCTCCCACATTCCTGGAGTCCTAGAAGAGAGTGTGCTTCAACTATAGGGAAGACTGAGGAATCAGCCCGGGTGCTGGGACAATGGGGTTCCAATTCCATGAAGGAATAACTGACAGAGAACCTGTACCAAGGATTTATGCCAGGAAGACCAAAGAGAGAGCTGCAGCCTACTGAGACCCAATGAAACAAGCTTAAGAGCACAGAGACGGGCCATGTCTATTATGGACAAACTGATTCATCGGCAAAGTTAAAGCTTTCTCCCTTGAAAGTAACTTCTGCTCCTTTATAAACTCCTTGCTTTGTTTTTTTTCCCCTTTTCTTCCCACCTGTAAAATAGGCTGTTTTCCCACCTATTGCTCCTGGGAAAATGGTCTCCTCCATTTCCTGTTTCTGTGGGATCTGAGTCTCCTCCGTTCAATTATTCTGCTTCTGGCCTGGTGTCCAGGTTCTCCAAAATGACACCCATTGCTAAATGGCTTTTTTTTTTTTTATTTCTTCACTTTTCTCTGCCTGAGTTTTAATTTGCCTGCCCTTCAGGCTAGGACTCTCCCTGCCCTCATGCCCCTTTCAGAACCTCAGAGCTCTCCCTCTCACCTCCTGTCAAAGCAGGCCTGACAGCAAAGTCCATTTTGCGGTCTGCTCCTATGCTGGGGTGAAGAAAACTAAACTACCCCTCTCACGGTGGGGAGTTTCACTTACTCTTTCATGTCTTCATTACCCAAAGTTCTCTCTGGAGGTGGGATCCAGCTAGTGCTCACACCACATCATGTTATGGTGGAGAAAGAAGCAAGGTTCCAATATATGGTTTCAATCAGAGGTTAATGCTTTATTAGAGACAGGACAGAAGTGATGCAGGCAGAATGAAATGTTCAAAGTTAACCCTTGAATGCCTTCCAGCAGAAAACCAAACATTCTAGAAAGGTACACATTTCCTTTTCCAGCAGATCAATGTAGCCAAACCAGCAAGCATATTTTTTTAAGGAAAACTTGAATCCAGAGACCAAAATATTTATACACCAACTAAGTCAAAAATAAAAGCCCTAAATAGAGAAACCCAACCATACATCTGTTCTTTATAATGCCGTTCTTTAAATCACTTCTATTAATGCATTAGTATACATTCAGCTTTTCCAAGTAAGAATAGGCCTGTAGGATTCAGCATATATTTCTCATACAACATTTTACAAATCGTTTTATTATAAATGAAATGTGGGATGGTTCATATAATTAGATTGTGGTCTTTTAAAAGAGATTTATTATTGTTCTGTTTTGCCTTAGTGCATTCTTTTAAAAGAATCTAGTTTTTAAAGAGGTCAAGTGCATTCAGAATGTGGTCTATCTGAAGTGATTACTGTACAGGGTTTAACTGCAATGAGGTCACTAAATCAGAGGGAGAAAAGGAAGAGAAAGGGTTGGGTGAAAGAAAGCGAAAGAAAATAGGTTAATAGACAGACATAATGAGGGTAGATTGAAGATGTATATTAAGCATATAAATTTCAAGGCAGTAAAAATTGATTTCTAACAATACATATTTTATGAGTCTCTTCTTAGCCTTGCTTAATTTTCCAATAGAGAAAATGGAAAAAGCAAAACAAAATTGAATAAATGACAAGAAAATAATCGCAACAGAATAATAGCACTTTCTGAGCAGCTGTTGAAACAGAGCAGTCAAACTTTCATCTTAAAGGCAAGGAAAAGATCCAAGTTTGATGAACAGAAATTAATATCTGAGCTATTTTCAAACAAAAAAAATTACTCAAACATGTCATGTCTGAACTGAGGAAAATCAAAAATATTGTGCCTCCCACACATTTTTTGCAACCTACTGAATTCTTGGTAAAAATACTGATTTAATTAATTCTAAATACTGTAGCTATTTAAACAGTAAACTACCAATGGGCCCAAACCAAAACTTTAGCTGTGGAAGTCACCACACTCAGAGTAGATTTAGTAACCTGGGGTTAGACCCTTATCAGGCAAGTGGCAGCTTGGGGTGTCTCTATACAACAAAGAAAAATCTGTGGCTGTCTGGGCCAACCAACTTGGGCTTGCAGGACTCAGGCTATGGGGCTGTTTCATTGCTGTGTAGCCTTCCGGGCTTGGGCTGGAGCCCAAGCTCTGGGACCCTCCCACTCCACAGGATCCTAGAGCCACCAAGTCAGCCATGTGTTATATCCTTGGGGGCAACAGTTTTAGGAAGAAATCACTTGAGACACCATGTGCTTTTCTTTGCTGGGTAGACATACCTTTAGAAGACAGGAGGGTTGCGGTAGAAGGTAGGTTTAAGTTACTTTTACACACCTTTGATCATAACCAGGTGGCAGTGTTGGGGCTACTCAAAATTATGCCAGCTGCTAAATGGCAGCCAGGGAACAGCTGAAAGTAGCAGCCCCACTCCACTCCCCATCCATACTCCATTTCCCCTGTCCACACCTTACACCACTGAGGTTGGGAAGGGTGGAAAATGAGCTGCTATGCCTGTGCTGAGCCACAGGGGGAGAAGCCTTGAGTAACCGGCTAAGATGGATTTGGAGCCCGCTGCACAGGCACATGACTGGCACAAAGTGGTTACAATAGGGGTCTAAGGACCTGATCTGGATCCTGATTTCTAGTAATAGACCAAATCTAAACATGGACACAAACACTCTAAACTCTGAAATGTTTTAAATGGGGTTTAGAAGCCAAATTTGATGGCTCAAGACCCATCTTTAATAATCTCATTCTTCAAATTCCAAATTTTATTAAGTCTGTGGTAGAAATAGCAACCTTTATCTAAAAAGCATTTTTTTAGAAATAGCGAATTCTTTCATTTCTGGTTCTGGAAACCCATTATTCCACAACAGCTTAGGTGAAATGCTAGAGCTATACTGTTACTTGTTACCTCTCCCTGATTGCCTCTCATTTTAAGAAGTATCCCCGAAACATTTTCGGTAGATTATTTACTATAGTACAGATTTGTCAGTGAAAGAGTTAAATACACGGACCGCAGATTGGTATTTTGCTTTCCTGTGTGACCCCATCTTCTGTTGAAAATTGGCTAAATCCTTTCAGCACCTGGTTGGATTTCTCTGAAATCATATTTCACTTTTCTTCATTTAATCTTTACCTTAATCTTTAGCATTCGATTGCCCTTCTGCCCAATAAACCCACTTATCATTACAGACCAAAGCTCTGGGGGTACCCTTACAACATGCCACAGATGCTGTCTCCTCTAAATGTATCCAGGGTCCCTGGTTCCTTTGATTTATATACAGAGATTTCTTATTTTCGCATTAACGTACTTGAGCAAAAACAAATACTGAAGAGTGCTTCTTTTTATTTTAGTTCTTGAAATAAAAAACAACTTTAGTAAGTTCCCAAGGTAACTGCACCTCTGACCCTTTCGTAGGCTCCTTGAGGGCACCCCACTTAGGTCTCCAACCTCTGTCACCTTTCTTGGGGAGAGTTCCGTGATACTCTCCCTCTAGTTAGGGTGACCAGATAGAAAGTGTGAAAAATCAGGACGGAGGGTGGGGGTTAATAGGCACCTATATACGAAAAAGCCCCAAATATCGAGACATCTGGTCACGCTACCTCTAGTCCAGGGATTTGGCTCCAATTCCTCCTGCAATTCACTGTGATTGCCTTAGTAACTTGGAGTTTAGTTCAGCACCCGCAGTCCAGTTCTCTCAGGGGCAATGTCAGGACTAACCAGTTACCAGTCAGCCTTCACAGGACAAAGAATTATTTTTCCAGAATGGAAGCATTATAGAAAGAACATATCGTGAAAACAATAAAAAGCTTGCATGCAGGTCTACTTTACCAGGCAGTCACCCATCTTCCACATGGAGACCCTGAGAGGAACAAAGAACCTGATACCCTTACTTCTTGGATTGAGTCAGAGTGAGCCCCCCTCCGGTCTGAGGCTGGTCAATGTTTCATTAGTGAAGAGCAGGGGTAGGCAACCTATAGCACATGTGCTGAAGGCGGCACGCAAGCTGATTTTCAGTGGCACTCACATTGCCTGGGTCTGGCCCCCGGTCCAGGGGGCTCTGTATTTTAATTTAATTTTAAATGAAGCTTCTAAAACATTTTAAAACCCTAATTTATTTACATACAATAGTTTAGTTATATATTATAGACTTATAGAAAGAGACCTTCTAAAAACGTTAAAATGTATTACTGGCACATGAAACCTTAAATTAGAGTGAATAAATGAAGACTCGGCACACCACTTCTGAAAGGTTGCCGACCCCTGGTGAAGAGTGACGCTGAATGCAGTTTAAGTTGAACAAGTGGAACTATTAAACCTCTGAACTGCTCCTTCCATGTGGCTGTGTTATTTCTAGTCCAATTCCTCCCATTCCGTGTTTTCCTGGGGTCCACGATACAGTCACTTTACAGTTTTTCAGTCTTATTTGCTACGTTTCTCCAACCAGGTAAAACTAATCTATGACTTTTTTCCTGGAAAGGAAGGAGTTCCCAGCTTTGTTCACTGGCGTGAGAATTTGTATTAATTCACCCCCCAATGACTCTACTTCCTGCAGGAAACTCTCGAACTCCCCCCTAGCCCATAGAACACTTGCAAAGTTGATAGAATGCATCTACAGCTCAATTAACAGATTATCAGTTCATTCATGCTTATCTGACTTCCTCCCAGTCACCAAGTTGCTTGTCCTATTTCAAGAAAGAAACTTGCCCCTCCACACTTGGTGGTAACAATACAAGGCGAAAAAGGAAACAGTCACTTTTTTTTTTTAAATAAGAAACCAGAAATTTCTCAGTTCTCCACAGCCAGGGCCAGCTCCAGCTTTTTTGCCACCCCAAGCGGCGAAGCCCAAAAAAAAAAAAAAGAAAGCCGCGATCGGCGGCAGCTCTACTGCGCCGCTTCATTCTGCGGTGGCAATTCGGTGGCGAGTCCTTCCCCCCCAGAGGGAGTGAGGGACCCGCTGCCG
Source organism: Terrapene triunguis (assembly GCF_002925995.2). Taxonomy (NCBI): domain Eukaryota; kingdom Metazoa; phylum Chordata; order Testudines; family Emydidae; genus Terrapene; species Terrapene triunguis. The sequence continues at coordinate 3,646,536 of NW_020665140.1, forward strand.
AATTGCCACCGAAGACTGGACGTGCCGCCCCTTTCCAAAGGCCGCCCCAAGCACCTGCTTCCTTTGCTGGTGCCTGAAGCCGGCCCTGTCCACAGCAAGTATGAATGCGTTAAAACTTTAAACACAACAGTCTCAGTCTAAAACAGGCAATATAATAGATATATTTGGAAATTATTATATATAGGAGATATATTAGGAAATCATATAAATATCATGCTCCTATACATTTTTATTGATACTAACATATCCCAATTCATCTATACAGTCCTTAATATTAAATGAAAATTTTTCTTCGCTAAGTTCTAAAAATTACTGACAATGTGGAGAGTCTCAGGAGAAGCAAAACCAGGTTACACAATTCAGAATGCTCTATTACATATTTTGGGCCTCTTCTAGGTGTGGCCTTTGTGACTAATATACTCCTGGTGAGGAGGTGGATGAGGAAATAACATGACATATGTGACTAGTCTGAGGGATGCACAATGCTAAAGAGAAACCTTCAAGTTATTAGGCCAGATGTAAGATCACAAGCTATTATGTTACCTTTAACCATGATTCCTTGCTCATGGGTTTATGTGAGTTCAGTGATGTGCATTATTTCCTGAAAATTTACCTCATTCAACAACGGATTATTCTCTGTAGGCAGGTAAAGGATTTGCCTACAAGGCCCTCTCTTTCCATTATGAATCCAGCTTTCAAAAGGTGCAGGAGCTGACAAGGTAATCAGATTACTTCCTATTGAAATAAGCTTTAAAATAATTGATGCACTCTTCAATTCAGCCGGTTGATTATGCAGACTAAACCATATAATGAAATTCAAGAAACATCTCCGGATTCCTAGACTCTAAATCATCAGTTTCAAGAAAGTAAAGTACAAATATCAAAAGTCAGAAAAGTCTGTTTTCCTGCAGTGCATTCAGACCTTTTCTTTTCAACCTGACCCTCAATCCAGCAAAGCACTTAACCTTAGGGCTTTGCTATACAGAGAGTTATTGTGAGGGAAGCTGGGGTATAAATCTACAGTGCTCCAGCATGCCATGTACTAACTGGCCAAGTGGACCCTACTATTACACACTAAAAATTCTTAAGTGTGCACTGCATAACTCTAAGTCCCAGTAGTATGGTCCCTCATGGCCAGTTAGTGCATGGCTGGCTGGAGCACAGTAGATTTAAAACTCAGCTTCCTGTGCAGTAACTCTCCATATAAACAAGCCCTTAGTTACTAAGGGTATGTCTACAGTGCAATATAAGCCCAGGGTTAGCAGAACTCAAGTTAGCAGGGTCTGGGTTTGTTAACCTAGGGCTTGAGCATCTATACTCATTTGTACCCCAGGTTAGGAATTGTTGACCCAGGAGCCCCAACCTGGGGCTCCAGAATCCACAATAGATTATGGACGTAGGAGTCCAATCACTCATATCCCAGAATTCCTAGCGCCCTCCCAAAATGTGGCTGCTCTAGCCCATTATTCATGGTGCCATGTGGGAAAACATGACTGTCCACGAAACTTGACTGTCCAGAGGATAAAGAAAGTCAGCCCATGGGACTGTGGAATACTTTTTGTGGACTCCGAGATCATGAATCCAGTGGGGCTGCATTTACACTGCAAAGCAACAGGGCTTGAACGCTGAATCCTGGCTTGACTCAGGCTCAGACCCTCCAACCACATGGGATCTGGGTACCCACGGTGCAAGCCGTGGTTTAGTATGATGTGTGTGTAGACACATGGGGGGTTAGGCTTGAGCTTGTGTTCAAACCCTGAGCAGGCATTGCAGCATAGATGAACCCTAAGGTATGGGTGATAAAAAAAATTTACAGCTAGCCTGGGTCAGCAGGTGGGGCATACAGAGTTTGGGCTGTGAGGCTATAAAATTGCATTGTAGATGTTTGGACTTGGGGTGGAGCCCGGGATCTGAGACCCTGTGGCGGGGGAGGGTCCTAGATCCCAGGCTCCAGCCTGAGCTCTGTGAGCCCAAGTCAGCTGACCCAAGCTAGCTACAAGTCTTATTGCAGTGTAAATATAGCCTTAGGAAAGTCAATGGGACTTAGGCTTCGATGTGCTTAAATTACTTTTGAAAATGGAACTTAGGTAACTTTTGAAAACTTTACCACACATATTTAACTTAAAGATGAAGCCAATGGAACTACTGATGTGTTTAAAGTATGGTATGTTTTTAAGTGTTTTGGTGAATTGAGGCTTTAGTAGTATGTTTGTTTATTTAAAACACAGAAATACCATTTGTAAGTGTCCTTTAACTTGCTCAAAAAGAGGCAACATTTAAATATTTTGTCATCAAGTTCCTTTTTGCATCAGGCATTTGAAAGAATAAATCACCACCACCATACAGGCCAGGTTTTTGTTGCTGTTCTGAATCACTTTCTGTCCACTGTGAAAGAGTACAAATTGAAATTCTATAGTGTAGCTCAATTTCTAAACCTACAATTAGTATTTGTTAAATTATTCTAAAAGTACAAGTATTTCACAGCTCACATTGATTGGTACAGTAGCTGCAGAAAAAAAATCAGTTTTCAGCTGTTCTCTGAAGAATGTACCTAACTCCATGCTTAAGAACTCAAGGAGATGTGCCCCAGTCAAAATTATGATCGATGGTTTCCCAAATATCTGGGCTTTTATTTCTGGACATTAGAGAAATAATGTATTACAAATGGAAAAGAGTTTGGCTGGATATAATCCAAGACGAAGACATCTCTTTGAGAAGCTGAACAAGCTTTCTTGCATTAAAACAAAGTCACTCACGGGAACTTCTCCCGGTGCATCCTTAACTTACGTGGGCAGAGCACTCCTCCTCGTACAGAGCTATTCCCAAACCTGGTTTGCTTCAGATCCCTTTGGATTGGGCCTCCCTGATGTTCCAATGTTTTATCCAATGTAGGGGAAAGTCTCCCGGACATGGTGAACAATCTAGTCAATATACTCACATACCTTTGTTTTTCTTCCCAGGTCCATTGCCTTCTTTCCACTCCGATACTCAAATTTCCTAGAGTGAAACGGTGGGTCAGCCACCATTGTGGCTCCTTTACGAACAGCTCCCCAGTCCAGTGTGATGCTATACCTCCCATTTTAACTCCCCTTCAATAAAAAACTGTTTAACATTCTTTTGAATGGGTTTCTAAGTGATAAACATTATCATCCTACATAAAGAGAAACCATGAGGGAACATATTTCCTCCTCCTTTCATTATCCTCCACAAAGTTTAGCGATAGTTAAGTTTCACAGCAGTATAAATGGGTTCCACTGTGCTAATGCCCTTGGAATGCTACAACTTACCATCTATCTGAGCAGATATTGCCATTAGCCCTTACATATGACCTTCCAGTGCCTCGGTGCTGCAGGTACATTTCCCTCTTACAGTGAAACTAGATATATTTTTATTTTTTTTGTGGGGGTGGGGAGAGGTGGTGTTTGGAGGAACTGTAAGGCAGTTCATTTTTATTTTGTGGAAAGAATCCAGTCATCATTCTGGACTTTACATTGGACCAAAGAACTTGTTAACAAGTTGAGCAGGACTTGTAGAATTATCTTCATCTTTTGTTCTTAGAATTCCATCTGAGGACTGCTATGTAGGGGTGGGGAACAAATTGTGATACTCCTCCCATCACCAAATTTTCCTGCTTATTCTTTTGGCCTGAAGTTGCCCTATTCTTTCACAGCAATAAAGTTTGTTGGCCAGTAGTTCATAGCCATAATTTCTGCTGCACTGGTCCCTGAACATTATAGCTATTGGGTTGCTGTCACGTTCTGGGGTGAAATTTCAAAACAGTAAGGGGTTGTGTTACTGCCTGCCCTGTAACCCTAAGTGCTTCAAAGAGATCTGCTGCTGTGGTTCTCTTCTCTAGATAGTCCCAGCCAGCATACAAGCCTGCGCAGTGTGTCTATAGGTTAAGCAGCTCTGATTCAGCAATCTGATTCCAGACACCTGTTTGTTACCCCCTGGCCACACTCTTGTTACATCTGGCAAGAAGACTCCAACACACTACCAGTCCCAAAATTTTCCCCAAGCCCATGTGCTCTGCAACATCCAGCCCTCTTCTGGACCATTCAAAGAGATGTATGTGTTCCTTTAAAGATAGAACATTTAGCAGCTTGCCACATGAACTGGAGCTAACATTCACTTTAAATCAAACCGCAATGGACTGGTTTAGATTAAAAGTAAAATTAGTTTATTAACAAAAGGAGATAGGATTTTAAGAACAAAAGTATAAAGGATAGAGTTAAAAATGGTTACAAGTAAACACAAGTTAAACACAGTTTCTAGAAACTGAAGTATGGTCCACAATAAAAATTTAAATCAATTTAAGTATTTTGGTCAGGGTTGTAAAAAATCCTCTCCCCTGAGTGGAATAGGTAAGCCCACTTAATTCCCCGCATAGACAGTGCTAGGTTGAAAGGATTCTTCTGTCAACCTAGCTATCACCTCTCAAGGACATGAATTATCCACACCAACAGCAGAATCCTTCCTATCGGCATAGATCGCATGTACACCGAAGCGCTTCAGAGGTGCAGCTGTAGTATTTTAAGAGTAGGCAAGCCGTGAGACTTAACCAACCACGCTACAGCCTTTATTCAAAGTAGTTTTCTTACTAATCTACCTTGCAGCAAGATGGCTGACCAACCCCTCTGGTCAGGATCTCCCAGAAAGTCCAAAATGCTTGGCTCCTTTGTCTTCTTAGGCAAAAGATAACTTTAGGTTCTCTTCCCCTCTCTTTTCAGACCAGTGAACCTTTGAAATGGACTCTTCCATAAGTAAAGTTCATTCAAGCTATGAGGAAGGCACCATGGAGTTTCCTGGCGAAGGAAGTTCCACGCTATTTTCTTCCCCCACTGAGGTTTGCTAAAATGCAGATTTATCTGTTTCCTGCAATCTCCTCCCCCTGCTGTCTTGGTGGTCCTGTAAATTTACACCTTCTATGTAAATTGCATTCCCATTGTTTTTTAATGTACCTTGCAGATGCCTTCCAGGTGGCTGAACCACATTCTTCTGTCTAGGATGGAGCAGCTTTAGCCCTGCCTGGAAGATATAGTTTGATAATGTAATTGCCAATATGTAACTTTGGATTTGTCCTCCCTACACACACCATGAAATAATATTAACGATCAGTATGTTATCAGCTTTCTATTGATATTTTACATGACACTTTTTAGATACAGATTATGACATTAGCAAGTTGAGTACATTGAACTGGCCAGGCCAGTTGAAACTAACTACCTGATACAAATGAGCTCCTTACCCTCTTGCACACTGTTAGGGTCACACGTCAGTCAGTGTCACTGAAAATTTAACACAAAGTTGTTTGTAATTGTTAATTCTGATGCCTTGATTTGCAACGCTTTTCTGAAAAGTAGTTATTCCTTCTCATCTAGTTACTCACATATGTAGGCATTTGAAGGAGAAAGTCCTTTTACAAGAACATAACCAATACACAGATTTCAGTTTAAAGTTATTTCCCTCTTGATTATCCTATACATTTTTTAATCACACTTGTCACTTTAAAACCACACATTACTTACAAATAATATTTATCTGAATATTCTTTCATTTGAAAGACATATATTTGACTGAGAGATTTTAGTGGTAACGAAATGGAGCCAGACTTCCATTTTTATAATTTATAAATAATGAGAGTACCGCTGAATACCAGATTTGCACGTAGTTATCAGAGTTGTGCAGATAATCAAGCACTTGCCTGCACAAATGATCAATTGTACATGTAAATGAAAGTTTGCATGGGCAAGTGTTGTAACTTGGCATGTGCATGCCTACATACTTTGTAAAACACTGGCACCTAATATGCCACTTATACCACAAAGGGATTGAAATTCTTCTAATTAAGACGACAGTATGGGTAAACCTATTTTCTTACCCTGTTGCTCAAAGACATAACACACTCCCAAACTTTCCTGTTGTTAATCCCAGTGTCATTTTTAGAAAGTGCTTAACAGAAAACAATGCATTTGAATTACTACTACTAACCTCTGACGGCCCATCATGCAGAAGTGCATTTTAAGTGTCTTTAGGTTAAAGTAGAGAGTTTTCATACTGTAGTTTTTCAGTCACTTTTATAAATCAAAACCAGGTACATTTATAAAAAGCAAGTTGTTATTCTCTTTCTAAAGAATCAGTTTGGTGCAATAATTCACATTCATTAGCAAGGATGAGGAAGCAGGTCCGGCTCCAGGCACCAGCATTCCAAGCAGGTGCTTGGGGCGGTAATCTGCAAGGGGTGGCAGTCCGTGTGTTTTTGCTGCCCCAAGCAGCGCGCCGAATTGCTGCCGCAGACAGCGGGGGCAATCCGTGTGCCATTAGGGCAGTATGCGCGTTTCCGTGGTGGCAGCAATTCGGCAGCAGCATCTATGTTCAGCTGCCTGCGGCGGCAATTTGGCGGCTTCTGTCTTCCGGCTGAAGACAGAAGCTGCCGCCAAGGACACACGCGTGCCGCCCTAACGGCACATGGACTGCCCCTGCCATCCACGGCGGCAATTCGGCGCGCTGCTTGGGGCGGCAAAAACAGTAGAGCCGGCCTTGTGAAGAAGACTATTAATCACATGAGTTTCTTTCTAATTTGAAAAGGTATGGTTCACTTTTTCCAAATTCTCCAGTTGCTCCCTGGATGACATAGCAAGAAATCAGGGAAGGATTCCTATCTCCTTAATGAATAGACCAATCTTAATAAATGCTGAGCGCACTCAGATTCTATGGACTTAATTTAATGATGCGCACACTAAACATCAATGAAGAAATCACTTATAAGACCGTGTTCTAAGAAAGCATATTTTCACTTAATGCATGACTGTTGAGCAATGCACTTGCATGTGATGAACAGGACAAAAAACAAATAGTACAAAAATCTCGTTTCAGCAACAAGTTTTTTGAAAACCAGAACACAAATTTTTAAAGAATACTGAAGCTCAAACAAAAAACATTTTAAGCAGAAATAAAAAATATTTACCATAATATTTTTAATGAAGAATTGGAAAATTTCAGTCAAAATAAAAAATAATGCTTTGTGGCTTAGAAGCCATTTTTTTGTCCTACCTCCTGCCCCAAAAAAATTAGGAGGAAAGAATTTCTACCAGCTTTAAATGCACTTTTGGGGTTCTTTGTTTGCACATGGTGCCTAGACCTCAAACAGACCGTAAGTGGTTATTGCCTGCACTTCTCCCCTCCCCAAAATCTCATCTCCTCCTTGATGTTTGGGCTGTCTCCCTGTCATATGCAACACTTTGTGATGCATCTTAATGGGAGAGGAGACCGGTGCCCATCTTCTATTAGGCAGAGTGTTGGGGTGGGGAGGGAGAGAATGGTTAAGCTCCAGAAACTCCTCATCTTTCAGTATGTCTCTTTAGAGGATTACAGATTCTCATCTCATTGGGGCTGTCTGTGTGAAGTTAACTACTGTTGTATGAGTTTCTTAAAACCAAAATTTACTAAACGGAGCAAAAATAGTAGCAAAATAATAGAAAAAAGTTTGCCTAAATTTTCTCGCTTTATCATTTTCAAACTGAACTAGATAGCCATCTCTGTCTTAGTTCCAGATAATATATTCTAGATGTGGGTAGAAGCAACACCTATTATGAAGGTTGGCTGACATTTCCCGTATAAGACATGGTTGTCAGTTGCTTATAACGTTGCCAAACCAACGATTTGCGGGTGATATTTTCCAGACTGGATGTCTGCCTCAGGCTGAATTTGTCTGGTAAATTTCAATCACAACAGTTCAGCCATTTCTGAGAAGGAGGCTGGGGGAAAAATACATTGTTTTGCCCATGTTAAAAAATTCTGGCAATCTTTTCTTTAAACAGGTCTAAGACCCCTAGGCTTTCGAGCAGGGGGTTAAAATATGGTGGGCAGTGGCCTGTGTGTCAAGGATGTCCCTTTTGCCATCCATGTAGAAATCTGCCCAAATTGGGCCAAGTTATAAACTTTTGAAGAAAAATCTAAAATCTCTGAAGATTCCATCTGGACTGAACATGCTCCAGCTTGAGGCTGTGCAAAACTCTCTCTCTGTAACTGCAGCTTTCGGCTGCTGTGTGCTATGGTGTGCCTGAGCATCTGAACTGAGAGCATGGACCCTGTCTTTCCTGTGCTCTCACTGCCCATTCTTGCCACCCTATGGCTGGGCCCATGCAGTTAGAAGATGTTGCTGCCTGATTCAAATGAAGAGAGGAGAATAGCTGGACCACTTCGGTGGGGCAGATGGGAAACATGGGCAGAAGGCAGGGAACTGTCAGCAAATATTTGTGGAAACCTACTGGCAAAGTGCCCCATTTCACTCTAGTGCTGGTCCAGAAAGAGAAAGGCAACTTACCGTTGCTATCAGTTACACCGTTAACTCAAGTGGCAGAGGTCTGTGTGATGGATCTAACCCTGCTGATTAACCACATGGGTGTCAATATGATGCCACCTGAACCAAGTTTATTTTTTTTCCATTAGAGACTTTTTTTAAAAACCTAGGAAATTACACAAACAACTATGTTAAAGATCTCCAGAACAGGTTTATCCTGTGCACTGAACTAGGCCGGGGTCCTGTGTAATAAGCAGTAAGTGATCGCGTTATCAGACTGAATCACAATGCATTCACACAAGGGGCTAACTGAGACTGCACAAGCAACCTTAATTTTGGCATTTCCTAACTTTTGAGTGCTTGACTTTGCAACTTTAATAATGTACTTCTAACACCATTTTTGTAATGTGTAATATATCTAGAAATCAGTCAGTTCTTTCTTATCACTCCTTGATCACCTCTGACACAATCTCCCTTTGCTGTGTCCAGAGAAGTCCCACTCTATCATTTCCCAACCTGCTCTTCAAGTCCCAGGTGTTACCAGGGTGAGGTTACATCACCATTTCCAAAAAAGGAGTGCTTGAATAGCCCTCAGAGGAACTGCAAAAGTATTTGTGTGAAATCCTGGCTCCACTGAAGTCAATAGCCCAACTCCCATTAACTTCAATGGGGAGAGCATCTCACCCATTGTCTCCACACAAGGACTATTGTCTCCTCTATACCTCTGGAAAATTTCCCACCTTCCTTTCTCCAAGTTTCTTCATCTTATTTTTAACTTGCTTTTCAATGTTCATTTAACTTTCTTCTTAACCTTAGCATATGTTAGCTATATATAAGATATTTAGATCCGAACATTCCCGGCATTTAGGGAGTGTGATGAGCATATTTGCACTTGATTAGTACATAATTCATAGTGCTGCTATAAGAAAAAGTTACCAAAAAAAAAATGTTAAACTTGAAAGCCCTGGAACATTCCTTTATACATGTTCAGTATTTCACAAGCCACTTTGATCTCCACTTCTTTAGACACTCCTCACCAGTCAAAAAGATTGATTTCTATGTGCACTGATCCTGGCTAGAGGTGTAGCTCACACTCCTGATGGATGTATCCCCCATTTCTATTTTATCTGACCACAGAGGTATTATGGATTAGAACCTCTGTTTTCAATTGTTCCTTGCTATGAAATATAAATTAATGACACACCCCAGGCCCTCTGTCAAAGAGCTAAATTACATATCTAGAGGAAGAAACAATCTGGGTCCACACATTAGTAGGAAATGCTTATTTCCAATCTTGTGAATTCAAAGGAAAAAAATATGCAGCCTAAATGCACTGTTTCCGTAAAGGGAACAGAATTATAAAGATTCCCTGATACTACTACGGTTAATGTAGCTGGAAACAAAATATATTTCCCATTAAATGTCACAGTCCCATAAGCTTTGACAATTCTTCCTCTGCTCCTGAATTAAGAAAGTAGTGTTTCATTTTTACCCGACTTCCAATTTACCCTTGCAACACATTCTTAAAGGGCTGTTAATTTCCCTTCATTTTATATGCCACTACTCCTCAAATTTTTACATCTTTGATGCTTTCAACACATTTTATTAGTACAATATTTTAATGGAATTTCCCTAATTTACATCTGTTTTATGTCTGTCCTAAATGACAGTAAATCAAGAAAATGCCATTTAGAATTGAGGAATAGTTCCTTGTCTTCATTTCAACTCAGTCTTCACCATCCCATCGGTGAAATAAAACAAAGACAAAGAGAAATAACTTAAGCTTTCCCCTGACATTATTGGTCTTCAGTGGGAGCTCTCAGGCCCACTTCAAGGTTTGCATGTGCCAGAAACAAAATTTGAAAGTATAATCCAAGGCACAACCTCTCTTAGTGGCAAAAACTTATTATAGCACCATTTTAAAAAAGCTTTAAGGTACAGACACCTTTTTAAATGAAGAATCTCAGGGAAAGAATTGGCATTGAGGTTTGACCACACTATAGTCAACTGGCTTTTGAATTTAATCAATGATGTCTCCTATTAGTGGCAAGGTGAATAATTACAGCTGGCCCATTTTAGTCAAAATCATCATTCTCAGATTCATTTTAGGCTTCTCTGGAATAACACAGCAAATAAATTTCCATCAAGTCATCCAGGAATGTATTCTAACTTTTTCTTAGCCCTTGCTGCTCTCGGTGAAAGAATTAATTTAACAAAGCATTTTATCTGACTGGAAAATCATTGCCACATTGATTTTTTATCACTTCATAATACCATGCCATTATTTCTTAAATACTATTTACTAAGCCTTGGAATGGCAAAGTGCACTGGGCCCACCTGGTCATGCAATGGCATTTAAAAAAAATAGGACAACCCCTTTAGGAATTAATTCTGATCACATTTTGCTTTTTTTCCCTCTTGTACGTGGTGTTTCGGTTTCTGTATTCTATTCTCCTGGTATTTTAGTCACTGTGCAGCAAAATTTCCATTGAGGGCTGCAGTTGTTCAGTGTCTCACAAGCCTGAAGCTGTGACTGAAGAGAGTATAAAAAAGAAATGTCAACTTTACCTTGAAAACCCAGATAACATCTCCTCTTACTGCTTTACTTCTTTTTTCCCCTTGGGCAATTCAGTTCAGGAACTGTAATATGCTTCCTTGGGACTCTGATTTTTATAAGATATTAGACATTTTTCTTACAGTATTGTGCATCATGTCTTCAATAGCTAACTGGAAACAAAGAGCAACCTTGAGTAAGAAGCACCTAAATGCTCAGCACAGGACCATGTGGTAAAATGAGAGAATGAATACAGTTTTTTTTTTCTAACCACAAGGCCCCCCCCCCCCCACACACACACACACTTCACCTTCCCCTCTCTTGCTCTTGGATTATCAGAATGGAAATGACACTGCATTGATCCCATTTCACTTCAGATTTTAATCAGTGATTGAAATCTGTGCAACAGGAGTTGACCCTACTGCTCCCATGTGCTGGAAAAACCTACCAAATTCTACCTTTGATAAGGATCTGTGATTGCCATTTACTTCCGTTTCCCTAATAGGAAGCTCAATTTCATTCCATCCACCCACAATTTACACTGTTCTTAGATACAAAAACATTGTTTTTAAATACAAAGAAAAGTTGTGATATTAAGAGATAACTTTGCATATCAGGCCTAAAATCAATCTCTAAACATCCCCAATATTGGATAGTGTCCAATCTGGGGTACTAGTATGGGAACTCTTCTAGTTCAGTTTCTGTGAAAAAAAAAGATTCCTTTGAGTGCCTAATGCATTGCGCATCAATAAGGCAACTCAACATAGTCAAAACAGCAGCAACATCGGTTTACCTAGGCTTGAATAAACATCACAAAAATGTTATGAGCCCAGGCCCAATATCTACACAAATGGGGCAATCAGCATTTTGGAGTCTCATATATTTAGGACACTTACAAACACTACTGGAAGGTTTAAGTCCAGACACTAAAATTACAGTAAGGTGAATTCATTTGTGTATCAATAGTATCTAAAGATATATTCCCCCAAAAACAAAAAATTACAGCCTCAATCCTGCCAGTTGACCTGCAGAGCATTAGTTGTGAGTACCTCATGAACTTTATTCCAACTTTAAAGGCCAAACCCATCTGTAATGACACAGAGTAGTTCAACCTGCTTCCCAAATCGTGTGCCCAAGCTTCAGAATTCACCCCAAAAAGGACATTTGGCAGATGGCACAGATTGTGGCTAATCATGAATCTCAAAAAAAATATGAAACTGTAACTTCTTATACAGCCATATGCATTGCTAGTGATTCTTCAGGTATAGTAGTTGCTTGCTGAAGGCCACAATGCAACTAAAATAATGTTTCATCCATCTGCCAAAGCAGGTCCTATAGAAGATTACTGTCCCAATAAAACAAACTTATTCATAATTCATATTACTAACCAAATAGCACCAAATAGCAAGGTTTTTGTCCCTTCTTCTTTTGGGCTCTCCCAAAAGCTCAACACCATACTCTGTTTTCTTTAAAGAAATGTTCATTCCTTTAGGTGTTTGAAGGCCAACCAATTACTTCCTATTAGTGTAAAAGAGAAAGGAAAATAAAGAATATCAGAGCTCCTTGTGAAGGACACAGTGCCTTAATTCCATTTGTTTTCACGATATTAAAATGTAACCTGCCCATCAAATTTTCAGTGAGGTTTTACCATGATAAACAGACATTATCTTCATGAGCTAGCTGCAAACTACTCTTCTATCTTCTGTAAAATTAATGAGACCAAGGATTTACTGATTATGCACTGTTTTTTTTCTCCCTCGGGACACCGCAAATTTTCTTCTTGTGCTTGGATCTGATCAATATCTATTAATGAAAAGAGTCATTTGTTCTGACTACACCTTCTTTAGCCAGGCAGTAATACACAAAACAGATGCATTAGAATCAAAACCTCAACCTGAATGTAACAGTAATATTGCACAAAACATTCAGGGTAACAGTTCCCACGACAACCTATAACCTTAACTCTGCCCTCTTACAGGACATGTATTACAATAGAGTCTTTCTTAATAACATCTCCCCAAAATAGAGACAATGATAACAAAATTATATCTTTGTGCATATAAGTTTAGATACATTTGCAGTTTAAACAGAAAATTAAAAAAAAAAAAAAAAAACAGTACTATAGTCAGCTTCCTTACATGCTCTTATTGGAAAGGCTGCGTAGAGGAGTCTACCATCAGATTACATCATATTTGCAAAATATTTTGTCAAATTGTCCAGGGTTGTGACACCCCACAATCAAAGGCACTGTTTTCATGCTTCTTGTTGTAAATTCAAGGGGGTAGAGCTAAGGTTTCCAAGTAAGTCTAACTCTGTCTGCATGTCCTGACTGGTAGGATTACAGTCTCCACTTTCATTTACAGTAACATTATTTTTGGCTTTTCATTTTCTTCTTTGTTTTACTATAAAACTTTATCAAGACGACAAAATTAATTTCACCAAAAGCACAACTCTCCCCATGCCACTCCTCCTCTCTGCCCCCTCTTTTTCCTCTCCTCCACTCAACCCTTCCCTCTTTTCCTCCTCCCCACTTTTCTGTCAGCCATCCCTGGTCCCTGTCCTCTCTCCATTTTTTGCTGTACTTTGTTTCCTATTGTTGGCACCATTCCTACTTCCTCTGGCTCTGACCTGGTGCATCCTCAAATCCCAATGGCCCAAACCCCCAATCACCTTTCCCAGGTTCCTTTAACTCAGGAGGCTGAGGGTATCTTAGAGCTCCTTGTGTTATTGCCTTGACTTTGACACAAGGGCTTGAGCCCTGCTGCCTCTGCTCGGCAGCAGCATGCCAGCATGCAGCTGGCTGGCCAAATCTGCTGCTGAAAAGCTTCAAAGTCCCTGGGCCCTGATGCGAACTATATCTTCAAGAGGCTCTGGCAAGAGCCAGCTGGAACCCGTGGTTATGTTATACAGAGGCTCATGTTATGCCATAGTGATAAATTAGGGCTGAGGAGTCTTTTACAGGTCTGCTCAGTGCTTCATTCAGTGTCTCAGGGATCACTGAACAGCATGTGGTACCAGAACTAACACAAAGAAACTATCTTGAATGGAGAAAGGAAGCTGTTCAAAGCCCCACCAGAACCGAAACTTTCTGGAAATGAGTAAAACAACTGGAGAAGTTTTAACCAATGTGTTAAACTCTGTGTGCACAAGCAATGTATGCCAGAAAAAACGGTAAGACTGTCAGAAGGTAGCCTTATTTGTGACAATAGCTAGTTCTGAAGCACTTGATGTGTTTAATTGTTTTCAGTTAACTCTGACAGAGGAGGCTAATTACAAAACTATTATAGAAATTTGAGTACTGCACTCCACATAAAAGTGAAAAACATTAGAGAGATGTTTTTAAACGAAGTACAAAAAGAATGTAAAACCGTAGAGGAGTTTGTGACTGATCTCAGGCTGAAGAGGCAGTCTTGCAGTCTTGGGGGGAGGGGGGCAGGGAGAGTAACTGAGTCCCTGATAAGAAACCAGGTTGCAATTGGTACCTAGGACAAAAAAACCCTCAGGATATGTCTACACTGGTATAATTTCCAGCTTGGGTTGACATATCTGGAGTAGCTCTGATCATGGCACAAGTGGCAGGACAGGACAGCTGCCCTAAATATGACCCCGTTTGAAACTATGCCTGCCTACTCAAGCCGCTAGCTCTTTCTGCTGCTTGTGCCACAATGGGTACACTTCTATTTTTAAGGATGCTAGCTCAATCAAATCTATCATGGGTATTTCTACCAGAGCTGGAAATTATACCTCCAGCTCCAGTGTACATATAGCTCAAACAGAGACTACAGGAAGACCCAGAATTAACCCTTGACAAAGCAATTATATCTTGCCATGCAAAGGAAGTCACCGAATCCGGACTGGACTGTAGGAAGTCAGATACTGTGAGAATGACAGAAAACCCAAAGTACTACAAGATAAAAGACCTGAGACAGAAAGCCGTGTAGAGCTCAAAGTCAGAGTCCAGAAAAAACAGCACATGGAGCGGCACACGCGGTAGTAATCAACACAAGCCAAACCAATGCCTGGCACACTGGAAAAGATGCAAAAACTGCAATGGATTACATCATTTTGCAAGAGTTTGTATGCATCAGCAGAGCGGGGAAAGCCTGCATGAAGACAACAACAGCACCATTAGCTAAGAGGAATTCTTCATTGCGGTAATGGACAATGTTGCAGTATAAAATGCTTGTCATGCTGATGATGTTCCAGTGCAGCCCTGCAGGTTCAAGTGACTGTGCCGGGCACCTCAAAGACTAATTGAACTTTGTTGGTTTAGTTATTAGGTTGTTTGTAAGTATTTGAGATTCTGCGCAATGTTGCTTGTTAATTGTTGTTACAGTTATATTTGACTGGGGAAGGAAAATGTGGTGAACTGTACTCTTAAGAGGCAGCTGGAACCAGTTGTAATGTTATACAGAAGCTCATGTTACACATTGCTGATCAGTTAAAACACAGACACTGAATGAAGCAGACCGCTGTTGGATTCTTTAACTCTGAGTGATTACTGAACACCAGAGGCCCAACACCCAATCCTCAGCCTGAGATAACTGTCTTGGCTACTCAGTGGTGGTCCTGGCAGTTTATTCACCACAGGATACATATATTTCTGTACAATTATCTAAGTTTGGTTCAATGTGTGTGTGTAAAATATATCAATACATTCATGTCAGCTGGAAGACTTTAGCAGGACTGTTGGCTGCAGGGAAAATGTTGAGATATACACCACTGGATAAAATGGCCAAGTTTTATACTGTGTAGGCTCTCTGGGTGATTCGAAGGCAAACCTAAAAAAAACCCAGCCCAATCTTAACTACCCCTCTTTCCTCTAGAATTGCTGGTAGCTCTGAAAAAAAACAAATATCTGCCATTGTGAACACTTAAGAAAATTCCACTTTGGAATAGAATTAAATGACTAAAGCACGTTGTGGGCATTAATGTGTCCCCTTAATACACCATATTCTACCTTTACTTTCAAATAACATTTCTACAAACCAAGCAAAACATCCACCCCTCATTCAGGGTAACTCAAATTTCAAATGTGCCATTTGTGTAAATCTGGTCAATATATTTGCTCAGGTATTTCAAAACTGATATGTTTCAGTGTTGAAAACGTGTGGACAGATACTCACTACGGAATATGGCCCAACTGTTAGTTGCACAACTTAATTATACCTCAAATACAAATTATACAAGTATCATTTTCTAGGAGGTATCATTTTCTTGTTGGGGCATATATTCTTTCACATGCCTAGTCTCAGCCCAGAAAGAAGTTTTGAATTTTATAGTCACAATCATCTGTTTCATCATATTTTATATTGAACTATTTTCTACAATGGTAAAAACACTTTCTCCTACACAGATAATTCAAATGGCCAAATTATAAAGCTTTCCACACCAAAACTCTACTTCTGCATTGCGGCTAAGCATGACAAATTTAAGAACTTAGGGTAAACTTTCTAGAAAACTATAAGCAATTAAAGATGGGAAACGTGATTTTAAGTGGGAGGCAGCTCAACCCACTGGATTGGGAGTCACAAGACCTTTGCCTTTCTGTGCCTCATTTTCCCGAACAGTAACACAGGGAAAGTTTGAGTGCTATGGATAAAAAGTCATATGAATGCTACATATCTCAGTCTTAATTATAGTGTCAGTACCATAAGGCTTAGTAGACTTTAACTATGCACAGTCACCAGCTCAGTGCTTCCTTCACTTGAAACTTACTAATTATGTAGGAAGTAGGCACCTTGTAGCTCTTCCCCCCACCTGACAAATCTGTCTTAGATAAAAAACACTGGCCTTGTATAGCTGTAAAAAGAACTACTAACTTCATTTGTGCTATGCATCTGTACAACCCTTCAGAGATTCTCTTCTGATCTGTTGCAAAAATGTCTATAGTGCCAGTATGTTTGACAATGCACTTCATCCGAGCAACTCCCTGGCATGTATTTAATTTGCCAGTTCTTGAAAATGCTGCCTGAGCATGGCTTGTATCTGACAGATATTTGATAGTGCACAATCACTAAAGTCTTAAAGAAAGGAAACAAGAATATATGAGCTGCTCCCTTGTGCAGCATGAACTTAATCTTCTCTGAATTCTGTAATGCCTGGAATTGGGTTTTTCAATAGGATTAAAAGAAGATGGAGGTTTCCCAAAACAATATACTGGATCCATTTTCCTGGCCATACAGGTCAGGGTGAATCAAGCATTTCAGATCTTCAGTGCAGATGTGCTTCCAGTAGTTCAGATTCCAAAACTCATATAAACCTCTTGGGTCTCCAAAATTGGTCTGGAAATCCCCAAAAGACAACTTCAGTCCCCTCCAGAACCAGGAAGTGCAGGAGCATGCAAAAATTAAAAACAATTGCAAAAAAGTTAAGGATTTTTCCCTCTAAAAGATTTAAATGTTCAGCACTGGACTCTCTTCTCACTTAAGGTAAAAGGTGAAACGCCCATTGATTTCATGGTCGTAGAGTTGAGACAGCATTCATTGCTTTTGAAATCCCCATCTTAAATTTTCTCAAGCTTCAAAAGGGTCATTCAAGTTTTGGTTGAAGTTTTGAGTCAGGTTTGTTTTACCTAGGGCTGTTTTTCTTCCCTCTATGCTATGCCAGCCAGATGTTTAATAACAATAATGCTTAACATATATACTGCACTTTGCATCTTCATAACAGTGTAGCTATATTAATCAATCCTCAAAACCCCAATGCAATAGGTAAGTATTAATAACCTCTTTACTACTGATGGGGAATTAGATACATAGAGATTTAGTGACTTTCCCAAGGTCATAAGAATGCATCTCTGGTGGAGCTGGGACTAAAACTTGTATATATTCTTGTATAAAATTGTTGTTAAGGAAGTGACTGTGTAGTTGTCTTCTCATTGCCAAAGTTGCACTTGTATTCTGTTATGTATACTAATGTCTTTCAATAAAGCTATCACCTTTAGTTACATATGCCTGAGCCAATAAATTTTAATTGTTGAATACAACACTATGTACGTTCTATTATGATCAAAAACTAGAAGAAAATCATCCTACCTGTAATTATGAAAGAAAACATGAAAGAAGTAACCAGTTTTTATAGTCTTGCACAGTAAATTGGTTATTTGGGTAGATTTTGCCTGAGAAATTTTACGACCACCTAAACAAAATTATGTAATTGTTGTCTAGGTTAAGCCATTGCCACAAGAGCACGCTCCTATTAGGAGACATTCAGAAACATTGAAAGGGGATTAGAAGAGAGCACACAGGGAACTTCCCACCTCTGTTATATTTATTGGGCCTGATGCTGCACTCTGCTTTGCAAGTTTTTTGCAGCTTTATTTAACTCAATAAAACAAGTCAATGGAGATGAACCAGCATTACACTGGTGTAATGGAGTGGTGGATCATGCCCAGTATTTATACAATGCACTAATGGCACATGATGCTACAAAAAATATCAGAAAAAATGATAAACAAACAACTCTGAAAGGCAAATTATATATTTAACGTGGAACACCATCATAGGAGATTAAAGAGAAGAGATTTCAAAAAAAGAAGAGATTGTCTAATCCACTTCCCTAGCTCATGCATTTTGATGAGATGGATGATGATAGCCCATAAACCATATCATATTTTATGAAGGTTACAAAAAAATAAAACAAAACAACAGATGTCAGGAAGCAAGCTTCACACAGAGAATTACAAGCGTGAAATGTGGCAATTACGAGTGTGAAATACAAGGAATTACAAATGTGACATGTTTCTGGTTGAGCCCAACAATGGGGTCACTCAACAGAGAATGTGATAACAACAAAGAGAAGGAGCAATAATAAGAGGAAAACAATCCTCGGTAAGTGAAAGGTCTTTCAACAATTTACTTACCATATCTTTCTAGTCTAAGTTATATTAAAATTTCAACAGAACTAAAACACAACATATAACCCATTGAATATAACCTGTTAAATACATAGGATCTGATCAAAAGCCCCAGAGATTTCCATCAGTTGCAGTAGGCTCTAGATCAGTCTTAGAAAGAGCAAAGTAATTATAATTGATAAGTATCTATAACTAACATAGATTTACACATAATTATCTTCATTTCTAAAATGTCCATCACTGTAGTGCAGTACGTAGATATTACCTTAGAGTCTGTTTCTCTCTCTCTCTCTCTCTCTCTCACACACACACACACGATAATTATGTCTTTGGGTGATCTGTTACCTGAAAAAATAAATATACACCTGCCCATACCACCATACATCTCTTATACTCTTAAGATCTTAAATTATTCATACAGTGCCATGCTAAATGACATGGCAGTGTACAGATACATAAAAGACAGACCATTCCAAGGAGATAACAGTATTCTGTAGACAGAAACAACACAGGGAAGGAGGACCTCGAAGAACTGATATGGACATGGGAGAAAGTTTTACACAGTCAAAAGACTAAGTTATTTCCCTATTGTTCATATTGTGTTCGCTCAATATTTAAAGGTAATTTTGTATACAAGTACTGTATTTATAGCATCAGAGTCTTCAAAAAGAACAGATGTAGGCAGGGAACACAAGCTGGCCACCCAAATGCCTCTCTCTAACCAGAAAATGACAGATACCAACCCTGTGGCATGCTGATCCTATCTAACTAGAAAAATATGTCCATCCTGCCACTTTGGAATTCTTCTAAACATCTGGAGACAAGCCAGAATCACAAGACAAGACAGAAGCCAAAGATGACAGAAAAAAAATCAGTACAGAGACAGAAGCAAAGAGGTCACCAATTAAATAGTCAGTCCTAATGACAGGGTAATGTGAGATGAAAACAGCATAGAGATACATTTTTAATGTTATGGGATAAAGAATCTTTTTGTACATATCAGAACAGCAAAACACACACACAAAGCACTTCTAATGAAGGTCAAGGAAGTCTACTGCCTGTAAAGAGAAAACACACACACACACATCCCTACCTTAGACTCAGCTACTGGGAATCCAGGGGAGGGCAGGAAACGGAGTTTCCTTAGATCTCTCCCTCAATTAATTCCAGTGACAATGCCAAAGGAAGGAATCATAAGCACCTATAGTACTGACATTCTTAATAATTCAAAATGAAATAGTGGATAGAAAGGAAAGAGAGGAAAGGAGTAGACCCGGCAAGAATCTCCACTTGCTCTAGTTTCTTTAATCCAAATTGTAAAAATGGGAGGAGGGGTTTGAGAAAAAATGGTGGCAGGAATCCTCCTCCATCAAAGGTAAAATATATGCTATCTGGCAGCCTCTTTAATGTGGTGAAACGTTTCTCTCCTCTCTTTTATTTTCAATATACTTTTGGTTTCCTTACTGCACTTTGTTCAGGTAATTCAGCCCTTCTTGTCACACCTGAGCTTTTCGATGTGAGGTGTCTGAAATGGCTCCTTAGACAGCAATTCCCATCAGTACTCACAGGCGATGTTTCTGGAAATATGGATTTTTCTCCCTCATTCTTTTTTTCTGTCCTATGTTTTCACTTATAGTATCTGTTTCTCTTGCCTGATTTGTCTCTCTCTTTTTAATCCTGTTGACTTTTCTCTTTCCCTACCACTTTTTTCTCGCTTTCTCCACCTGTAACATTTTGGCCCCCTTTGCCTTTGACTATCCTCTTTTTCCACCTCCTTTACCTTCTCTACTTGCTGTTAGTCTCCATCTTTTCTAACCCCTTTCTTCCATTTTCAACAAGTTAAAAGTAGGGCTGTCTATTAATCGCAGTTAACTCATGCAATTAACTCAAAAAAATTTAATCGCGATAAAAAAATTAATCCTGATTAATCGCAGTTTTAATCACACTGTTAAACAATAGAACCAATTGAAATGTATTAACTATTTAGGATGTTCTTCTACATTTTCATATATATTGTGTTGTAACTGAAATCAAAGTGTGTATTATTTTTATTACAAATATTTGCACTGTAAAAATGATAAACAAAAGAAATAGTAGTTTTCAATTCATCTCATACAAGTACTGCAGTGCAATCTCTGTCGTGAAAGTGCAACTTACAAATGTAGATTTTTTTTTGTTACATAACTGCACTCAAAAACAAAACAATGTAAAACTTCAGCGCCTACAAGTCCACTCAGTCCTACTTCTTGTTCAGCCAATCACTAAGACAAACAGTTTTGTTTACATTTGCAGGAGATAATGCTGCCCTCTTCTTATTTACAATGTCACCTGAAAGTGAGAACAGGCATTCACATGGCACTTTTGTAGCAGGCTTTGCAAGATATTTACATGTCAGATATGCTAAACATTCATATGCCCCTTCATGCTTCGGCAACCATTCCAGAGGACATGCTCCCATGCTGATGACGCTCTTTAAAAAAAAATGCATTAATTAAATTTGTGACTGAACTCCTTGGGGGAGAATTGTATGTCCCCTGCTCTGTTTTACCCTCATTCTGCCATATATTTCATGTTATAGCAGTCTCGGATGATGACCCCGCACACGTTGTTCATTTTAAGAACACTTTCACTGCAGATTTGACAAAACGCAAAGATGATACCAGTTTGAGATTTCTAAAGATAGCTACAGCACTCGACCCAAGGTTTAAGAATCTGAACTGCCTTCCAAAATCAGAGAGGGACGAGGTGTGGAGCATGCTTTCAGAAGTCTTAAAAGAGCAACACTCTGATGCAGAAACTACAGAACCCGAACCATCAAAAAAGAAAATCAACCTTCTGCTGGTGGCATCTGACTCAAATAATGAAAATGAACATGTGTCGGTGCGCACTGCTTTGGATTGTTATCCAAAACCCAGCATCAGCATGGACGCATGTCCCCTGTAATGGTGGTTGAAGCATGAAGGGACATATGAATCTTTCAATGCATCTGGCACGTAAATATCTTGCAAAGCCTGCTACAATACTGCCATGAGAATACCTGTTCTCACTTTCAGGTGACATTGTAAACAAGAAGCGGGCAGAATTATTTCCTGCAAATGTAAACAAACTTATTTGTCTGAGCGATTGGCTGAACAAGAAGTAGGACTGAGGGAACTTGCAGGCTCTACAATTTTACATTGTTTTATTTTTGAACGCAGTTCAACTTTCATGATACAGAGATTGCACTACAGTACTTGTCTTAGGTGAATTGAAAAATACTATTTCTTTTGTTTTTTTACGGTGCAAATACTTGTAATCAAAAATGAATATAAAGTGAGCACTGTACACTTTGTATTCTGTGTTGCAATTGAAATCAGTATATTTGAAAATGTAGAAAACATCAAAAAATATTTAAATAAATGGTATTCTATTATTGTTTAATCATGCAATGAATCACAATTAATTTTTGTAATTGCTTGAGAGCCCTAGTAAATACATGTTAAAATAACCATACTTGATATTTCTCTCATTGCAGGATTACAAATCCCCTCATGAAATTTGATTAAACTCAACAATACCCCTGGCAGTGCTGCAAGTATCACAGTAACCACTTCAAAGATGGGTAAACTGACAGCCAGGAACAGAACCCATGACTACTGACTCCTAATCAGTTGCTGAACTGCTAGACCCCACACTTTCCATTTAGTGAAAATTACTATGTGGTCTCCCACTCTTCCCCCCTTCTCCACAATCCTCTGAGTACCCCCACATTGCTTCAACTCTGCAGCACAGGACTGATCCTCTGTAAGCACCATCGGCAAAGCAGGAGCTGAAGAATGAATCAAAAGAAGTGGCAAGGACACACATATATTGTCTGGGATAACTGACATTCTCTGATCAGGAAAGTCCTAGGAGTGGAATGGCAGGAACATTGCCAGTCGGGGTTGAGGTGCTTAGGGCTAAACTGAACAGGAAATCTTGCCATATCCTTGCCAAATTCTTTCCTCAGTTACACCTATACAACACCACTAACAACAATAAGGTTGTAAGCATCTAATACAGTAAAATATGCCTGTTACCTCTAGTCTCACCCAGTCATTAGAGGTAGACTTAAGCTGCAGAAATAAGATACTCCCCAAAGTTCACTTATGTCCAGATCCGAAGTTCTGAGCTGGGACCACATCAGCTAGCAAAATCAGTGTCATAAGACTATGGGCTTGTCTTCACTACCAGGGGTAAGTCAACCTAAGTTACAGTACTCCAGCTATGTGAATAATGTAGCTGGAGTCGACGTAGCTTAGGTCAACTTACCCTGGTGTCTTCACTGTGCTGCTCTGACAGAAAACACTCTCCAGTCAACTTCCTTACTCTTCTCGGAGAAGACTTTTCTCGGGTGGACCGGAGAGTGCTCAACCATCAATTTACCAGGTCTTCACTCGACCTGCTAAATCAACACCCACTGCATCGATTGCAGCAGCGTTAAACTCCCTGGTAGTGAAGACAAGCCCTCAGATTCACCCAAGAGAAAGGCAAGAGACAGAAGTACAATTTACAGTTTTTGATTAACACTGGTTTCCAGAGTGGATGTGTTATGCAAATAAACTGCCAAACAATTACTGTAATCATTATATCCATTATCATTTCTTAACCTAATACAAAAAAAAAAAAAAAAAAAAAAGAAAAAAATGCAAAAAAACAAAAAAAAAAAAACATAAAAAATAAATTATTAAAAAAAAAAAAAAAAAAAAAAATCAGAGAAATGTGTGCAATACCCATCATAGTCAACCTCATAAACCATGTAATTGAGGTCATATTAGAAGGGAAACAATCCTGACTGCAAGCACACTGTATGTTAGCAATCAGCTAGCTGAAGCAAAGAGAGTTTTCTGCCAAGAGAAGTCAGGCAAATAGATATTTGTTCAACAAACAACTAGCAGAGAAATTTATTGGGCATGAAAACAAACTACACAACATTTTCATTGATCTTAAAAAGATGTTTTTTAGAGCGTAGTACAGAGGATTATTCCAAAGCTTGAAAGATTATTGCATCTTCCTGAAAATTAATGATTAGCCATGGTTCTTACAAAAATATTGCAAAGGATACAATAAAGAATTATGTGATCCATGTTATGATTCCAGAATCAGAAAATGTTTCCTTTCTCCCAGTGCACAGGTAGTTTTGTGTGTTTTCAGAATGTCTCATGAGAAACTTTGGATGAATAGCATCCATAACTAGAGAAGTAAATAGTTCCATTCCACAGTTAACAGTGACCTAATGACATCATCAGACACAAGGAAGAATCTGACTAATCAAGTTAGTGCACAAATTGAGTTTGAATCTACTAAAGTAACAGCCCAATCCACCGAAGCCCAATGAAGTCAATAAAAAACTCCCCTTCACTATGGAAAAAATGGGACTAACTTCTACAAATGTCTAGCCACGTAATATTTTACTATATAGTCTCATCAAGCATTATGAACTGTAGTTTTGTGTGCAGAGAACCACTATAACATTTTCCTCAATTGAAAATCTAGGGCTAAAATTTTCAAACCTGGGAGCCTAAATTGGTTTTACTGAAAATCTGGCAATATCTGGCAGTTTTTTAAAACCTCAGCTCCTAGAGTCATGCAGTTACAGGACAATCTCAGCTTTTATTTTAAACAATAATCTAGCCCTCATGGTTGCAGAGAAAATTCTTGAAAACATGAAGCAGAAGGGCTGCAGAATAATACACAAATGAATACCTAGATCTTATATCACACTTTTAATCAGTAGATCTCCAAGCACTTTACAAAGAAGGTCAATATCATTATACCCATTTTACAGATGGGCCAGAAGGCAAATAAAAAGAACCATTTATTTAATCTATCAAATTTTATGATTTTTAAGCAAATATGATTTTGAGGGTCAATACCTCTTGCAGGCAAGCCACTTCTATTTAAGTGCTTATAAATGTGGATTTAGGAACCAAACATTAGGCAACCAAGTTTTAAAATTTTGGCCTAGGATGTTCAATGTATAGTTCCGTATTCGCCTGGGCCAGGAAGAACAAGGAACATAGGGACAGCATGTGGAAAGGTGGTTTGCCTTTGCTCAGTAATGATCCCTTTGACTGTGCAGTATCTTTCATATAGTTTTGTCCAGTCCCGTCTTCCTCAGTCAGAATTATAGCTGAAACAGAGGGTCCTCCTCTAGAATAGATGGGATGGGTGGAATTAGAGGAGGGGACATTACCCAGGTCCCATAAAGAGTAAAGAGGGCAGCTTCTAGGTCAGTGGGGTGAAAAGGAGAAACCTGCATCATGCCCTCAATACATGGGGCCAAATTAATCCCTGGTGTAAATTCAGTGATATCAATGGTGAATTGAGTTCAACAGTAGGTTTGTAGAAGACTAAGGTCTGTTTTAAGATATTATACTTAGTTGAACCACTCCATCTACACATACAGTTGAAATTACAGTGAGGTTGGGGACAATCAACTTAATGCACTGAAAACTTATTTTTATTTTTACTCAGAAAAAGAAAACACTCTTCTCTGAAGATCCTTAATAGACACATCTTGATGCCATAAAGTCACTAATGAGACACTAATGAACATGTTAAAAATTAACAATGCAGAGCCTAAAATACAATGTTGTATGAGTATTAAGATGTGGAAACTTCTCCACAGAAGTATAAATAGGAATATAAATGGCTGCATTAACACCATCAAAATTCAGGAAGTCTACATAAACTACATGTAGCAGAAGAGACACTAAGATTGACTAAATTAAAATTTTACTGAAGCTTGTTTAATGTTCAATCAATTTTAATGTTATAAGGTCCCTGAAGTGAATGATACAGGGCGATATTGATAATTTATGTAGCTCTTGTTCAGAATTGATTCTGTCTTTATTTTTAAGGTCCAAGTCTCTTGAATCCAATTTATATTTTATTGAAATGTCTTAGCCCTGGATATTGGGATTTCTGATGCTAAATACTAATGCATTTGGTTTCCCACAAAGTTCATTTTGAAGGGCACAAAGCCTGAATGATTTTTTTCTTTTTAATAAGATGTGATGTTTGCTGAGAGAAAGAATCCGAACATTTAGTAGAGTGGTACTGGCTCAAATCTATAGCCGTTACTCAGTTGAGCAGTCCCTTTGAATGGTCCTAATCTTTTCAATCTCTCCTCATATGGAAAGCCATTCCTTGATTCCAATTCTTTTGTTGCCCTTCTCCGGACCCGTTCTACATTTGCTGTAGCTTTTCTGAGATGGGGTGACAGAAGTGAATACCGTATTCAGGGAGAGGGTATATCAATGATTTATATAAAAGCATTATCATTTTCAGAATTAATCTCTATCCTTTTCTTCATACAGCCTAACTTTTTTAGATGGCTGCGGTGCATCGAACAGATGTTTTCTCTGAACGGTCAACAATGTCATCATGATTTCTGTTTTTTTTTCCCCTTGAGCAGTTACACTTAATTTAGAATCTATCAGTTGTGTCTGAGTAATTTAAGTTGTTGTTTTGGA
Organism: Terrapene triunguis; assembly: GCF_002925995.2. Classification (NCBI taxonomy): domain Eukaryota; kingdom Metazoa; phylum Chordata; order Testudines; family Emydidae; genus Terrapene; species Terrapene triunguis. Next base: position 3,672,743 of record NW_020665140.1, read on the forward strand.
TGTGTGTTACCTTGGCACATTCAAAAGAAGCCAGTCCAAACAGCCCTTTGTCATATTATTACTCTTTCTTCAGCTTGACAACAAACTTCAGATACCAATCCTAGGCACAACATTCTAGGCCCAGTCTCAATAGTGCCAAACAGACACGGGTTAGCACATGAGCTGTATTTTCAGGTATCCATTGCAGACAGAGTATCTTATTTTGTGGTTTATTTAAAACCTGTTGTCCGTAATCTGTACATGAACAGTTTGCCTCTATACTAGTTTAACACACACACACACACACACACGACTTTCTTCTGCACAGAATTTAAATGTTACAATTCAACTCTACTCTAACAGCTTTGACTGTGTAACATGCCTCACTGTGAACATGCTGTAAACATACTGTGTAATATGGCTCACTGATGTCTCTCTCTATAGTTCACTTTTAGATATTTGGGATGTACAGGAATTAGCAGCTTGAGTTCATGCGGCTGTCTGCTTTTTGGTGTTGTGCCTTCCCTTTCATGTGATCCCTTCTCTCCATTGGTATAAGTTGTTTGCACACCTTCCAACTTCTAACTATGCAGGGACTTGAAATGCTTAATGTTGTCACCTTTCTTGTTTGTGCCAAGATTCTCCAGAAAGTGTTTGAGCAATTTCCACACAGTGCATGTGACAAATATGAACTTACATGCCATTCAACATTTCATAGGTTGTCTATGCAGATTTTTTTGGCAGTTTCCTTCAAAGGATAATTTCTCCTATTGTGCATCCCATTTAATTTAATTAAGGGTACACGAAACGTTGTGCACATGCTGTTCTGTATACAGTGTCTGCAAATCTCATGTGTCTGCTTCACCCATCCAGAAGTATGTGCACTTTTACATGTCTAAAAGGAATAACCACCACAATCAGAGACAGGAAACATTTGCAACAGAGTTCAGGGGTGTTCACACCTCAATATTTATACTCAGTGCAAACACAACAACATTGTCACAGAGCATATGAATTATGGCCTTCCATGACAAGTTGGACAGCCACAACGGGCATCATCAGAGAACACAGTCAAGAACACAGACCTGTGTATAAGCAACTATAAAAAGCAGGTGCAAAATTCCAGCAACAGTAAGAGGAAAGTTAGTTTTCCACTTTCATGGATGTGTGTAAGCAAACCTAGCACTGCAATCCCAAGAAAGAAATGTTTATTTTATTTGCATCTTGCTCTACTCTTCGCTTTTTCAAATCATGTTCCTGATGCAATTAATTCTGTCAACATGATGTCAATGATCTAAGAGACTCACATAAAATCTTCAGAGAGGCAATGTTATTGTACTGGTGAAGACATTGTATGGAAAAATGGATCTGGATGGGAGTAGAAAAACAGGAAACAGACATTAGAAATGGGAAGGTTGGTGGGAGTTTAGGTTTATTTTAGTATCCTTATGTTAGATGGTAGATATTTATGTATGTGGAATGTTCAGAATTGTATAGCTAGTGTTTTAATTTATAGGATGGATGCCTCTGGGATGGGATACGTGCTTAGTGACTTTTACAAACAAAGAAATAACACTGGAAATTTATAAAAATGAGCTACAAGTAGTAGTTTCAGGGACTACATCTACTCCTGAGTCTCCCTGCCAACAACAGGGGAAGCTGACTGAGCAACTACACAGGGGAAACTGTCAAACTGAGTGTACACAAGGCACTTTGAAATACACAAATAGGGCATGACAGTGAATGAAATCACTCAATTGACATTGCTAATATGAGATAAGAACCTGATCCTTCCTACGTAATTCCGGCACAATTCCCTGACTTAAAAGAAAGGGTTTTAAGGTGGCACAAACTGACTAAGCCTAAATTGATTGCAGGGACGGGTGGTGCATTTCCAAAGGTAGTAGTCAAAGACTCTTGGTTAGATTTGGCATGTTTTAGAACACTGAGCTATCAATCTAAGTAGATTTTTACTTCAGATTGATATAAAGGAAAAATCTTGGTAAATTATACGATTAGTGTCAACTTCTAGCAGCCAAAGTGTTGCTGACATAAAAAGCTGCAAAGGAACCTGATTAAGGTTGTGTGAGTGTTGTCAGTTTCCCTTGCTCCCAACTTTGCCTGCAAAAAGCATCTGCAATTGACAGAAGGGAAACTGGGGGGGGAAATGTTTGATGGGTGACATTTTGGATTGATTGTCTTCAATAGGGTTAGGATTTCACCATAGAAGTCTGATAAACCCTAAAGAGTTACCAATTTTCCCCAGCCCTTGTTGCCAAGGTCAGTGATTTGTACCTGCACACTTTGCATTTCAGTGGTGTTCTATTACGGTAACACTGCATGGTGTGCTCTGAAACATTTTGTCACAAAGTCTGATACAAAATACATAGCTTTCACCTAATTAGCTTTATATAATAGGATTTGCTAGTATAGTCTTAGCATCAGAGCTTTTTCCATTGTTCTTCAAGGAGAAAATATTAATCTTTTGCCTAACAATAAATTTGCTTTTCCAACTTCTATCAGAATGACCTGTGTATAAAACACATCCATCTAAGTTGCAGGAACCAGTCAACTTTTAACATAAAACAAAAACAACAACTTTTTTTAAGATTACAATTGTACATTTAAATAATCGATCTTTAAAAAAAAGTATACCTCCTTAAATGTCATATTTAAATAATCTGGCTGAGGATAAAGAAATTTAAAAGTCATCTCTCATCTGATCTTTTTATTGACCTTTAGTGACAGCTTCTTCATAACTACTCTTTAAATGAAGGTGATCTGGATAAATTAGACACTCTCGTTATACATTTTAGCTTGTGCTTTGGAGAGAAAACAAAAGTCATATCTGCATGAGACATTCTGATCATGTAGATTTCTTTTTCTTGTGATTAAGTTGTCTCTGTGAATAGGCTTCTACTATACGTTTGCAATAAATGCTGAAATATTTTTAAAATTGTGGAACTAATACGGTATTTACCATCATATCACTGTTCCCTCTGCTGTATGTTATGACCCTTTGTCCTATCCTTGTCCATTTAGTCTATTTAGATTGGTGCTGTGTCAGGGCCTGTGCATTACTCTGTTTCTACAATTCCGAGTACAATGAAACCCCAGTCTTGCTTAACTCTTAAGCACTACCATAATAAACAACAATTAATAAAGCTATCTTCTTATGTTAGCCAGATTCAATGGATTGCAATGGCACATAGGAAGCCTCAAAATGACTCAACGAAGTGATGCTGGTTTGGCTTATTCATGAGTGGCATATGTGTGAGGTATAGTAGCTAGAGGAGACTTTCAGACTTCTGATCATGATGTAGACTATTTTGATTCAGCACATATATGGGAAAATTTAATGGAGCAAACCTGTGAAAGCTCTATAAACTGTCCTGATTGCAAAGCCTACCGATCCATCCATCCAGATTCCTATATAGTGTGTGAGAGAGCACATCTCATTCCTAGAAAAAGCAAAACTCTCCTGGGCACATACTCCTTCTCCGTCTATCACAAGTTGAAGTAAGAAAGACTCATGTGGTGTTATGGAATGCATTTTTTCCAATGAACACTATTTCACTTATACATATAAAATCCTTCCTCCCAAGGACAGTCTATCCAGCACAGCATTCTGGACCCGAGAAACCTTTCCAGAGAAAGTTTTGTTGAAAAGGATGTTTCTGTAGAAAGTTTAAGTTTTGATGAATCAGCGTTTTCAATAAAAACATTTCACTGAAAAATTTTCGACCAGCTGTAATCCCATATAAGAGATAGTTATTATTAATTATTATTATTATTATATAGTGCTCCCATAAATGAGAATATTAGGAGGACATTACTTGGATGGGGAGACACATTGATTAATTGAGAGTCTTTTAGGAGATCTAGTATGCTAGATTAGTAACAGACATTTCAGTATTGACCCTTCCAGTCAATATAATATTCCTAATATAATTATCAAATGCTTGACCTCAAATGCTTTGGGACTTAAAAAAAGAATGAAATAAAAACATTTTGTTTTTGTATTCTTAGGCCTATGTAGATCAGAACAGGAGTGGCTATCTTATTTTCCATAGCCTTGCCACACTATTGCCAGGTAAGCATGTGTTAAACCTGCATTTGTTAAACCTGATAATGTTTTGTTAAACTTTCTCAAGTTTATAAATTTATTGTTGGACATTGTCTAAAACAGTGTAATCCATTAAACGATCACCAGTAAGCATGTAATCTACAAGCCTGCTAGTACTCTTCATGATCATATGTTCATAGTGAACAATACTTATAAAACTTATCCAAGGAGCTCTATCCAAGCCCAGATATTGCCACCACCTCGCATAGAAAATAATGCATACCAAACTTGTCACGAAATTCAAAAAGTTAAATTATTTTTTTCCTATTTTTCCTTTTTGGATTGAATCTGGGACTGGAAGTGAAAATGCCAAAACACAATGAGAAAAATAAATAGAATTTAAGATATGTCCAGCTCTGTTTTGCAAGCTCAAGAATGTCTAGGTTCACAAAAATCACTTAGAGCTTAACCTGGCAAAACACCAATTGCTACTGAAACTCCCCATGTTTTTTGTGGAAATAAAAAAGTAATGTTACTATACCCCACATTCAGTTGATTTATGAATAGAACTATTAAAAAAATGTGTTTCCTGACACAGATATGTACAGATCCCATGTTTTCAATTAATCCCCTCTAAATCAAAAAGGAACAAAAACTAAATGCATCCTAACAATTAGGAGTCCATGCTCCCACTGAAGTCAATGGCAGGATTCTCTGGAAAACTGTGGCTCCTTTGTAGTACTCACGTCACAAACATCTGGAGATATCCAGTGAGGACTACCTCTTGTGTAGCATTTTATTTATGCAGCGCTGGCACAGGCAGCCTAAACAACACCTGCACCAGCCGACCCCCAATCTTCAAGGATGGGGGAGTGCTGGAGAGAGAGCATCATCATGTTAAAGGAAGGCTGGAAGACGGCATGGTGGAGCAGACCTTTGTTACACCCATTCTTCTCTAGCATGTAGTCACTAGGACTCTGTCACTGGGGTAGGTTTATGCAGTTCCTCAGTCACTTTAACATACATTAGGGGTGTCAGTGTGGGATTGGGGTGTCAAGGTGATCACAGTGTAAGAATAAACAACAGCCAGGCTACAAAACAGGCACTGTGGGTGAAATTCACAAGGCCTCCACTGAAGTCCCACTTAAGATATATATATGTATGTATGTACGTATGGTCCTTCTGGTAGTCCTCTAAAGCGGAGTGAGTTTCCCCCCATGTGAAAGAGAGCAAGAAAAATAACCCAAGAAATGATGGATACTGTTAATACTGATGTGCATGGCCATAAAGCAAAGCTGGACAGATCAAATATTGTTGAGAAGTTAGAAGGGTCCAAACTCTCATCAGATAAAACTTTAATCTGTGCTCATTATAGCATACCTCTGAAGAGGAACACGTAATTGTCATTTAAAAAGGATGGAGAATGAGGGAAATGAAGTATAATCTTTAATATATTTTTCTTTACTCTGCTTTTAAAATGTTCAAACCTTCAAAGACATTAAACAGATATATTCTGCTTAAAATTAAGGCGGTAAATAATACTGATGTTTCTTCTACCTTAACAGTACCAACAAGTAAATGAAAAAAAATAACTCAAACTATATAGCAGAATCACAAAATTGAAGCCGTAAGTATAATTGTGGACCTGACATTAGGTCAAAAAAGATAAACTTTGGAGATTGTACTGCATTTCAAGAGAATGTGAACCGATATCATTATCTTCTCCAGATATTTGCCTCTTATTGAGATGCTCTGTTCCTTGCACCATATTATTTAGTCTCTTCCAGAAGAATCTTTTCATTGGTTTTACTGATAACTATTATATATAATACATGACATATATGGGAAAATTCCACAACTAAAATGCCCGAGGCTACCACACTAAGGGATGGTCTTAGTAATGTATATATATATTGTTGTCTTGTTTGTTTTATTTTTCAGTTTAAATTGCCACATGCTAGGCAAAAGATCATGCTCTGCCCTCTGGCAAACAAAAAGTAAACAAGGTCTCTATTTTCATTGGCTAAATAAGGATCTGTTAAGAACAATAAACACTAAGTTCCTCTTTAAAAAGGGACGTTAGATTCCACTGTCAGCTTTTATCATTTAGACTACAAAGTGGTGCTATTTTAGCAGTGACCTTGTTACTTTGCTTTAGAAGCAACGAATACTTAGTAAGAGAATATGCTTGACTCGTTTTTCTTATTTTATTTTGATCATGTTTCTTTTAAACTGGAATAAACCTTGCTCTCCAGCAAGCATTGTTCCATTGTCTTACTTGCATTTTCCTATAGCTCATCATTTTCAGCTCCTCCCATTCTCTTTGAAACATCACCATTGTCTACTGGTTGGAGAAGGGAACCAGCACACCTGGGTCTTACCTCTATCTCTGCTACTGCCTGCTGAGAGATCCTGGATAAAGCACAAACTCTGCCTCAGATTTGTCACCTCTATGATAGAAATAATTATACTCACCTACCTCTCTGGAGTGTTGTAAGGATTATAGAAGTCATATTTGCAAAGCACTTTGGGCTCCTAAATGACTCCTACCATCTAAATGCTTGTAAAGGCTTGTATTAATTATTATTATTAAAGTACCTCCACAACTGAACTGAGCTTGCTTTTATGCGCCTAAGTGCATGCAAACAGCAGCTTCAGACACTGGAATCATCTGGGTTCAGAGAGAGAAGAGGCTGACAGCAGTAAGAGGAAAGAAGTGGAAGAAAACAAATTTCTGTTGTTTATGAAAGACCTTTCAATACCTCTCTACAGGGATGGAACACATGGGCTCTACTATTCCAGCCAATGGAAGGGAGAATGTATTTGTCAATTTAAATTTTGCTGTGCGGCTGCTCTATGCTTTCCCATTGTATCTACCACTTTATTAAATCATTTTAGAGGGTGTTTTTTCTTAATTCTTTACCGTTTTAGACCGTATGGAAACGTCAAACATGTCCCCGAATGAAGGATATTAAAATTTGGTTCTGCATTTCTACCATTCTGTTCTACTCTGCATCAGTTTTTACACTGCTTTCCTCACTAGAACCTGAACACATCCTAGTAGTGCAGTAACCAATGCGGTTAACATCTATCACATGTGGTCCATACTCTTTCACCCTGTCCCCAGAAGGGGAATTGTATGTGCAGTAGAGTGTTTTATTTTGGTAAGATTTTCTTTTAAAATGTACACGCTGCTCTGTGTTTAACTTACAGAAGGCAGGTCAGAGAAGTGCACTTTGCATTTGGAGCGAAAGGTGGAGAGGTTTATGATGGTCCTTGCTTCCTGTGGGAGTTCATTCCAAAGCCTCAGACTAGCCCCCAAGAAAACTCTGCGTCCTGCATGGACAAGTTTGTTTTTCTTTTAGGCTGTCTTTTCATTTAGAGAGTACCAGTGAGAGGAATATGCACAAAATGATCAGATATCAAACATAAAAGATGGGAAAAGAACCCAAACTATAAGCAGAAACAAAGGAAGTACTTTTCTGAAATGCTTTCTTCACTAGACATAGAGAAATACGTATATGTCAAATTGAGAGAAGTTTTACTGGCTTCTCTTTAAAAGGAATTTATATATATTAAAAAAGATACATAGACACAAGGCAGGAGGATGCTATTAGCTGTTTATACAAACGCACTGCATACAAGAGATAAATGGCTTGCTTAAAAAAAGCTTCTTGGCATAAGTTACTCAGAGTACAGTCGAAAAATGTAATGTTTACTCTCAAAATGACATGCCAGAGTAAAGTGGTTAAGAACTGGTATTATGATGATGAGACTGTAGTCTGGTATCGTCATGGTGCTATAGAATAGTAAGGCAGCTTAATGCTAAAGCTTTCACATCAGTCTTGGGTAATCGCCATGTAATTCATTTTTTTTTCTGAGGGTAGCAGCTTTGTTGGCTATTACAAAATGATATAGCCTTTACTTGATTATTTATTATATTTGGTTTTGACAAACCACCCTCTGGTGAGTGGAAGAGTAAGTCCCCCCCACACACAAGCATTTACTTTTTGCTGAATTGTAGGGGTCTTCTAAAAAGGCATCACAATAAAACAGCTTTCGGTTTGGAAAGAAAACTGTAAGGGGAAAATGACTTTTTGGACACAAAGTGACCTTTCCAGATCCTAATATGATCGATGACACAATGCTAGAGGGGTGCTTAATGCAACATATTTCACGCTTACAATGATACAAAGAGCTTTAAAACTATTGTGTAGAAAGATGGCATTGATTACCTGATCAAGATCTTCTTCAAGATATCCTAGAAAAGAAATTCCCAAGAGACGTTTGAAAATGATTAAATTTTGCCACCTATCTTGTCACTTTGTCTGGAGGGCTGGGACTGTAGAAACTGGTAGGGGATGCTCTATGGAACTTAAATTTGGGGTGCCAATCTTGATAGGGATTTATGGACATTCCAGTAAAGCAAATATAATAATGACTATTATAGGGATAATATATATGGCTCATCAGAGAAAGACACAAGTGGTAACCATTCTTTGGCTAACTCATTAGTAGTAACAATAAGTAAACCTCATCATGTGTGGCAGAAAAGTACTATTGTACCCATTTGAGAGTGGATAAAGTGAGGTACTGAACGAATTTACCCGAGGACACAGTAAATAAGTGACAGAACCAGGAAAAGAATTAGAACCCAGGCATCCTGACCATCAATCATCTAGACAATCAACTACACTCATTCCCAATTCAGGGATACCCCTGCCCTTCAAAGAGATCAAGTAGAAGGAGGTGGGCAGGGAATGGAAAGTGGAATCGAACAATTTCTGAACACTGCAGGAGTTTTAAGTGTAAAAGTATGCAATCTAAAATGCTTATTGGTTACCAAAAAATACTATAGAGTTGTTTAACTTTATCACGCAGAAATCTAGTCCTTCAAACCAATATTATATTAAATACCAGAATAATTCTGGGACTCTTCATAAGAGGGAGGTGAGTTGACTACCATGATAAATCAAATACTCAAGTAATAATCCCTTGCACCTATACAGCACCTTTCATTTGTGAATCTCACAATTTATTATAAAACAATAAGATCTCTTAAAGCAGTCGTCAATTAAAAAGTCATTCTTTACCACTAGGTACCACCACATCATAAATGAGATGCTACAGTTATTTTATATTTTAAATAATATCAGGAATGCTTAATATATATTAAATATACTTGAAAGGAATTTGCATTTCTATGGGAGGCTGATAGCCAGGAAAATAAACACATGTATGTCAGCAGTGTGGGGAGCTGGGCAAAGGCAAATCCTGCTGATCTTATTGACTGTTTAGAAAGCTTTGATTCCCATAAAATCCTCAGCCAGGCACAAGCCACTCCTGCTTCTCCCACTGCAGAGCCCTTTCTGGTAGTTTACTTTGCTCCCTGAATCCAGGGAACCAAGAGGAGGAGGAGTTCTCCCAGTGGCTTTTGCAGATGAGGGGGAGCTGCACTTCTTCGCAATACTTATTATTTTAGCTGGGGCTGCAACTCTGTCTGCCCTCCAATTAGGCTGTGCATAATTTGTGAGGAAGGTTTCCTCCCACTGTACACCTGAGTAAGGAACAGGCAGAATCAGACCCTAAATGGGGCTTCCTAAACCTCAGCCAACTCTAGAACTAAATACAGTCAGAATGGGATGACACATTGCTTACTACACATTGTAATCCATATTTAAAAGATAGCCACAGCTATTAAAGGAATTGTAAAAACAAAATTTACCGAGAGCTCAGGATTGGATTGCAATACAAACCCAACAAAATATATAAATGTATACATAAAGAAAGAGGCCTACACCTTCCAGACAAGACCATTGTAATTGAAACAGCACAGCTAAACTGAATATCCATGGCAAATGTAATATTTAAATCAGGATGTAAGCAGTGGGAAATTTCAAGTGTATCTGAGGTGCACAAACGTCAAATGTGATTTCCTCTAAATAAGCTATGTCTTGATTAGCTGCAACACAATGCACTCTTCCCACAATGGCATTCGCTTAAGTGAAAAACTTGTTTAAATGAAAATAGACACTCAGTGTGAAGTAAGGTGTTAATTACCCTACATATTTAATTTACATAAAGGAAAGACAGGAAGGAGGGTGCAAGACTTGTGTCTCCTTTTTTCTAATCTCATGAAAAGTCAAGCTCTTTCATCCATAGCAATGACTTCATAAATTACATCTTACCCAATGTTTAATGTGTATTTAACTGATGTACAACATGAATTAAATTTAAATAGCTTGGGAAACAAAAGTATAAAAGCACATCATTGATTCTACAGTAGGTAACGCAGAATTTATTCACTTAATGTACTGTATCAGTTTAATCAATAATACACAAAGTACTCGATTTGTTTAATAGGGGGAATGGAATATTTTTTCTTTAAAAAATAATTGTAATACAACAACTACACTAGCCTTTTATCCACTGAGAGACCCTTGGGGTACCCAGAACCATTAGCCACTGTGTTACCCCTCTGTCTCAGCAAGAGAGAGCTTTGCTAGCGGTTAAACAGTGTGTATATCAGCTTCCTGCCACATCAGTCTGTTTGCCTCACCAGCAAACTCCTTGACATTCTGCCAGCTTTAACCTTGACTTTCAGGTAACGTGCAGTGAACCCCAGTTCTCAAGTTCCCCAGAGAAGTCTCTCTTTCTGCAATATCCAGCCCCTCTCACTGGACACTCTCAGAAATAATCAAAGTCACTATCTCCAGAGAAACAGAATACACACTAGCCTGCTGGATCACACATTTTAGCATAACAGCACTGAGGTAAATTTACAGTAACACTAAGCACAAGTTTATTAATAAAGAACACAGATTTACATGATACTAAGAGGAGATCATAGAAACAGAAAACAATTACAAATAAAACACTCTTTCTAGTGTCTAAAAATAGAATAAAATTCTGGTCTTGTGCAATTTCTCATCTATAGTCAAGTTCTTAGTATCCTCAACCTACATGGTTGGGGGATCCACCTTCCACAGATTCCATGAGTGCTGCCTCCCCCCTTTTTGTTTTTTGAATGATGGATAACAAAGGTGTCCCCTTTCTTCCCTTCTGTAGTCCATAATAGCTTTAAAATGTATGCTTTGAAAAGCAAGCCCAGACAAAGTTCTTCTCCTCTGATGCTTGTTTTCAGGGTGCAAGCGCCAAAAGCTCCTTCATCCTCTGGTCAATTTGCTTTTTCAATTGGGCTTGATCCTTTTGGTTTACTTTAGATGTGAATGTATTTCAATAGTCCTTTGCTTGTAATCAAGCCATGCTGTTTTCTCTTCCATCAGTTAGCTCGGTCCATGCAAACTCATTCCTTTTTCTAGGGCAGGTGTGTGTGTCAGCACTCTCCAAAAATATATTTTAAGAACTCATTTTCAGCACATAAACATAACTCTTTATATACAACCCATACTTAAATTACACAGTGGTATTCCTGACCGGTGTGTCATCAGTTTTCATATGATACCTTACAAGACACCGTTTGGATAAATATTCTGACAGTTTGTCAGACCTGCTGGGATTTACTGTTACATAATTTGCCAGGTGGCATAAAGGGAGTTTTAGGGTCCACATTCTTGGGAAATGATAATATTTAATGAAAAATGTTCATGGAGACAGATAAATGTCTGTGCGTGTGTATACACCCCTCGCCCCCATGTAAAAGGTAATTCCTGTAACTTTCTTTTCACATAGCTGAGAACATCATCCATTGAATAAGATTATCAGACTTGTTCAAATACAGTAGAACCACAGAGTTACGAACACCTCAGGAATGGTTATTTTTCTTTCTAAAGTTCACAACTGAACATTGACTTAATTCAGCTTTGAAACTTTACTATGCAGAAGAATAAATGCTACTTTTCTTTTTTTAGTAGTTTATGTTTAACATAATACTATAATACTGTGCTATATTTGCTTATGTGTGTGTCTCTCCCGCTGCTGCTGCTGCCTGATAGTATATGTCCGATTCCAAATGAGGTGTGTGGTTGACTGGTCAGAGTTCTTAACTCTGAGGTTCTACTGTATGTTGACTTGGGAAACTCAGTATCAGGACACTAGGCTTTTCTCCTGGCCTTCATTCTAAGCTGCAGAAAGTCAGCTTAGAATAAAGAGCCTTCTTATAAAAGAGGCTCTGCCTGTATCACAAGGGGGAAAAAAAAAATCTACACATCTACTATTTACTTCACTGTGCTCAAGCTGAGTGACCCAACTGCACCCACAACCTGGACTGGGCTTTGCCTTGAAATTTCCATAGCTCTTGACATACAGAGCACTTGGATTCCATGGATGAAATCTCAGGCCTACTGAAGTCAGTGGGAATTTTGCCACTGACTTTAATAGGGTTGGGATTTCACTTTGACTTCCGCAGCCACAATTAGAATCCATAATTCAGCTTAGTTCTGAAATATATTTAGACATCAAGCAAACAATTGTTCCTTGATATTACAAAGAAGCTTTCTGAAAATCAAAAATGGATTAATAATAATCACAAAGGGAAATAATGTAAATATCTGCAGGAGTAGTAGACAGATGCTGACTTGGAAAATAACAGGTACTATGGAACTCAGAAGCAAGATATTAAAGTTTGGGCTATGGGAGTTGGTTAGGGTTGCCAACTTTCTACTCGCACAAAGCCGAATACCCTTCCCCCGCACCCTGCCCAACGCTGGCTTTGAGGCCCCACTCCATCTCCCCTCCCTCTGTCGCTCGCCCCATCCTCCCTCACTCACTCATTTTCACCAGGCTAGGGCAAGGGGTTGGGGTGCGGGAGAGGCCAGAAATGAGGAATTTGGGTGTGGAAGGGGATTCCGTGCTGAGGCAGTGGGTTGGGATGCAGGTGGGGTGAGGACTCTGAGTGGGGGTGTGGGCTCTGGGGTGGGGGCATGGATGAGGGGTTTGGGGTGCAGGAGGGAGTTAAGGGGTGGAAATGAAGGGGTTTGAGTATGGGAGGGGACTCTGGGCTGAGGCAGGGGGTTGAGGTCTGGGAGGTGGTATAGGCTCTGGGCTGAGCGTGCGGGCTCTGGTGTGGGGCCAGAGATGAGGGATTTAGGGTGCAGGAGGGGGCTCTGGGCTGGGTCTGAGGGGTTTGGGTGTGGGGGGGGTGAAAGCTCTGGCTGGGGGATGCAGACTCTGGTGTGGGGCTGAGGGGTTTGGTATGTAGGAGGGTGCTCTGGGCTGGGACCAAGGGGTTCGGAAGGTGGGAGGGGGCTCAGGGCTGTGGCAGGTGGCACAGGTAGGAGTCAGGGGTTCAGACTCCAGGCGTCGCTTACCTCAGGCAGCTCCCGGAAGCAGTGGCATGTCCCCCCTCCGGCTGCTACATGGAGGCGCCACCAGGTGGCGCTGCACGCTGCCCCGTCCTCAGGCACCGACCCTACAGCTCTCATTGGCCAGGAATTGCGGCCAATGGGAGCTACAGAGCCAGCACTTGGGGCGGGGGCAGCAAGCAGAACCCCCTGGCTGCCCCTCCATGTAGGAGCCAAAGGGGACACATGCCGTTGCTTCCGGGAGCTGCAGGGAGCCTGCCTTAGCCCTGCTGCGCTGCTGACTGGACTTTTAACAGCCCGGTCAGCAGTGCTGACCTGAGCCGCCAGTGTCCCTTTTCAAGCGGGCATTCCAGTCAAAAACCAGACACCTGGCAACCCTAATGTTGGTGGATCAATGACCATAAGTGGCAGCTAATAAACAGATTAATATGGTGCTCCAATATCCAAAGCAAGAGACTTCTTCCAAATAGGGCTCAACTAGTATCTTGCTTTTAAAAAGAAAGGTGCTTTAATGTTTCGTTTTAATAACCTCTCTCAGAGAGTTTTTTTAAAGCAAATATTTGAGTGATTCTTTTTAGATACAGAGCCTGATTTTCAGAGGTGCTGATCACTCCAGTTGACATCAGCAGAACTAGAGGGGCTCAGCCACTCTAAAATCAGGCCTCTAATTTTCAACTTAATGGCATTTGTGTTGAGTGATTTAATTCAGGCTTTAAAATCTCAAGTGTCTAATTCAGGCACAGTCAGGCACTGTTTAATTTTTTCCTCCTTTTTGTAGTTGTCAATTTTTCCCCTTCCTCAAATTCTTTTCTCCCCACTTTGCGGAAGAGACTACTTGAAAGCTACTTGTACATCTGGACAGTAAGCATCTCAGAGCTCCCCCGAAGTGTGGAGAACCTAACAAAGGGAATCAGTTTAATTTGAACATATGAAATATGAATATGCTATTTAAAGTTAAAATGTAGGCCTTGATACAGCCAAGATTTATGCGTGTGCTTAACTTCATACATGTGAACAGTCCCACAAGTTTTCAAAAGCATCTAAATTACTGAATAAATTCTAACCAGTGCAACGTGAGAGAACCAAGTTCAAATCCCGTCTCCACATTAGACGGGAGGCAGATTTGAGCCCAGATATCCCACATCCTAGGTGAGTACTCTAACCATGAGACTAAAGGTTATGAGGGAGGCATAAGCACCTTCCTCCTCCCCCCCTCCCCGCTACTTTGCAAGAAAAGGCTTAGGCACCTAACTCCAAGAGACGGTTCATGGCTATGAATCTCAAGCAGATGGAATTTCCTCTCTCCAGACCAGACCGAGGCACTTAAGTCCTTTAAATGGGTGGTGGGGTAAGGCCACACCACTCTCCTCAGTATTTCCTGTTGGCTAACTTAGGTGACTCCCTGCTCAGTGTGCTGGCTTTTGTGGATCTTAGGCATCTTATCTACACACACATTTTATAAGACGACTGCGTGCATAACATGGTACCGTGGCTTGCACTAGGCGATAGGGCATCTCAACACTGGGTGTTCCAACATTGAGTCTAAGTATCGTTTATGGATCTAGCCCAAAGTACCTAATAGCCAGATTTTTAAAAAGTATTTAGGCACATAAATATCTTTACAGGAATCCGGCCCTAAGTCACTTTTGAAAATGGGATATACGCTCTTAAATCATTTAGGTGCTTTTAAAAATGTTGAATATATTCTGTACCTTTTACTAATTTTTCTTACGTACCACTGTGGAAAGTGCTAACTAAATGCTTCCCATTTGGGGAGTGACAGCTTACTGTAATAAACATCATCTAAAACCAGTGACATTTGTACCTGCTTAAAAATTAGTCTGATTTTTGTTGTGCCCATCAATCATATTCTGACTTTGGACATTAGATATGAAAAAACCTGAAGGTTGTGAGTTGTAACAGAGGAGGCTGTGTGTTCAGGTTCATGACTAATCTGACAATTAAACTGAACACACTGTACCAGCCCCAGACTTAACTATTCAAAAGGGGATAAGTTAAATCTGGTAAGCGAAAATATAGAAATACATATTTTGCAGGATATTAATCCTGCAAACAACAAATTGGCAATAGAAAATAATCAGCTTTGAAGTCCTGGGTACTTCTGTGGATTGTAAAGCAAATAACTTTTAAGAATGCAGTTTTAAGTGAATTTGGCCAAACAACTTGTAGCTGTCTAGGGCAATTTCAGATTTTACTCTGAAATGGACATTCACAATGACAAAACATTAACAGTAAATGAAAATGGGTGTTTGACTTGCATTTATTTGGAACACAAAAAAGTTTCATGTGATTGAGGAAGGACTAAGGGCCAGATTCTGCAACCCTTCCATTAATGAACTCTTTATTCCTGAAAAAGTTCAATTGAAATCAGTGGCACTATTTGCACAGTATGGTGCTACTCAACCTAAATAACGGTGACAAAATATGGCCCTAAATATGGAGCTCTGCATTTGGCTAATGATTTCCAAGACATTTGTATTTTCCTGCTAACCTTGAAGAGTAGAAAGGTAACACAGGGATTCCTTTCCCAAGAGCTCCACACTGTTATGAAACACCGCAGTATATTAGTCTTCAGTAGCACTCTTATTCAAAACATATTTACTGTAGTGTTGGCTGACATCTCATTTAATTAGATTGTGTCATGTAGAATTGAGCTGTTTGGCAAGTGCAGTGCAACACAAATGTGGATAATACTATAAGAAAACTGTACTTGCAGATCATATTAACCTCCTCCGTGTTCAGCTAATAAACAGGGTTATTTTTTTCAGCTGGTGAAATACAGCACTCAAAACATAACTCTAACCTATCATAATCGCAAAGAGTCATTGAGACAAGAGCAATCAGAAGGAATCTCATGGTTTAGGCAGAAGAACGTCCTCCCATCACTTATCTCCTCCACCAGTACGTTTGGAGATGTACAAACACATAGGAAATATGAAATACAAGAGGGAAATCCATGAAAGTTGCTCTATAGTCACTATTGTAGAATGTGCTATTCTATAAGACCAAACGTTCCTCACTAACAGAAGTTCTCAAGCTGTGGTCTGTGGAATTCTGTGTCCCACAGGGTGCTACTGACCTTTCCTCAGTGCTTACAGCCAGAAGCTGGGTGCCTGAGAAGGGCGGGGGCTGCTGTAAAGAGCTGTAATAAGACCCAGAATAACTACAGGTACAGGGAGTACAGGAGGCCTGAATCCTGGAGCTGTCAGACAACACCAGCAGCACCAGACCTTTCCAAAAATAGTATGCAAGTGGAGTTGGGGCTTGGTGCTCTCTACCTAGCATTGCTCCACTACCATGCTACCTACTTCCCGGGTCGGCTGTGGTCTGAACATAAGGTTGAATAGCCCTTCCACAACATTTTTGTTATAACTCTGAATATTCATTATATCTGTATCAACACCCAATCCTTTTTTTATTCTTTTTAAATTCTTGTCCTCAATGACTTCCTGCAGTTTAATTAATTACATGTTGTGTGAAGTATTTCCTTTTATTGGTTTTGAATTTTCCATTTTTTTTTTCCATTTGACTGTCCTTTTGTTCTTGTGCTGTGACACAGGGCGAACAAAAAGTCCCCTTCTACCTTCTGTAGACCATCCGTTATTTTACATACTTTATCATGTTCCCTCTTATTCATTTCTTTTCTAAGGGAAACAATCCCAATTTTTTCAATTTCTCTTCATATGAGAGTTTTATCATGCCCTTCATCATTCTCATTGCCCTTCTCTAAACCCTCTTTAATTCTGCAATATCCTTGTTTGAGATGAGGTGATCAGGACTGCACTCAGTGTTCTAGATGAGACCATGCCTTTAATTTATATAAACGCATTTCATATTCTTTACAATGTTGTGTTACATAATTTTCTATTCCGTCACGAATCAAAAAATGTGGCTGTTTGACATGGGGATAGACAATGCTATAGGGAGCCTTTGACAGCTAGGTTCTAATCTGGTCCAAATCAGCTATCATGAAATGCCATTAACATTTGTTGGCTGTTTATGTGAAAAGAGTTGTACCACATCATCAGTGGTACTAAATTTCTCGATTGTTGGCAACCTCAGAAGATAGGTTCAAGGGCTGTATGGGTCCAGAGATTGAAATACTCTCTTGTCCTTAGAGTTTGTTGAGGCATATTGGCAGTGAGCCACTGCAGGAAACAGACTACTACTAAACAGAGAACTTTATACTCCCAGGCTGTCAAGTTGGTTCCTTTTGCAGAAACTGAACACACTTTAGAAAAATACTGAAAAACAAACATCAGTTGCTACCACAATGAGTCAAATTTTCTTTTCATACTACGTTAGTCATCAGTTTGTAAGTCACAGACGTCAATGTTTCCTGTATGCTACAGTAAACCTCAATGCCCAAGTGGCAGCTTGAATATAAGAAGGTACCAAACATTTGCCATGGTCAACACATCACCACCACAAACCATTTCAATGCACAAAAACTAGACAAGCTCTGTGCGTCAGACAGAGCACTTGTTACAGATCAACGGCAACTTCCAAATGCATTTTATCTGTAGTTATAACATATGTTTATAATAATGTATGCAACAGGAATCTTGGAAATTGATTTTAATGAAAAATTATGTTCAAACTTGCTCATGTAATTTGCATTTATGTTTCTGACCTAGTTCTAAAACCAATCCCCTGAGTTCCAAAACTTTCTCATTCTAGGTATTCCCTTCTCTTGCCAAGAAAGAGTACGTCTACACCTCAAGATGGGGGCGTGATTCCCAGTTCAGGGAGACACACTCTAGCTCTCAGTGTGCTAAAAATAGCATTTAGCTGTGGCAGTACAAGCCATGGCAGATGTCACATTGGTGACTTACAATATCTCTGTTCCAACCACAGTTCTTTATATAAAATTAATGCCATAAAAAAAAATAGAAACCCACAGCAGCAACGACAACTCATTTATCCCCCAGAGAGAGATACAATATGCCTCCTCCTAGCATGAGCAATGCTGTCATTTCACAGACACTTGACATCAGCCTACTTTATCATCAACGTTGTGGCTCAGAGCTCAGAAATGGATCATAGTGAACAGTGATCAAAGGTAACCATAGTGATTTATTTTGTTTTAGATTTTTAAAAAATCTCAGCATGTTTGCTATTGATACATGATAAAGAAGAACATATACACAAGGAGAACTCTTTCAAATATGTCAGACTAAGAACATACCCATCCAGCTTTAACTCCCTTTTCATCTTTGTTCTTACTATATTTATTAATTATAGATTATAGCCACATATAAACAAAGGGATAGCTCCTTTCCATAGCTCATTTTCTCGTCCTGCATCCACTTGCAATGAAGTCGTGATGCTAGTATCACAGCCACACACATATAAAGGATAATGATTATTTTAAAGTATGTCTATGCTCAGATCGACACCAAATAAGGTTTCTGCATACTGTTAGGGTACTGAGGTGAGCTGTACACCTGCTACCTCCCTCTCAGTGGGCACCTCTTCCAAGTATCAGGCTTGTATACCTCCACTTCTCCCTGGGGGACTCCTCAAACTTTCCAATTGGACCATCAGCTTACAGTGCCCCCTGCTCCAGTTTGTCTCCTCGGAAGCTCAGCTTTTACTTACTTCCCAGTGCTTATAGTTAACAGTTCCCACCTAAAAACCCCTGGGGTTTTTAAATATAGACTCTCCCGGCATTTGCCCCCAAGCCAAATACCTGATTCTATATCAGTGGTAGTAAAGTTCAAAAGCAATTATCACTCCCATTATCTGTTAGAGTACTTGTCATGGGGACTATCTACAGAAAAGAAGACTCTGTACTAGACCACTGGGGCTGTCTACAGCCAAAGACTCTGTACTAAATCTTTACTAGTTAGCTTATATCTGCAGGAACCAGATGAAAGTTAACTAGTACTGATTTAACACTTAGTTACCCATTAGCCAGCAACACAATAAACCACCAAATCCACATTTAACATCGACAGACCCCGGTTGTCAGCAGGTGGGATCGAACCTGGGACCTCTAGAGCTAAATGCATGAGCTAAAAGCCACATGGCCTCTTAGCTAAGAAGGCTGTAGAGCAGACTCATTAATCTCTCTCTGAGTGGTCTCGGTGCCACTAGATGGGACAGAACACCACACCCAGAAAGTGTGTAGGTTACACACAGATTTTTACCCCTCCCTACAATGCTCACCCCCGCACACCCTTCCTTGGCAGTTTGTTTGCATATTGGTGTCTTGCCCCCAAACCCAACATAGCCGCTTCAGTTTTGCCTCCTTCAAGTTCCCTGTACTTTCAATTGACTAAATTATTCTTCTTTACATCCTGTCCTAAGCTGGTATATTTCTACATGCTATTAAAGAGATATTGCTAGGTTAAAATACATACGTACATGTAAAAAAAAAAAATCATTTTCTTTACTCTGTGTTACTGATACCAATTAAGGTCCAAGGGTATAAAGCAAATGGATTAATGCTAATTCAAGAGCAGAGTGGTTATTTTTATATTGTTTTGGTCCTAATATGCCATTTATAGCTTCTGACATTACTTTCAAATCTACATTCATACAGCATTGGCAACAAAAATAGATGAGCCATTTCCTTTTGGTTTTACAGTGCTGCAATATTTGGGTGGAAAGTACTATAGAAGAATGCTCTTCTCCAAAGAAATATTGTTCTCACTAGAACTGGAAAAAAACAATATTTAGATTAATATTAGGTTTTGTTTGTAAAAAAAAAAAAAAAAAGTGGCCTCTTCAATCTTAGTGTGTCTCTTTATAAGTCTGCCTCTTTCCCGCATAATGGTGCCTGCATGTCATTGGCGGGAGAAGAGATGCCTACAGTTTGTAAAGTGCTTTGGAATCTCTGGAGAGCGAAGGCACTATGTAAATGTAATATATCATCATTAAAATTTATGGAATTTATTCTTGGTAAGTGTTCTTGAGTCATTTATAATACATTATTTTTCCACAACCCCCCAGTTTTTATTCAGTTCCTTCATACTTTAGCTGTCTAGAGGGTTGTCTGAGTGGTAGCAACTACTGTGTACTTATGACTCTCCATCTTTTCCCACAGCAAGGCTGTAGTCACATTGGCTTTGCTGCTGTCTTTGTTTTGTTGGTTTTATTTTGAAATATGCTTGTTTTAGACCATAGAGTGTTCTACCTGCTGAGATAATAGTTACTATTATGTGAAAGGGGAAAATGTATTTTGAGGGAAATGAAAAATATGCATTAAAGGAGAAGGTTTTATTTCAGCAATTAAATAAACTATGAATTATAGTGACAGATCTTCAACTAATCTTAAAAGGTATGATTCATTGAAAAATTGCACTTAAAGAAGCTGCAATATGGGTTTTAAAATCACTTGGCTGGGTCTAAATGAACATAATTCTCCCCAGAAGATACAATATTCTATCTCAGAAGTGCTCACACTCCAATATATGTTAAGTGGTACCCTAAAAGGTCTGGGAATTTTATTTTTTAAGCAGAGTCAGAAAAGTAATTTCCCCTCCTCTCTCCACATTTATCTGGAAGAAAAAAGATTTTATGAATGGAGATGAGCATCAGGTTATGTTTAGTAAACATGGGCTAAACCTTTGTCTCACTGAAGTAAATAGAAAAATTCTAAATACGTTTTGGCAAGCAAAACCATGACTTACTAAAAGCTGTAGAAGAAAAGGGCATGGAGTGTATCAGGTAGAATAATTGGTAGGATAAAGAGAAAGTAGACAACAACATGACTTCATTACAAAGCTGATCCTTATTGTCCACCTATCGCTCTCTTTTCTTTATTGTCTGTACCGTAGAATCAAATGTCCACACACCCAAATAAGGGATTGTAATCTTAGATTTTGGCAAAATCACAAATGTATATATTCTTGTGGCTCTCAAGAACAGGGCTTTCCAATCACGCTCCTGGGTACAGGAGGCAAATACTGGAGGAAGAGAGATTTGGTACTGCATCATATAAATAAAAGAAGTCCAATACAACAGGATAAATAAGATGCTTGTGTTCACTATCAGTGATTTTTACTGACTATTATCTATAACCCAGCTGCAATCAGGTGTTCAGATGACTTAATATAAAAACTTTAGAGAGATTAGAGACACAGACAAAAGAGTCAAACACACTATTACTAAATGTTACACTTTTTAGACAGGAGCCAATGGGTGCCAGTCACATAAAATATGGATATGAAAAGCAGGAAGGCACCAACAATGGGACTCCACTGAGCATTACTGGCTGGAGGGAGGCAGAGAACTTGGGATCTGCCACACTTTGTAGCATGCACCATGGACCACAGGAATTTTTGACAGCAAATGCAGCAGAAGATAATGTGGTGTCAAGCAACTTTATTCCCTCGTTGGAGATGCAGAAGTGCAATTTGTTTTGGTGGAACCCAGGGCCAGACTTTGGGAAAATGGCTCCCTGGGTGAATTTGTATTTTGGCATCCCCCCGCTCCCGTGAGCGCAGCACACACACCCCCATTGCCCCTAGCTCCTCTTCGTGCCCCAGGCTTCCCATCCCTCCAGTGCCCCTATCCCCTGCACTGTGCCCCCTTCACCCCATCCTCTGGTGGACATTTACAAGCGAATTTCACAGGGACGCAGGAGAAGGGGTACGTCAGGTGGTAGCAGCAATGCCGCATGGAAGCAAAGGCACTACAGCAGGCATACCAGAAAGCCTTTGAGGCCAACAGCCAACTCGGTGCTGAGCCTCAGACCTGCCACTTTTACAAAGAGCTGCATGCCCTACTTGGTGGAGATCCCACCACCGCTCCACAGACAACCATGGATACCTCCAAGGGGCCCAAGACCTAGACCCCTGCCATGAACAGCGAGGAAGAGGAAAAGGATGGGGGATATGCAACCAGGGGGTCAAGGTATGCTTCAAGCCTCTTTGAGACTCCACTGCAGTTGAGCCTGACATAGGGGAAGGAACCCCAAGTAAGTGTGTAAATATATTTCCCATTACCATGAGGTAATGATGGTGCCCCCAACTTAGGAAGACAGCTATCAGCTTTTCATTAGTTTACTCAGACTTGAAAAGGTAGTGGTACAACAAAGAGGTAGAATTATCTGCTTTTCAGTCCCCTTTAGAGTTAGGTGTGAGGGAGGGCATGTGGAGCAGTTTGTTTACACAGGACTGTCCCTGGACACCTCCTGAGAAGTCTCGACAGAACTTTCATGGAGATACTCTGCAATCCTCTCCCACAAGTTTCTAGGGATGGCAGCCTTATTTCTTCCTCCGCGGTAGGACACTTTCCCATTCCAGGCCATGATTATTACAATGGTGCCTGCTGAAATTAACGGCATATGGGTCTGGACAGCTTCAGGATGCCAGTAGCAACTGTGTTTTATGCTTTTGTTACCTTCAGGAGTGAGAGATTTCAGCTAAAATCATCACCGCCTGTGGAAAATGGTGCCAGTATTCAGTGCCATTTCCCTATACTCACCGTTTCATGCAACCGAGCCATTCCCCTTTTCATTTCCCATACCCCTGGCAGGCCACACTCACAGTGGCTGGTGCTGAACGCAGCTGTGCGCAAGCCCTCTGAAGAAGCAGCATCAATAAGCATGTCTTATGTAAAACTTTAAGGGAGCAAGGGAAAGGGGCCCTGACTCTTCACTTTCTGTTGTGATTATATGGACGTGTGTTTTCCCTCTAGCTGCTGCTATTGTGGCCTAAAGGCGTTCTCCCTCCACACCCAGGGAACACCTCCGCCAGATCAGGAGAAAAACTATTCAGGATGGCACGTACAGTGAGAATCTGCAAGCCAGTGCTGCATCAGACCGTGAACCGAGAGCTTGGAGAGAGAATATTTCAGACTGTATAGAGAAGGAAAAAGCCCAGTAGGAGCCCAGAAGGTGAACAGCCCAGTAGGAAAACAAGAGAAAGATGCATCAGAACATAATGAGGCTTCTCTGGAAGAAAGCACAGATACTGCAGCCTTTTGTGGATCTACAGGTTCAACAAGCACATCCTTGCCTCCATTGCAGTCCATGGAGAACTCCATTTTAGCACCTCCCTATAGCCCCCCACAACACTCCACATGGCACCAGGAGCTGCATTCCTACCACTACCACTCCACACCAGGAGTATACAGTAGGGTTACCATCCGTCCGTATTTCCCCGGACATGTCCAGCTTTTGCGTCTCTAAATAGCCGTCCGGGAGGAATTGGTTACAAGGTTAAAATGTCCGGGGGTTTTTTCTCCCTCGCCTCCCTCCCTCCCTTCCATGCAGAGTGCGGCTGCTGATTGGGCGGCTTGGCCGATTGACCCACTCCCATTGGCCTCCAGCAGTCAGAGCCCTCCCCTGCTCCCCCCTCCCTCTGTCTGCAGCCCTGTGTAACACACAAACCGACCCACCGGGCAGAGTATTTTGCAAACACGTGGAGCCAGAATGGTAAGGGGGGGGCAGTCAGGGAGCGGGGGAGTGTTGGATGGGTCCCCGGCCTCCACCTGCCAGCCCCGCTCCTTGCGTCCCGTCCCCCTGTGGACCCCCCCCCCCGCCTGCCTCTCCCTTGTCTGCTGCCCCCAGGTCCTAGTGTCCCCCATCTACTAATGGGAAGACAGGCTGCCCTTACCCTAGCCCTGAGCCTCTCCAACATCCCAAACCCCTCAGCCCCAGCCCTCATCCCCCCACACCCTAATCCTCTGCTCCATCCCTGAGCCCCCTCCTGCATCATGAACCTCTCATCCTCAGACCCACAGCCCTCACCCCTGCATCCCCTCCTATCCCCAAACTCCCTCCCAAACCCCCTCCCCACACACCCTCTCTGCCCTCAAACTCCCTCCCAAAGCCTGCACCCCCTCCCTCTGCACCGCCTCCCACCCCCAAACTCCATCCCAGAGCCTGCACCCCTCACCCCCTCCTGCACACCCACCCCCTGCCCCAGCCCGGAGCCTGCACCCAGCGCCCAAACTCTATCCCAGAACCTGCACCCTGCACCCCTCCTGCACCCTAATCCCCAGCCCAGGACCCGCACACCCCAGACCTCCTCCCCCCACCCATCCCCCCTCCCAGAGCCTTAGGCAGGTGGGGGGGGGGGGTTCTGGGCACCACCAAAATTTCTACAACCCTGCCACCCATGCGAGTGGATAAGGGTTGGGGCAGTCAGGGGACAAGAAGCAGGGGGGGTTGGGGTTCTGAGGGGGGCAGTCAGGGGGTGGGAAGTGGGAGGGAGTGGATGGGGGCGGAGCTTCCCCCCCCCGCCGTGTCCTCTTTTTTGATTGTGGAAATATGGTAACCCTATATACATTCACCTGTGTAACCCCTTTGGGGTTTAGAGAGCATGGCCCTTTAAAAAATTTTTCTAAGGGGGAGGGGGAGAGTAAGAAAAAAAGGAGGGAAACTTCAGGGGGCAGCGCTGGAGCTTCAAGGAGAGGAAGAGGCAGCCTGCAGGCCCTGGAAAAGTGAAGCAGCAGAGAACCTGCCCGAGGCCTGGGAAGGATAGGGCCGATCGGGGACACCCCAGGTCAGGAGCCAGGAGGAGCACTGTGCCAGGGAGGAATCGCCCGAGAAGGACAGGCTGGAGCTGGACCCAGTATCACGGCTGCCCAGGGCTGCATGGGGCTGTGAGTACTGGGGCTTGTGACTCTGCATTGGGAACAAGGAGGGAGGTTGCTAGATAGTTAAGTGGGGAGGTGGTCGCTCTGTGTGGCTTTGCAGAGAGCGGCAGAAGAGGGCACCGGAGGGGTTTGTTGGGGGAAAGTTTACTGGCGACGAAGACGACCAGGAGCACCCAAGACTTACCACTGGACTGGAACTTTGCTCAGGACTTTTGAACTTTGTGTGCAGACACATTGCTCAGTGTCTGCCCTTTCAGACTGTGCTACCATTTCCCTTGTTATATCCACTGTACTTTTCCTGTGGGTGTGTGTGTCCACTCTGGGGGGTTTGGAACAGGTGCCCCTGGGGTGGAAGGGATTTCTCCTGCTGCATTCCTGCGCGCGCCTTCTCTTGGCCAGAGCTGCCTTCAGAGCAGACTCCATCTTGGCCACGAGGGCGCTAATGTTACACTTGTGGCACCCAACGTGGGGCTCCTGATAGGTATGGCGGAAATGATAATACAGGTCTTCACTGCTATTAGTAGTACCGTAGACACTTTTAAGAGCGGTTAAATAGTCTTGCACTGTGGCAGCTGGTTGAGAGTCTTTTAGGGCTCGGATAATTCCCATGGCAGGTCCCCTTAGACTCCCCCCTTAGACTAAAGCACACATTTTCGCTTCTTAGCATCAGAGCATTTCCACTTTTGGACAAGTGGCACCGTAAAATCCCTCCATGTCTCGTAATCCTGCTCTCCTGGGGGTACAGGTGACACCCCCAAGAATGAACGTAACCGCTTGTATGGAGCACTTTCATATACCGGCCTCAATGCATTTTTGAGAGCGTTTCCCAGCTCTTGGCCCATCCCACCAGGCTGGGTGCTGCAGGTGTTGGAGCCCTCCTAATGCCAAAATTAATTTTTCTCTTGTCCGCTTCTTATCCACCATCAGAGCTTGCAATTTCTGCACTAAAGAATCCATCTCAAGTGACACAGGCACACTAGGAGGGGACTGCTCTGCCCCCAGAATTGTTCAGGGAATACCTTTTACTTGCACCTCTTTGGGCACTTTATCAAGATCTCTTTCCTTGGAGTGAGTACATAGTGATACCATGCCCTTTACTTTGCGGTTGTAAATACAGGTGTGGACCTTTACTCTCCCCAGTATTTTAGCTGCATCTAAGCTCTCCTCAATTTCATTTGGTTCCATCTCTTCTGGGAACCCCGCCACCAGCTCAGCTTTGGTTACTGGGATTCGTGCCCCTTGGCACAGGTCTTCTAATAATCCTCTCTCCATTTTTTTTTTAACTGAGATGAAAGTCACTCAGGAGTTTCTTTGCTCTGTGAAGAAGAGCCCAGGGTGCACAACGTAGGGGTGTGTGTGTGTGTGTGTGTGTGTGTGTGTGTGTGTGTGTACTGCAAAGTCCCCATACGGGCCACCAAGTGTAACTTTAGCGCCCTCATGGCCAAAATGGAGTCTGGCCAAAAAATGGCGCACGCAGAAATGCAGCAGAAAAAATCCCTTCCACCACAGGGGCACCTGTTCCAAACCCCACAAAGTGAACACACCCACCCACAAAAAAAGTACAGTAAATATAACAAAAAAAATATTTATTTACAAAAAAAAAAAAAAAACAAAAAATATAGAGACAGCAGGGAAACAGGGCTGCATCCAAGCCAAGGCCCCACAGGCCCAGTGGTAGCACAGTCTGAAAGGGCAGACACTGAGCAATGTGTCTGCACACAAAGTTCAAAAGTCCTGAGCAAAGTTCCAGTCCAGTGGTAAGTCTTGGGTGCTCCTGGTCGTCTTCGTCGCCAGTAAACTTTCCCCCAACAAACCCCTCCGGTGCCCTCTTCTGCCGCTCTCTGCAAAGCCACACAGAGCGACCCCCTCCCCACTTAACTATCTAGCAACCTCCCTCCTTGTCCCCAATGCAGAGTCACAAGCCCCAGTACTCACAGCCCCATGCAGCTCTGGGCAGCCGTGATACTGGGTCCAGCTCCAGCCTGTCCTTCTCGGCAATTCCTCCCTGGCACAGTGCTCCTCCTGGCTCCTGTCCTGGGCTGTCCCCAATCGGCCCTGTCCGTCTCAGGCCTCGGGCAGGTTCTCTGCTGCTTCACTTTTCCAGGGCCTGCAGGCTGCCTCTTCCTCTCCTTGAAGCTCCAGCGCTGCCCCCTGAAGTTTCCCTCCTTTTGTTCTTACTCTCCCCCTCCCCCTTAGGGAAAAAATTTAAAGGGCCATACTCTCTAAACCCCAAAGGGGTTACACCTGTGACAGCCAGGGTTGCATATGTATATCCAAAATGGACATGAATGTTCTTTTCCATTATTAAGTTCTGTTCCATTAATGTATTAAGTTTTGAATGTATTTGCTTTTAAATTGCACAGTTGTGTTTTTCTGCACTGGTTTTGTTACTCAATAAAGTTTGATTTTTTGGAAAATAATTCATCTTTATTAGTTTGCAACATATGCTTGGAGGTATTGAAAGCACACACTTGTCACTGTACAGTGTGACACAACTTGCAGGATCAGTGACAAAATATAATAATGATAAATTTACACCAAGCACACCACAGTTTCTAACATGTCCCCCAAACTGCGGGGGGAAGAGGGAGGGTTGAAGGAGGGAAGCACAGTCCACCCTAAGGCATTTCTGTGGCTCACTGTTCAAGTGCTCTTTCAAGGACTCGCTCAGTCACTTTGCATTGAGCTCTTCTAATAGCCTTTGTGTCTGGCTGTTCAAGCTCAGCAGACAGCCACTCCACCTCAGCAGCAATGTCTCCCCCTTTACCTCACAGATATTATGCAGGACGTAATAGGCAGCTATGACCATTAGGATATTTTTCTCACAGAGATCCAATCTTGTGAGTAAAACACCATTGCCACCCCTTCAATCAACCAAAAGCACATTCAACTGTCATTCTTCACTTGCTGAGTCAATAGCTGAATCTTTTCTTGGTGCTGTCGAGGTGGCCAGTGGACAGCTTAGTGAGCAAGGGGAACAAAGAGTAGGCTGGGTCCCCCAGGATCACTACTGACATTTCAACATTACCCATTGGCAATCTTCTGGTCAGGAAAGAACGTCCATGCTTGCAGCTTTCTGAATAGTCCTGTGCTCTTAAATATATGAGCATCATACACCTTCCCTGACCAGCCCAAGTTGATGTTGGTCAAATATTCCCTGTGATCCACCAATGCTTGCATAACCATAGAAAAGTAGCCCTTTCTGTTGATATACTCTGGGACAATGTGTGCTGGGGCCAAAATAGGGATATGGGTGCAGTTTATCGCTCTACCAAAATTCAGGAACCCCATTGCTACAAATCCATCCACTATGTTCTGCATATTGCCGAGAGTCACAGTCCTGTGTAGCACGAGACTATTAATGGCCCCGCATGCTTGCATGACAACAGCCCTCCCCCCCCCGCCCCCCAGATTTTCCAAATCCCAAATGATTTCCCACTGATGGTTAGCAATCTGGTGTTGCAAATTTCCACAATGTGATCACCACTCACTTCTCCACTGTCAGTGCAGCTCTCATGCTGGTGTCCCTGCACGGGAGGACTGGGAAGAACTCAGCGCACAGATCCTAGAATGTGGCCTTTTGCATCCAAAAGTTCTGCAACCACTGCTTGTTTTCCCATACCTGCTGTAGTATAAAGAGGGCCTGAGACAGATGTCCTTGTATCAGAGGTCTGGGATAAAGTAGTGGTCAAAGCTTTGCTGGTATAAAGCAAAGTCAGGCTGTGAGCAAAAGGCAGCCCTACTCACAGAATTTGGCAAGAACAGGGCTGATATTACAAATACACACAACACTCACACAAACACATGCAAGAAAGATAGTACCAGAGCACCTCGATACCAACACATTCCCCAAAGATAACAGGAACACAGCAACCTCTCTTAAAGATAAGGTCAGGATGACAGTATTGATGGACAGAGATGTTTTGATCAACCAACATGTACAAGGTAATGGGTGGTAGCTAGCCATGTCAGAGGGGTAACACGTAACTTGTTTGTATAGGTGTATAAAATGGAGTCTCAGAGGGAGTGTCTTTGGCCAACCTAGGGAACAGTGGAAAGTCCCACCACTGACTGAGCTGCATCCATTGTCACAGGCATACATGTGTGTAGACATTGATATGGGGAGCTGGAACCGTACTTTCTCAGCAATAAACCTGACCTAGTGCCTTCACTAGGAACAAAGTCTGTGGTTATTGGGCAGTTTGATCGGAGCCTGCTGTATGGGCTATCTGGCCAGAGTCAGTACAGCATGCAGAGAGAACACACCCTCAACCAACATCTGACTACACCTGTATTACGCCGCCATCCCCACCAGTCAGTGCTCATTTCTCAGGCCCAAAATCGATGCTCCACCATCTACAGTTGCTGAACTCCACCAATAACCTTGAATTGGTTTTAGCTATGTCCCCCAGAGGTCTGTCCTCCGTGAAATCGTCATGTTCCTTGCCGTTCTTCTTGCAGCTCTGCAGATAGCAGAAGAACATGTGTCCTGTGTTCGCAACAGTGCAGAGCTGTACAGGTTCCATGCTTCTGTCAGA
Organism: Terrapene triunguis; assembly: GCF_002925995.2. NCBI lineage: Eukaryota > Metazoa > Chordata > Testudines > Emydidae > Terrapene > Terrapene triunguis. Next base: position 3,702,163 of record NW_020665140.1, read on the forward strand.
GATGGCTGAGGAAGGGGACTCCAGAGGTTCATGTTTTTTTTCCTTTTTTTTAAAAAAAGGCATGAAAATTATGGGATATGGATATTATCAGATGGAGAAAATTGCATGCTGGGAACTGGACACCTTGCTCCCAGTCATTCCTATCCAACTCATTTCTGCCTCACCATGCATAGCTACAACTTCCCAAAAGAGAATACACTGGACAGTGATGAGTTGTGCTCTGGGATACCCATCCATGGTGTACCACAATATGCATCAACACATGTAGTCCTGGTGACTATGTGCAGCACAAATGCAAGAAATCAAGTATGCATGAGCGATATACTAACTGCGGCCGCTTTAGAGTGACATAACTTTTGTCAAAGTTTATAGTGTAGACATGACCTGAGTCAAGACCCGGGAAACTCTGGGCCCTGTTCTCCAAAGATGCAGGAAGAATTCTTGCCATGGACAGGGTGAGCATGGGAAAGCCTAACGATCAGGAGTATTGGGCATACAATTATATTTACATTTAGAGGGAGAGTCCAGGTGCGCAATGTGTGTGGGGGGGAAAAAATCACTACAAAAATACCATAATTATTAATAACTTGATATGTTATGTTTGTGTATAATCTTTCATCCCAAAGCAGTTTGCAAACTATTTGCTGGAACACACAGCACCACTTAAATACAGCTACTGCTTTGTTATGGGGCGTGAGCCAGACAACCAGTGCACAGACTATACATACCCAACAATAGTTACAATTCAGTATGTGTATAAGCCAAATCCAGCAAAGCACTTGAAAAAGTAGTTACATTGACTTCACTGGGACTATTCAAGTGATTAGAATTAAGCACCTGCTTAAGTGCTTTGGCTGCATCAGAGCCATAGTTTGTTAACTGCTGTGTTATGCTCTAAATTGAAGGTGCTAGTGAACTGTGAAATATACTTAAGTAATAACAACAGTAAAAATATTTTTGCATTGTTCACAAAATGCACAAATAGCTTAAGTATAATTCTTATTGCAATCAATGGAAACCACAGATTTTCATATCGCATGGTAAGTGCTGAGGTTGATTAGCATTAAATTTAATTTGTGCGAATCAGCATGAGGCACATGGGGCATTAAGTTCACATGGTGTTTTACAGTAATTATACTTAAAAAAACCCAGACCGAATGCACATATTCCCATTTCTGGCTCTATGATTAACACCATATCAATGGGTGGGTAGAAGCAGGTAATGTGTATTTAAAAATCTTCACATCTCTATTTAAAATGTGATGTCAATGGAAAGCTCTCTCTTTTCTCTTGGTTACCTCTGCTAAGTATGTACCTTGTGACAGGAAAATTCTCAGAATTCAGGAGTCTGTTTTTCTTCATCTCTAATTATCACCACAGACAGTTTTAGTTATTAAACTTATTTTTAAAACCTCAGAAAAAATAGAGAACCATACTGCCACATTTTTTTCTTCAGTAGCAGAAAATCACAAACACACACAAAACTCAGATTGGGATATGAGCACATAATATGCACTTTACTTTAGGTTGCTTTATTTTACAGATTGACAGTCTGAGGCCAACTATGGTGCGCTGTAGCTGCGCAGATAGGAGGAAAGAGAAAAAACAAAACAAAATAAAGTCAAAATGATTTTCTATCGGATTCACACACAGATTCTTCATGAAGAGCACCAGGACTTCTGATCTTTCAAGTAGTGCAGTTGAAATAAAGGAAATTTCAATTCTCATAAGAACTCCTGAGCTTTGATTTTTTTTAAATGTTTTCAAACTACAGACATCTCTCACATGACGTGACATGACTATTGGAAGCAATTGCTTAGAGAACAAACCAGATATGCCATTTTTATTTTATACTAAACCAGATATTGTTGTATTGATCATTTAAGAGCTAGAGAAAAGCAACAGCTTCTACGCAACACTGTATGCTGGTCCTGTTTTAGCAGGAAAATAGAATTGGCTGCATTTCTATATGAGCCCATGAAAGACAGATATTTGCACTGTTCTGTGCACGCGCGCATGGCAAACTAGAAAAAAAAAGCTCCCTATGCCGAGAAGCTTGCAATCTTAAATTATAGGTAACAAAACAGCAACAAATGAAAAAGAATGGGCTTGTTAAGGGAAGACTGACGTCTGCAACCATAAAATATTATATGCTTTTGTCATATACATTTTTAGTTCCCTTTTTACTGGCCTGATTCTCATTTACCAAAGCGTAAAGGGGCTTTAGTATCAATGAGAATCAGGTTCTATTTGTTTACTGTATATAGAGCCAGATTTTTCAGATGGTGTACAGTGAAGTCAATGGTAATGCACTGATTTACTCCAGCTGAGCAAGTAGCTCCTAGTTTTTAAACACACTAGTTTTAAAGTTATTAAACATTAATGAGAGAAAGCAGAGCCTATAAAGAAGGCAAAAGCATTGGTCGATGTTGGCGTGCCAGACACAACTAGTTAGGACTTGAGATGGATTTGATGGAGTGAGGTTTTATAGCTTGGTTTTATCCTGATTCATAACCAGACCAATGTGTGTGACTTCTTGCCAAACAAGACTATCCATCAGCTGCAACAATTCACCAAATTTAATCAACACCACAGTGTAATTGGCATATTTGACATCTCAAACTTGATAATGTCTGAGAATGATTCTTATCCCAATGCCACGTACAGCTGCCTCCTCAAGCTTATCCATCAACCAATCAATGGCAATATTGAAAATGATGGTTACAGAAAACAGCCTTCCCAAACTCCCTTGGAGATAGGAAACTATGCCAGGTATTTGCCACTGACTCAAATGCTGCTTTCTGCCACATAATAGTGTCATTAATAGAGCTCTATCTTCCAAGGGCCACCAAAATGCCTCAGATCCTAAAAATCTTGCTCACTTGAAGACAATTAAAAGTGCTGTGCATGGCTTATTAAAAATTCAGCCATCTCTGCAAAAAGCTGTCTCAAGGTAACAGTGGTTGACAGTGTAACCAGCAGGTCTAAAGCTGCACTGAGTATCCTGGTCTTTACCACAAAGTGCATTGTTGATTTATAACCTTAACAGAGAAGCAAAGACTTTTTCCTGAAACTCACATAGTATACCACCTCTACAGTTGCTACATTCAGTCTTCTCATCCATTTTGAGCAGAGGTAGGATAACTCCCTTCCAGTCATAGGTAAGGCTGCGTGTCTGTCAGAGGTCACGGAACTCATGGATTCCGTGATGTTCTGTGACCTCTGTGACTTCTGCAGCGGCCAGTGCTGGCTTAGGGGCTGCCTGAGCTGGGTGCTTACCTTGGGGTGGGGGGCTCCCCGGCTCCCACCGACTTGTCCCTGCAGCTCCTAGGCGGAGGGACCAGGGGGCTCTGCATGCTGCCTGCAGGCCCTGCCCCTGCAGCTCCCATGGACTGCAGTTCCCGGCCAATGGGAGATGCGGAGTCGGCGCTTGCACTGGGAGCAGCGCGCAGAAAGCCCCTGGCCGCCCCTCCCCCTAGGAGCGGCAGGGACATGCGGAGCCAGGTAGGGAGCCTGCCAGCGCCACCAACACTCCCCCAAGCACCAGCAGGGGTCCTGGGCTCCACGCCATCGCCTGCTCCCCCCCCAGACCTATGGGGGTCCCAGAGCACCCATAGCCCCCTGCCCAAGTTTTAATTAGGGGTATATAATAAAAGTCATGGAGAGGTCACGGGCCGTGAATTTTTGTTCACTGCCCGTGACCTGTCCATGACTTTTACTAAAAATACCTGTGACTAAAATGTAGCCTTAATCACAGGGGATAATGATAATGCACCAGATGGTCTGGAAAAGCCTATGCCACCTCAGTACAATACCCTCTCCTACCTTCAACAACTCAGGGGTAATGTTACAAAACCCTGGGGCCTTCCCACAATTCAGCTTAACACAATGATCCAGATCTTTTCTTGGTTGAAAGAAGGTGGCTTTACCAGAACTTCCTGCCCCTCTTCAAACGGGAGACAAACTGCAGGTGACAGACAACTGAAATGATCTTCCCATTGATACAACTGATCCTGCAGACTCTAGCTAGGGCTGCCACCCCAATTCTTTACTGGACAATGTGGTGCTATCTTCCCCTCCAAGCGCTGCAAAGCTGAATAGTGTGTGCTGAGATTGTGCCTGGCATCAGCCTGTTTTAAACGGACTGCCTGAGTCAGCTACCAGGATTCCTTCTCTTTCTTACACCATGACTCAAGTACATTCCAAAGCTGAACCCAGTCAGCCTTTACTTTTGCTCTTGCTCTCAATAAATGTCTTTGAAGACTCAGATTGTAGCTTCCCTTTTATCTGAGCTCCATCTGCTATGAGCATCTTAGCAGTCAGCACTGATGACTTCAAACAATGCCATTTTCCCATCACATGACAGAGGGAGTGAGACTTCAGTCTCTATGCTTCAGTGGCCATACACAGTTCAGCACAGAAAGCTGTGATAGCTTAGTTGTAATTAGTCTGATTCAACCAAAAGGTCTTATTTCAGTGCATTGACTGAATGTCTTTGATAAAATTAAATCCCTGGCCATTACGATCAAACAGCCTCCAACTCTAGATTACAACCAGCCCAAATGGGACATATTTGACAGCTGCTACCTGCTCTATTTGGGCAGCATCACAGACAGTGCTGGAGGAAGCTTGAAAGATATGCACACTCGAATAGCAGCAGCTGCTGCTATGTTTCGGGCTCTTCCATGGCCCCTGTGAGGACATTGTGACATCAAGCTTGCTATGAAGCTTCAGATCTCTACAACCACAGTTATACCAACTCTGCTGTATGGAAGTGAAAAACAGGCTCTCAGGAAGGCTGAAGACGATCAGATTGATGATTTCAGTTCTTCTTGTCTCAGTCAGCGGCTCCATACCAACTGGCAGAACAAGATCAGAAATTAAGATATTTGAAGCTGAATGCAGCAACTGCCTCTATCTGCACTGGTTTGGTTTTGGCAGCTTTCTTGGTCTGGATAGATTACAAAACTTGAAATTGAACAAATTCCGAAGCACGTATACCAAAAAGTACTGCTACACGGCATTAGCTTTAGTGGTGCAACCAAGTTGCTAGTGATGGACAAAGTCATTGTACAATCTGACTACCTTAAGTACTTTGCCAGAGATTGATCTGGGTGATGCTCAATTTTGCAAAGAGGCCATGATTCTTTGGAATTTGCCATGATGACAATGAGGTTGTATGGCACACAGAGTCAGGGAGCCTATCCCAGGTATAGCAGTTCAGTTTGCAAAAGGATGAAGACCGCAAAAGTGAGGTGGTGTGCAGAGCTGATGGGAGTAGCATGCAAGGCAAGGAATAGAAGAGAATCAAGAGGCAGGGGGCTGCCGGGCTGACCTGTGCGGAACCTTGACAGTGCGGACAACAGTTCTGGATTTGATGAAGAACAACTGAGGTCAGCGGCAAGAATTCAAAGAGGGATTAAAATATCCTAAAGACCGTCTTAACTGGATACTATTCAGGACATGACAAGTTCCATCCCAAAACTTTGCCTTAAAAATATCAAAATGCTTTTGAAAAGAAGCTGCTCTCTCAACATGTCGATTTACAGAACAAAAGATTAAACTAGAGACAGGTGAGACTGAATCTGAACTATCACAAACTTCTTGGGAGTTCAGATCCAAAGTTTTAGTTCAGGCTCATCTTACTTAGACTAGTATTTTAATCTAAATGCCCCAGGGGTTGGTCCTGGGGCTGGTTTTGTTCAACATCTTCATTAATGATCTGGATGATGGGATGGATTGCACCCTCAGCAAGTTTGCGGATGACACTAAGCTGGGGGGAGAGGTAGATACACTGCGAGGATAGGGATAGGGTCCAGAGTGACCTAGATAAATTGAAGGATTGTGTCAAAAGAAACCTGATGAAGTTCAACAAGGACAAGTGCAGAGTCCTGCACTAAGGACAGAAGAATCCCATGCACTGCTACAGTGCTGGGGCCCGACTGGCTAAACAGCAGTTCTGCAGAAAAGGACCTGGGGATTACAGTGGACGAGAAGCTGGATAAGAGTCAGTGTGCCCTTGTTGCCAAGAAGGATAATGGCATATTGGGCTGCATTAGTAGGAGCACTGCCAGCAGATCGAGGGAAGTGATTCTTCTCCTCTATTCGGCACTAGTGAGGCCACATCTGGAGTATTACATCCGGTTTTGGTTCTCCCACTATAGAAAGGATGTGGACAAATTGAGAGAGTCCAGCAGAGGTCAACGAAAATGATTAGGGGGCTGGGGTACATGACTTACGAGGAGAGGCTGAGGAAACTGGGTTTATTTAGTCTGCAGAAGAGAAGAGTGAGGGGGGATTTGATAGCAGCCTTCAACTACCTGAAGGGGGAGGGGTCCAAAGAGGATGGAGCTCGGCTGTTCTCAGTGGTGGCAGATGACAGAACAAGGAGCAATGGTCTCTATTTGCAGTGGGGAAGGTCTAGGTTGGATATTAGGAAAAAACTATTTCACTAGGAGGGTGATGAAGTACTGGGAGGCGGTGGAATCTCCATCCTTAGAGATTTTTAATGCCTGGCTTGACAAAGCCCTGGCTGGGATGATTTAGTTAGGGTTGGTCTTGCTTTGAGCAGGGTGTTGGACTAGATGACCTCCTGAGGTCGCTTCCAACCCTAATCTTCTATGATTCTATTAGTCTATGATTTAAAAGTAATAATTATAGTTATAATAATGATGGGTGGATTTCAAGAAGATGTGAAGGTTCAGCAGAGATTATCATCTAACCACTAGCTGAACTTCCTTTGATTACAAGCTGTGCTCAAAACAGGCTGTCTGAAGATTTCAAATACTTGAATGATCTAAGACCGGAATTTTAGTGTCACTTATTGAGAACAAAATAATTGCCAATGCTGGTTTTAGGTTTGGTTTGAGTTTTGGATCAAGATTCTGGTCAATTCTTATTTTATCTTAATCAGTTCATGCAGCCCTAATTACAACATAAAAAGGAGAGGTGGTCATCCAGATGAGAAAATGGAGAACCCACATAGTTCAACTGCTATTATGTCTTGGAGAACAGCTCAATTCAGAGATTCAAGGGCTGGAAGAGCAGCTAGGTGGCCCTGAGGATTAAAAGATAGGGAAACATACTTGAGGGACACTTTTTTTATTATTAAAGAAACATGTAACTCCCAGATTTATCCATCACCATTTGTGATCCCAGAATTTCTGTCTTTATCAGAACTGCTTCACTGCATCCCATGTACTTGTGAAAGGGATTCAGTGTGCCACAACCTGCTCCCAAGGTTTTAGAAAACACCATGCCTTTTGCGTAAGTAAACAGTCTTATCACATTAGTTAATGTGCAAACTACATGTACCTTAGTAATACAGAAGATAGAACTACAGTCAACCGCAAAAATGTTCAACAAGTGTCTCAAAATGTTATGCTAGAATTTCAGAGTACCTCATCTCTGCAATACGAACCATCAAGAGGAAAAACAAAGCTTACTTTTTTTTTAAAAAAAAAATCCCTTTTCATATTCAGGCTACCTGGAAGCTGAAATGACTTTGAATGTCAAAAAGCATCACGTCACAGCATATGACTACAGCTGCAAGACTAAGTGATGTTAATGTCTGTTTAACATTACTAACTACTTCTGTAAGGAAAGGTCAGGACAACTTTGAAGAGCATGTCATCACAGACATGAACTACTGTAGAGCACACATACATTTGAGAGTTTTCATATGAAATTTCCAGCTGAGACAGCATGGATGAGTATGAGGCGCAGGGCAGCAATTGCTCTCTGCCCATTTGTGATCTGTACTATTACAAACATCCTCATAGCCACTGTGCTGAAATATCGTAGAGCATAAATGCAGGTATACACTGGTGACCAATAAGTTGTACCAAGCTATGGCTCATTACTTGTAGGACCAGAGTATGTTTCTTTCTTAAACACAAGTGTAATGTAGAAGTTCATCTGTTTATGGCAAAAATATATCAAAATTTGTTTACAGTAATCTATCCTTGCTAATAAGGACCATTTATTATTTCTAAAACCTTAAACAATTATTTATGTTACGATAGCAGTAGAACACCAGCAAATGCATGGGAAATTCCAGAGAGAAAGAATCTAAATAGTGTTTATTTTTAACTCTGTTGTATTTAAGTGCTGTTCCAAACAGAAAAAATTGCAATAGCAACAACCATTTCAGATCAGCTATTTCATTAGAGATTGTTTTTCGGGTTCTGCGGAAGTACAGTGCATGTTCTTCTAGAGAAATAATTTAGTTTTCTTCATTACTGCTATAAACTTTAGACAAAAATTTGGTGTTGGATCGTCTCATTGGGTGTGAACACTAATATAATACTCTGCTTCTATGTATGGCTCTACCAGTTATGTCTGAAAATTGTAGCAATTCAGGCAGAGCAGAATATTGGAGTTCAGCTGCACCATATGGGACTGACAACAGAAGTTTGTCCTTATTTTAAATAGATCAACATATTACAGACAAAACCTCATAACTAAGTTTTCTCTGACCTCCTGAGCACAGAAAGTGGGGAGACACCCTTACTCCAAGACAGCTACACGAGAAGTCTAGTCTCTCTCTTTAAGCCATTCTTTATTGATTTTTCAAGAAAAAATATAAAATGAACCAAAAAGTAATATGCAAGATATTTACATTGATATAACATTCTTTATACTAACAAGATGACAAAAGAAGGTAAACATACAAGCCTATTGTTTTACACCTATGGGGTCTGTTTTTATTCTCTAAGGGCTTGTCTTCACTATCGGGGTAAGTTGACTTAAATTACACTACTCTAGCTAGATGTATAATGTAGCTGGAGTTGACATAGCTTAGGTTGACTTACCCCGATATCTTCACTGCGCTGCGATGGCAGACGCTCTACAGTCTACCTACCTTACTCTTGTCGGGGTGCTGGAGTACCCGAGTTGACCAGAGAGTGCTCTGCCATCAATTTAGGAGGTCTTTACTAGACCTGCTAAATCAACACCTGCTGCATCGATTGCAGCAATGTCGATCTCCCCGGCAGAGAAGACTTTCACATGGGAAAGGGTGGTGTATCAGTATTGGGTTAGTAATAATTGAATCTAAAATGCATTAGGGCAATATTCGGTTTTCTGTGTAAATCTGGAATAATTCCAGGAGATTTACTCCATAGAAAGTAAAATGAGAATTTGGTCAGCTATTTTAGTAATGATTTCATATGAAAGCTGGTTTTTCTCTTCATTTTGTCACTAGAGGGATTTTCTCCATCAAAACTGTTTGACAATTCTTTCACCTAACTAGTAGTGAGTTCAAGCTGAAGTACCCTCCAAATGTTTTTGGCACTGCTCTATCATTATATCATTGTATAATAATAGTGTTAATGCCATCACTTTACATGGTGCTTTACAAACTTTAAGAAGATAAAAGCCCAAAGATCCTGTCCTGGAGAGCATACAATCAAAATTAGAACAAGAACATCAACATGACAAACAGAGGAAGGGGCTAGAAAGGAGGACAGAAAGGAGATCTATAGGTCAAATCACTCAAAGATTCATATTGGACAGCGAATGAAACTTATACATTCTAATATTTTTAATCTATTCAGTTATCTGTGTTAAAGTCACCATTGTACTTAGCCACTAGATCAACACAGATTAGATTAGGGCAAGAATAGATGCAAATGGTGAGCAGAAGTAGTAGTCAACGGTGGAAAAACATTAAGAGGAGGAAAGTGAAGTTGCTTGCACAAGAAAGATGGCTCTTCATAAGGAGCAGCATGAAAAAAAAATCTGAATTGGAGACTAAGAGGAGGCAGCAAAAAGGGCAACAATACTAAAAGAATGGCAGAGATAAGGTGGCATAGAGATGAAAGTAGGGATGTAGACAGGGAGAGAGCTGTCCAGAGTTTTTAATACGAGCATGAGGAGTTTGAACATCATGCAGAAAGCACCAGGAAGGCAGGGAAGGCACTGAAAGAGGCTTAGGCAGAGGTCAGAGCTGCAGAAGAGGAGGATTATTTTAGCTATTAAAATGTTGAATGGGTTGAAGAGGGGAGAGTCAGGAAGGTGAGAAAGTGAGATCAATATGTTTCTACCTGAAATGTTCAGAGCTACGGTATTCAAGTCCATATGGTAACTGGGTCTGCCCTCAAAAAAGGGTGCATGGGTTTGCAATTGCATCCATTAGCTTACTGACTCAGCTATGAGCCTAGAGACTAGCAGTTCACACATCCCTTGTCCAGATTATACAGAAAAAAACCAAGCCAAAACGCCCACTGAATTTGGCCCTATGTGCATAACAGGAAGGCATTAATGAGAGTAGAACCGATACAGTATGTTCCAAATAAACAACAAATGCAATTTGCCAAACCATTGTTAGCCACCTGACTACTGTTCACACTAACTCCAGAACATACGATATGCAGCGGGAGCTTACTGGGTTAGACTTTTATTCCTCTTCCCAGTGGCACAGAACCACTGTAAAAATCTAATACTTCTTGGCACTCTGACTGCATTAAACACCAAAGGCAAGAAGAAGGGGAAAAAAAACTGGTTCACAGCTAAATCCTATTACTTGGAAACATAAATTTACATGCTGAGCATGTCTTCTTTCTTATCTCCATTTTCTTACTTTGCAGCATTAAAAGTAGCTTCCAGGTACTTTAATATTTAATTCCATTGAGCACCCCAATGCTTACATTTCTAGCTAAGAAAAGAAAAGAAAAGTAATATATTTAAGATACTGTTTGCCAATAACTGCTGGTCAGCATTTAAACACACAGAACAATCAACACTTTACAAGTCCTTGAAAACATGTTCAGCAAAAAGTTAAGGCAAAAGGTTCTATCTTAGTTTTTGATACTAACAGTTAACAATGATAAAACACCAATTGTATTACAGCAATTTATTTTGCAACTGACCTTGACTCGAACCAACATGTTATCTGTGCTCCCTGCAAAAGTGAGAATCGGAAAAAAAAAAAATGCTGCATCTGGGAAAAAGGAAGAAACAGATCCCAGTGAGAAAATATGTAGTGTGTAGTTCTGGTGATGAGATGGTGTTCATAGATACCAAGTTACCTTCACTTTTTAGGAAGAGAAGAGTTGTGACACTGATGAACACACCAAAAGCCAGAGTAATGTACCCAGAATTTTTTCCCCGTTTCTGAACAAGAGTTTGATTCAGGTAATGGAAGACAATGGGTGTCTTCCCACTGACTAGCATCCTTTGGATCAGATCTAGTGTCTGGAAATTTTCAATAAAGCTGATGAGAATAATATGAGCCTTTTCGCAGTTACTGTGCGCAAATGAGAGAGCTGTAGTAGCAGGAATTTGGAAGGACTTCTGGGGACATTAGCCAAGAATGCTTGCATTGCTGAGCTGGGAAAGGAGCGCCTTCGTTAAATCATTTTCAGAAAATGACAAATACTTCTGTCTAAAATAAGCAATTCCGTTTTTACAGATTTCATAAGTATAAATAGTACAAAGTAGATATTGAACACGTAGGTATCTGATGAACCTGAAGTCAATCCTGGAGTCATATTCTCTAAATGGTCAAGGGAACAATGGTTTTAGATACCTTTAATTAAAGGATTTCTGAAGTTTTAGCCATTTTACTGTCATTTTCTCCAAATCAGATTTTCAATCAGGCTAGATACCTCCCCACCCCACCCCCAAGAGAGTGGTACAAGCAGCTGGGAAGTTAAGTCAACAAGCATGTTCAGTAGCTGCTGCCAAAACCATTTGAGTGAATGAGAGACTGAGTCAGAGCTAGTACAGACAAGTGCCATGTACGTTTCCCCAGACAACTTTACCAGTACTCTTCATCCAACGTTGTTTATAAATGGAAGGGTGAAGTTATGTTAGAAATGCTAAAGAAAATATATGCTCAGTCTGCTCTACTAACATTTAATTATCCCAATTTGGCATTACACACTATCTTCCCACGTAAGGCAGCCTCACTGAAGAAACAACAGTAATTTGTATCAGATCAATACTTCACCCTTAGGTCAGAGCATATAATAAGCTTGTAAACAAGAAGAAGCTATGTCAGGCATTGGGAAAGATGGTCAGGCTCAGCATGCCAGATCTCATGTGGCTACAAATATGTAAACTGTACATGAGAAAACACCAAACATCTTGAAACTAACCTCAGGATCTCATAAAAAAGCCGGGCTCATCCCAGGTTTCAGAAAACTAGGGGTTGACAGAAAATCGCTTGGCTATGAAAATATGTATAACTTTTTTTGCCAAACCATGTAAAACTCAGCAGTTTCAACTGAGCTTCATTTTTCAAATATGAAAGTCAAAGCAAAATGTAGTGGGTCTGAACTGATGCAAATCAACAGATAAATAGTAGGTTTACATGAACCCTTGTGAATTGAAAGCATGGACATTCGACAGCTTTTGTACCCGTACCTTGTACTGTTGTTGTTAAGTTTCATTAATTGGTAGAATTTCTCTTTTCTTTCTTCCCCCCACCCCCCTCCGGGACAGGTCTATAGAAAAACAACAGCATGAACAAAGTGAATGCCGCTATACAAATGCATCCAAAGAAGTTCATATCAGAGAAATTGCAACCTCATAAGGTGTTAATTTTCTTTTCTTTTTTTAAAAATCATTTTATCTCTCTCATTTAATCTTATAGCACTGAAAAGCTTTTACTATGACATTTTAAGTTTGATCGTAACAGCTGGAAAGAGAAATAATAAACGAGTGGGTGGAAGAATGATTTAAGAGGTGAGGGGCAGTTTTTTGGGTGTGTACTTGAGTCTCTCTCTACAGAAAATGCCTTAAGCTTTCCTGGAGTACCAAAAACATAACACCTATAAATAATAATCATTTTCATTTTTCAGAAAGAATTTTTGAACCAAATATGCTTAAAAAAAAAAAAACTCCTCTGGAATGGACCATGAAAAGCAGCCAGCTTTCATCTTGGCTGCAAAAGAGATTACGAAACATGCCACAACTCACAACAGGTTCAATGAAACAAGCAACAAATGGTGTGTTTTACTTTCTCTTGAGATGAACACATTGTTTCCATTTAAATAGAATAAAATTCAATTATTATAGAAGAATAAGAGGGGGCAATACCGAATAAAAATCCCATTATTAAGATGTCCATTTTCCAAAATATTAAAAATGTCTGGCTTAAGGCACCAATTTTGCAACATGCTCTACACTAGTAAGGACCTTGCATCCATGTCAAGTCAATAGGAATCCATCCAGGCATGGATTTTGAACTTGCAGATCTGAACGTGAAATAAAAGCTTTGAAAGCCACAGAAAGCTGATCAACCAGCCACAGCCCATTCAGAATCTCTCATAGGAATCTCTTTAATCCTGAAACCCATAGCGTTAGTGCACTGAGAAATATAACATTTTTGTAGCTGGAATTCCTCTTTGAGCAACAGTATAGTGCTAAACTGAACTGAACCAAGGCCAAAGTCCATTTAAACTCACAATTCAACAGATCTTTCAATTACCTTCACAAGGCCACAGAAGACTATGCTTCTTTCAACAGTTACACCAAGAAGGGATGCTCTATCCATTTACACACTCAGTATTCTCTGATTCATTGGAAGGGTTTTGTAGTTCAATTTTAAAACATGTCAATAATCACAGGAGACTATCCGTATTCAGACTACTTCCTTCCCCTCCCCCACCAAAGACATTTTAAAATCGCCCTGGGCATTCTTACCACTTGGCATTGGCACTCCTCGTCTTCTCTAAGCTTTCTTACCACAAAATACATGTGGCGCTGACAGGACACAGTGAGCAGAAAAAAAAGAGAGGAGACTGAAAGAGGAAGTGCAAAGAGATGGGTACTGAAATTTAAACAGTATTCTCTCCTTTATTACTGAAGATTCCTTTTATCCTTTTCCTGTCTCTGCCCATCTCCCTCCACCCTCCTGTCTTTGAAAAATTCTTACTCCTGAAATTTCAATACCAGATTGACAGCATATGCCCAGCTTCCTTCATATTTTAGATTAATGCCATGGTTTTCAAAAATGGGACCCTGAAATTATCTCCTAAATCCACATTCCAGTGTCTAAATAAATGGCTTGATTTTTAAGTACTGAGGTCCCCACAGTTGTGACTGCGTTCAGTAGGAGCTGCTGCATGCTATACACTTTTGATGTCTCTCCACATATTTAGGCCACATTTTCTTAAATTCTTGGCCTAACTATAATTCTAGACATTTATTTGATTCTCATCCACCAGGGCATTGAGTGCCTCACACACAATGAATTCATTCATACAGTGTCCCTGTGAGATAGGTAAGTATTATCCCCATTTTACAGAAGGGAACTGAGACAGCAAGAATAAGGCCATGTTGCAAAGCCCTTTGAGGTCAATAGAGAGACTACAGGCCAGATTTTCAAAAATATTTAGGCACTTAATGAGATTTTCAAAAAATTCCTCAGCAATTTAGGTGCCTAATTCCCATAGATTTTAAAACAATATCAAAAAAGAAGAAAAAAAAGATTTTCAATGTAATGTCAAATGTTTCCATAGAAAGCAGATGCTCTCTGGCAAAAAATGTTTTAGTCAAAATCCAATTTCCCACTGAAAATCAGTTTCAACAAAAATTTTTTTACCAACCCCCCCCACCCCGAATATGCTTACACTGTGATTACTTTCATTATTACACTTAATAGAAAATAACTGAAGCTCAGATGGATATATCACTTACATATGCTAACACAGCATATTTTGGGATTGGACCTCTGGTAAGGTATCTTTATAGCTATTTCTGTTAGCTGAAAAATTGACATCACTGAAAGCATGTTTTTAAATAGCTGTTTTTAATAGGTTTCAGTACGGTTGGGAGACAGAAGACAAAATAAAACAAAAAATTGTACCCAAAGCTAACTTGAACATCTTTAGTTTATCTGTGAAATGCTTTAAAAATAACCTAGAACAGACAAGGAATTTGAACTGGTCAGTATAGTGGATTAATCACTGTAGTAAAAGCATGGTTCCAAATACAATCAGTCTAAAACAAAATTAAAATATTTTTGGTTCCTGTCTAATCTAAGCTATTTTGGAACAGATTATGTTAGAAAGATTATGTGAATTTTGTGGTAATCTTTATTTTAATGAGGGCTGGTCTGATTAAATGCTTGCTTACTCTTTTTGGAGATGATTGGTGAATCCTTTGAATGAGGCTGAAGTACAGTGTGCTGTCAGAAAGCATATGGAAACTAAGATAAAGAGAGGGACTAAAACTAGATCACTGGATCTTCAGGCTTTAGAATTCAGCTCCAGAAACAAAATGAGCACATTCGACTTCTGTTCACTTTATTAGAAGGAAGCAATGGGCTAATAGGACTTTTCCGTGCTACATTGTATCATAGTAGCACCAGTTCCATAAAATATTGCTCTAAGCAATCTGTTGTCACAATTACTTCAGCTATGTTTCAAAATACATCATGGAAGTCGGTGCTAAATGCTAAGTGCTTGATGAAACAAAAACAAATTGAGTAGACATGTGCCAAACTTGGCAAGTAGTTTACATGAATTAGACATTGTCACCATTAAAAATAAACAAACAAAAATCCTCTCTAGTTCTTGTATGAGGAATAAGAAATCTAAGTCTTCAATGACAGTTGCTTCCAGAACTATAAAAAAACAACAGGATGATACTTTTGTAATTAAGGCACTCAAGTTGAATTTAAAAGACTCGGGTTCAATTCCCAACTCTGTCATGTACTGCCTGTGTGGCTTGGCACAAGTCCCATGAAGTCTCTCTATTGATTTCAGGCTTTGGAACATGTTAATTTCTCTGTCTCAGTTCCCCTTCTGTAAAATGAAGGTAATACTTACCTATCTCACAAGCATGTTGTGAGGATAAATTCATTAATGGTTTCCATACCATGGTAATGGGAATCAAATAAATACTGTTACCCCTTTATGACTGAGCTGTTGGCTAAAGTTCAGGGCCCTGTGGGTTGTTTCCATTATGAGGAATTGATCGGGGATCTTTAATTTAATCCTGTTTATTTACAAAGAATGTACAAAGTCCTGTTTCCCTGATCACTGGAGGAATCAAACAGAAAATTATTTTGTTCACAGCTCCAAGCCTCTTCCAACCAGTGCTCTGCTCAAAAGCCGTCTCAGCTTTTTCTCAGGGCCATGCTACCAGTACTTCTGTTGTTGCATTTGGTGCTTCCTTGCAGCCTTCTATGGTCATTCTTCAGTTTTCCTCACAGGCACACAAAGCTTCACAAAACAGTAGCCGGCAAAACCCCTCCACCTAAATATGCCTTTGTTTTAGGCTGTGACATGAGTCTATATTTGGGGTGGAAACTGCTATTGTTTCACAGAAGTTTAACCCAACCCATAGCAATACCTGTAAAATTATTTTTAAAACAGTCACCTATAAGTAGTAGCCTGATTTTCAGAAAAACAGAGGTAATCTAGCAGCTCCAAATGAAGGCAGTCAGAACTGTTGGGTGCTCATTGTCTGGCTATGCAGAAAGGAGGACAGGAGACATTTCACATGGGTTTAATCAGGCCTCAACTTTATTATATGTCTGGGACTACCAGGCAGATAACAGTGTAGGTAACCCTATGTTTATTCCATAATTACCCGGGGGGGCTTTTACCAGCTCCCCCTCTTTTTCCATCCAGGTCCCTCCAACAAATCCATTGCCAGGACTTTACCATCCACTGTCCTCCGACATAGGACGGTTAAGGTGGGCTATAAGAATGGGGGGTTGGCTCCCTGCCATACCAATCATAGGGGTCCCCAACTGCCCCCCATTCATTCCTTTAATGAACACCTCTTTTTAAGTCCTTTTCGAAGCCATTTATCCGGTCACTGTATACCTTTCCTATGGAGTACCTGCACTGGACGTCCGCCCTACACTTAAATGAGTAGTGACACATGGCATGATGGGCGGTAGGCCATATATGAACAGAGCCCTTCCTGAACCGGTTGTGGGGAAGGCGGAAAAAACCCCAATTTCACCCGAGCCAACATGGTGTAAGGGAAAAAATCCTTCCCAGCCTCCCTAAAAAAAAATGGGTGGCTAGCATAATGCCCACAGCAGGTCTTGAGCAAACCTGATTTTTTACCACCTAAAAGGGAGGAGGGAGGGTCCTGTTTCAGCCTTGGCCCATGTAGAAGGAAAGCTCGAGGCACCAAGCTGCCCCCTTTTAAACCCTGCATTCCCAGGGGATGAGTCAGCAACCACGCTGCCCCTTTTTGCATCAGTTTTCATCTCCCCTGCCCCACCAAGCCATAAAACACTGTTCCCTTTCACTCGGCCGGCCAGCCAGCCAGCCAGCCAGCCAGCCAGCCAGCCAGCCAGCCAAACACCCCCACACCCTACCCTCCTTCACTTTAAGGTGCAGGGCAGTCAGTATTTGAAAATGAGGCTACTTATTTAGATGCCTAAATATGGATTTAGGGTCCCATTTTTGAAAATCGCACCCATCTACATTAGTGACATTTTCCGGAACAAAAGATTGATTGTACTTTCCCTGTACTTTTTTTTCTTTTAAATGAAGATACCGAAGGACAATCATTAGCAGCTCACTCACTTTTTCTTATTAACAATACCCATTGCAAACAAGTTACTTTTTACATAGTCAATCCAATTTTTTCAACACAATCTAATTTTCACCTTATTTTTTAAACTTCCCGACTGTTTTCACACATAATACCTCAAAAACTGCTACTACCACAATACATTGAATGCATGATCACAGATTCATAAGCATCATAATTGTTACTGCCTATCATCCAGTGTTACAACAGCTTATTTTTTTATCCTGTGTTTGGTACACAATACTCAGGAAAACTCCCTAATGATAAAACAAAACCAAAAACACCTGGGCTTTGGCAATAAATATTTATATCATGATGTTAAAAATAAACAATATGTACTTAAGATACAGTTAATTTTTTTTCTATTTTAAATTTGAAAACACCCTTTCCACAGTCAGGTTTTAGAAGTTGCTTGGAAACAATGGCTCCAATGGCTGCTTAGGTAAGGCACAATGTTTATCCAGGTGGTAAAAAAAACAATTATTGTGTTTACCTGGTACTAAAACATAATTTAAGGAATCTAAGGAAGTTAATCTGGAATATTTTAAAAATTAAGCATTACTGAAGTAACACAAGTAACACTGATGCACTTCAGTGGAATAAGTGAGTTTATTCACAGACCACTTTTTGGGCTAAGAGGCATTGTTCTCTCCCTCTGAACATGTAACTCCTGGCAGCATTTATCAAAGTACATCAAAATCTATCCTAAAGTGATTTTTCCACAATACACTTGTAATGATGAAAAGTATATTAGAGGAATTAGGCACACACCATTTTCAGAGTATTTCTTTTTACATCAGTAGTAAAAAGATTCAAAAAGTACTCCTGAGGAAATTCTGTGCCACTACACATTGCAGAATTTGTGCTGAATTAATTTTCTGCACAGGATTTCCTTCCCCCTCCCCCAGAATTGGTGATGCAGAGCTGCTGGCTGCTAATAAGGGCCACTGGACCGGGCGAAGCCCTGCTTTCCAGCTCACAAATAGAAAAAACTGTTGGGGGGTGGGGGAGGAAGGGTTGGAGCTGGAGGGATCTCGGAAGTTGCAGTTTCCAGCATCCCCTGAAGGAAGCAGGTGGCATGCAGGAAACTCCATATACACCCAGGACCCAGCACCAGGCTGTTTCTTCCTCTTGATCCCTGGGCTCTGGGTGGTAGGGAATGCAGGTGTCTGGGCTCGGGGTGGCACCTCATGGCTGGGCTCTGAGGAGGAGGGTGCAGGTCTCTGGGCTGGGTTCAAGGAAGGTGGTGTCTGGTCTGGGAGGGGAGGGGGCTCGCAGCTGGACTCTGAGAAGAGGAGGCAGAGAAATAGGAACTGGGTTATCATAGGGGGTTCCTTTAACTCTCTACTTCTGGGGAAATAGTTTGTGACTGTATTGTTACATAGTTGCTGACAGGTATTCTGAAATAAATTACTAAAATAATTGAAACTGATGTGATAATATAGTGTTATTTTGACAAATAAAATATGCAGAATTTTAAAATATCGTGCACAGAATTTCGCCAAGAGTAAAACAAGTAGAGTTTATATTTGAGTTACTGATCAGTCAGCTTAACTTCTGTACCCAGAAAGATAATGGAGCAAATAATTAAGCAATCAATTTGCAAACATCTAGAAGATACTTATCACCTTATTAACAGTCATCATGACACAAATCATGTCAAACCAACCTGATAGCTTTCTTTGACAGGGTAACAAGCCTTACGGATAGGGGGAAAGCAGTACATATGGTATATCTTGACTTTAGTAAAGCTTTTGATACTGTCTCATATGACCTTCTCATAAACAAACTAGGGAAATGCAACCTAGATGGAGCTACTATAAGATGGGTGCATAACTGGTTGGAAAACTGTTCCCAGAGAGTAGTTATCAGTGATTCACAGTCATGCTGGAAGAGCATAACGAGTGGGGTCCCAAAGGGATAAGTTCTGGGTCTGGTTCTGTTCAATATCTTCATCAGTAATTTAGATAATGGCATACAGAGTACACTTACGAAGTGTGCAGACAATACCAAGCTGGGAGGGGTTGCAAGTGCGTTGGAGGATAGGATTATAATTCAAAATGATCTGGACAAACTGGAGAAATGGTCTGAAGTAAATAGGATGAAATTCAATAAGGACAAAGGAAAAGTACTCCACTTAGGAAGGAACAATCAGTTGCACACATACAAAATGGGAAATAACTGCCTAGGAAGGACTACTGCGGAAAGGGATCTGGGGGTCATAGTGGACCACAAGCTAAATATGAGTCAATGGTGTAATGCTGTTGCAAAAAAAGCAAACATCATTCTGGGATGTATTAGCAGGAGTGTTATAAGCAAGACATAAGAAGTAATTCTTCTGCTCTACTCCACGCTGATTAATTCTCAACTAGAGTATTGTGCCCAGTTCTGGGTGCCACATTTCAGGAGGGAGGTGGACAAATTGGAGAAAGTCCAGAGAAGAGCAACAAAAATGATGAAAGGTCTAGAAAACATGACCTATGAGGGAAGATTGAACAAATTGGGTTTGTTTAGTCTGGAAAAGAGAAGACTAAAAGGGAACATAACAGTTTTCAAGTACACAAAATATGGTTACAAGGAGGGAGAAAAAATGTTGTTCTTAATCTCTGAGGATTGGACAAGAAGCAGCAATGGGCTTAAATTGCAACAAGGGAGGTTTAGGTTGAACATTAGGAAAAAACTTTCTAACTGTCAGGGTGGTTAAGCACTGGAATAAATTGCCTAGGGAAGTTGTGGAACTCCATCATTGGAGATTTTTTAAGAGCAGGTTAAACAAACACCTGACAGGGATGGTCTAGATAATACTTAGTCCTGCCATAAGTGCAGGGGACTGGAGTAGATGACCTCTCAAGGTCCCTTCCAGTCCTATGATTTTATGCAAGTTCAGACAGCATCATGTAGCATTGGACTACTGAAAAGTGAACAAATTCCACTGATAAATCATAGAAATATGGGTCTGGCAGGGACTGTGACAGGTCATTCAGTCAATTCTCTCTCTTGTCACACACACACACAGTGCAGTAGAAAGCACTAATTAGCCAAGAGAAGGATAGAGAGCTTACTACATGAAAGGGAGAGTGCCACAGAAAAACTCGTTTGGTTATCTAGGCCATAATCCTACACACACTTACCCTAATGCTTAATTTTACTGTTGCAAGTAGCTCATAGAGCTCTAAACCTGAGAGTCTTCAATCAAAAGCCTAAGAATTTAAAATGTTGGTGTTAGAGATAACTTTATATCTTATAACACGAATGAAACTATTTTTTAATGGTTGGCATGGAAACGATGACATTTTCATTAAAAACAGTTTCTTTGTTGTGGAATCTTATTTTGTGAACAAAAATAAAACAAACTATAATATGCTTAATGAAAAGATGTCAACAACTATGTAAGCTTATAACCAGGGCCGGTGCAAGGATATTTTGCGCCCTAGGCGAAACTTCCACCTTGCGCCTCCCTCCCCGTCAAATGTCCAGCCCCCAGTTCTCCCTAGGGGCCCAGATGTTCACAAAGTGCAGGGGATATGGGGGGGGGGGGCTGCAAAGAGGGGGGTCGTATGGGGGCTGTTCCAGGGGGTGAAGGTGGCAGAGAGGGGGGTGCATGGGATTGTTGCAGGGGGTGGAGGTGGCGGGGATGTAGTGGCAGGGAAGAGATTGCACAGAGGCAAAAGGGGCTCATTGCAGGGGGTGCAGTGGCAAGGAGGGAGTGGCACAAGGGAGGAGTGGGCAGGAGGGGGTTGTTGCAAGGGGCTGGGGCTGTGCCCGGGGTTGTTGCAGGGGGTGCAGTGGCAGGGAGGGAGTGGCACAAGGGAGAAGTGGGCAGGAGGGGGATGTTGCGAGGGGGGGGCCGGGGGGGATGCAGGGGTAAAGGTGACTGTGGTGGCTCGGGGCGGGGGGGGAGGGGGATTGCTGGGTGGAGGTTGCCCAGAGGCAAAAGTGGCAGGACAGGGTGGGTTGTTGGGGCAGGGGGTGCACAGGGGAGAAGGTAGCCGGTCGGTGGGTGTTGGAGGGGGTGCATCTGGCTGGGGGAGGGGTGCCCGGGTTGCTCCCTCATACACCATCCCCAGACCAGGGACTGGACCTGCCCACCCCCCGGTGCTCCGCGGGCCCGTGCGGCTCCCCGCGGCCCGGCTAGGTACCTTGCAGACGGAGTAGACACCCAGCTTGTCTGCCCGAATAGCAGAGCGCAGCTGCACCTTCTTCCCTGCGCCGCGGGCCCCGGGGCTCTCAGCAGCGGCACAGGCAGCCAGCCCTCCCTCCCCCCACGCCTGAGCCTGCTGCCACCGCCGCTGAAAGCCCCGGGGGCAGCGGAGAGCCCAGCTCGGCCCGCAGCGCGGGGAAGAAGGCGCAGCTGCTAGCGCTAGACCGTCACCTTCCCCGCTCCGCCACTGGCTGCTCCCCCGGCGGGAGGGACTGGCCGCGCCGCGGGCAGCCCCTCGAGAGGCGGGGAGTAGTGGCAGCCTTTCGCTCTGCTGTTTAAAAAAAAATGTTTGGGGCACCGCTTTTTGGCGCCCCCAACCAGTTGGCGCCCTAGGCGGCGGCCGCCTAGTCCACCTAGTGGTTGCACTGGCCCTGCTTATAACCATATCAGGATTCTCAGTGTAGATTTCTCAGTACTGCTAACACTACAGTGACAAAGTAATGGCTAGCAAAGTCCATCCTCTTCCCATAAATTAATAATTCAACTTTAACACTGTTTCATTTCACTGCTGGGGCTCTCACGATCAAAGGGCTTCTAATTCTACAAAATTGTTTTCAAATATAAATTCAATGGGGATTTGTTTTTTGTTGGGACTAACTAGCTCATCTTAGAGCAAAGCTAAGACAACCAAATACAGATCACTTCAAGGCTTAAACTAGTACATAAATTATAACACCCCCCACCCCAATAGTTGAAAGTTAGTATTTTATCCAATTGCATGCCATGTTTCCTTCAATTTTCACTCCATAAGATTATTTAAATGTCATAATTCCTTTATATTTTGCATAATGCATTGCCATTCAAGCCCACCTTTGCATGTCTACAACTTTTGAGAGTCTAAACCTGTGAATAATTCAGCATCTCCCACAAGGCATGGAAATAATCACCTTGTCCTTTGATTTAGATAAGATTGTACGCTCTTGTACAAGACAAAAAAAAAAATTGTCTCCGAAATTTAGAACCATTGGGAATGACATGCACATTTTATACTGTTCACCTGATACCACTCCACTTCTTAAAGTACACAACCACTTCATTCTGCTATGGACAAGTTTTAAAGATGTGATACAGTACTGTGAAAAACTACAACCTCCATGAGAAAATGAGATAGAAAAACTGAAGTATCTGAGCAAATGTTGTGCTTGGAATAAGTGTAGATTAAAAATGTCTTGGGGGGAGGGGGACAGTAACAGCTTTATTAACAGAGGACCGTCAAGACAGAGAACATGCTAGATTATTTCATAACTACACCCATGCAAGTCTCCCAGAAGGACACTGAGTGACAACACACAATCAATAAAACACAAGAAAGTATTGTATGAGAATCTTATTGGGTGATTATACCCTTAAAGTCCTGACATTACCTAGCAGTAACTCAAAGCTGATTAACCCTTTCCTGGGTGTCACATATCTCACAGTTCAAGTAAAAGTTATTTGGTTTTCAGATTTGACAATTTTACAACTGTAATCTAATGGGGGGAAAAAAATCAAATATCCCAGTAGACAGGAGTTAATTGAACTTTAAGCTCTCAACTTGCAATTCAGATGGACAATGTATCAGTTATTCCCCCTCCAGGAACAACATGATTAGGCTTTAACAGTCAACCTTGTTTTTCTTTTTCTCCTTCCTTCAACATATGTATACCATAAAATATCTGTTTCTACCTGTTCCAAAGTTTTTGACAGTTTGAGATATTTCCTATTATATAACGTTTACAAATATGAACTCAACTTTCCTGCCAATAGAAATTTTTTCAGTAGAATTCTGATGCATCTAATATGTGCCTTCAGGAAACTGATATGGTCACATTACATCCCCAAGACAATAACAAGGACAGCTCCTTCACTCTTGTTAATCTCAGCACTAGTTTCAAAGGTCTTGCACTTGCCAATGCAATGAATCGCTGTCTACACTCATTTTCTAAACGTTTTCAACATTGGGAACCCTCGTGTGGACGGGCTGCCAGCAGCTGCTGGTGTTTTTAATCAACAAGATATGTAATCTTGCTCAGAGCTAGTCTAACTGAAAGGCTGTTACAAATACCTGTGGCAGCCAATGGGCCATCTAGACTAGTGATCTCAGTATTTTTAACACTGATGGAGCTTAACCAGTTTTCACAATGATGGCAGACTTTTAGGAAATATCCCTACTGCAGAAAGGCAAGACATTTTGGCAAAGTTAGCATTGACTGCAATTCAGAGAAGTATATGTACTATAGGACAGTCTCTCTTCCCTCCCTCACCCCCCCCCACCCCCCACATCTCCCACAACTAAATTTAACTCCTACAGAGTGAGGCCATGTAATCATTTCCTTCACAGATGTTCCATAACACATTTCAAGTTTGGTTTCTTTTAAATATGTTGTAATATGTTTTGATTGAGATTTCTGCTAATGCCAGAATTAGACAGATAAAGGTGTTTTAAATAGAACCGTTCACATAATTAATGCTTTTCACAAATAACCCCTTATGCAAGAATTCTATATAGTTTTGATAGAGGATTATATCCCTTCTATAGGAAGAGTCATAAAACCTATGAAGGGGTTGTCATTCTTTGACAGTATAGATTTTTAAAGTAGTTTCTATTAGAACCCTTTTCTCACTATTAAATCCCATATGATTTTTCAAGATGTATTTGATGAAAAATGTGATGAAACCTTTTAAAAACATACACATGCACCGTGTCACCTTCATGTTCCCCCACCAGCTACATCTAGAGCTAATAATGAGATTTGGTTAGCAATTGTCATCAAAAAGCTGCCATCCATGGCCACCACACCCCTTTTCCTGCAGTGGTGTAATGCCATGTGTCCTGGGTATTCCCCAACACTGGGATATCCTCAGCTGTCTCATACGCCTGTTTTATGGCACATTTGTGCTGCTCCAGCGTGGGCCAGGGGTTGGCCTGATGTGTTCATTTGAAAAGGAACAAATCTCAGTTAAGAGATCCACCTCAGTGAATTAGATTAGGGTTACCACTTGAATTGTCTGAATGCCTCTGCAATGGCGCAACAAGCAATTCTTGTGTAGGTCAAAGCGTACCACATAGAGTTTTACCAAAGCGTCTGCAACAGTGAAGAGTTTTCAGATCTGCTGTCTGTTCAAGAAAGATCTGATTCTCTTTAATTTAAGTTAATGGAATCCTTTTGGCATTAACTATGGAATATCAAAGTGCTTCTGCCTGTTCTTTTAAGGCACGTTAAAAGGTGCTGGCAATATGGTCAGTAACATGGGCCTGAAATATTTGAGTCTTTACTCTGAGCTTTTCCTCTATATGTAAAAGTTATGTGCTTTTTAATACCTAAGCAGCTGGTCATTCAGAGTCATTCAGAAGCTCAACCTCCTTCATCAACACAAAGGTTTAGTACCTTGAAACTAGCAGTGGTCAAATAATTCATTATGAATAAATAATAATTATCTCAGACTGGGCTTTTTTTCCATCAAATAATCCCATCTGGAAAATGTTCTATAGGATTTGATAGAGATAAAAGTGTTCTACAGAAACTATCCTTAACACTTATTTTGTGAACCAGCCCAAGAGACTTCTACTAGACAATTACAGTCCCTCTATAGGTTCGTGTGCTGACTTCAGAAAGGATATTTTTTACTTTTATACATTATTCTCTTACACTGTAAAAGGCTTAACTGAATTTCAGAGCTCTCTTGCACTAAGCACAGTTTAGCCAATCCTGTCCTCACTTTATTATCCATTCTTCATTCAAGTCCCATCCTTAACATGCATTTCTTTCATGTAGCCTTTTGACAATTTACAAGGAAAACTCATAATGCTGATTTTAAAACTCCTGAATGCACTACCTTGTATTTGACTATCATCTGGTGAGGCATTGTTTGTCTATTCCCTTGTCTAATATATAGTAAGTTCCTTGTGCAAGGACAATATCTGCCTGTATGTATTGTGCAGTGTGGCATACAACATTAATTCCTCAAGGAAGATTTATTAGTCATAAAAAACCAAACTGCATTTGACTGCTTCTTACAGGAGAGTCCTTTCATTTAGATTGCAGATTCTGAGTGCACTTGTCTCAAACTGACATTCTAGGATAAGACAGGAATAATTTTCATGACACCTATCACTCTCCATAGACAGTTGTTTTTTTTCCTTTAACTTAAAAAAAAAAAAAAAAGAATATGCAAGTGCTACCATATAATGGAATAAGCAATACTCACTCTGTGTATTATTCTGAATTGCCACTGATCATTGCTAGCATGAACTCACAAGAGCTTATCTCTCTCCCTCGCTGTTAATCAGGTAGGACACCAACATTCAGTCGGCAGAGAAGGCAAAAATAGGCTTGGACTTAGGTCCCATGTTGTCTGTCACGTTTTATTAACAGGTATGACCTGCTTTGCTTTCTAGAATACATAAGGTTTCAGAGGCAACAGACAACTTTCACCCTATTGTTAGAACAGTTAATATGTAACACAGTTACTGCTTAGCGCACTTTAAATACTGAAGATTTGCAGAGAACATGGCACAAAAGTTAATCACATAATCCTCCTAATGTGTACGTTGTTTTTATGGATATACACAGTGGGCTAAGGGGGGGGGGTCGTGACAACTGTCTTGAAATAGAAATCAGTCATAGGTCCTGATTTTATGAAGTGGTCAACTAGAAGTGGATGTTGAAGTCAATGAGACCTGCAGGCAGTCAGCACCTCTGATTATCATGCCCAGGTCAATTATTCTGCATATATAGAATGAGCTAGCCAGCAGACTATTCTGAATGATTAGTGGTGCTTTTCAGTGATAAAGGAGAAGAGAGGACTGTGGAAGTCTAATCCAAGTATTTGACATAGGCAAAACAAGATGAACAGAAGCCCATGACTCCATAAACAAAATAGACAACTTGTTTCTCATGTTTGGTAACAGATACCCACATTTATTGTTATATAAACAAGTGACAGCTAAAACCAAATTTCAGCTTGTAAAAGATGCTGTGTAGTAATATTTAATTAATCTTTATTCCCTTGCAATCGACCTATGCTAATGCGTTGTACATCTTTCCTAGAGAATGCACACAATTACTGAAGGCAATCTGACACCAGACTGTACATTCTTGCTTATTTTCAGAAGTTCAGCATTCAGTCATTAAACAAAACGACTTTTTCCAACTCAAAATGACCAAATCGGGTTTTTTTTTATTATTTGCCTGTCTTTATTTCGACTCGGCCATTCATGTTACAGTCCAACCTTAATTTCCTGAAATAACGTGACACATCCTGGGCCTAATGTAGGTCGGATTTGTCAGTCACTCTCACAATATTTTAAATTATTTAATTAATTTTAAGGAATATCTGAGAATTAATAGTTTTCTAAGGTTCTGTCTGACTTTCAGGTTATCTTCCATCGCAATCTAGGATAGTACATTTTTGCATGTTGTAAGAAGGAAAAAACTGCCTTAAGTGTGTGTCCTTACATTTTCATGACATTCCAGTAATTCAATTCACTACAGCACAGAAAATACAATCTCTGTACATTACATCATTAATGCAGTATTGGCAGGATTATCTGAAAGCAATCATTCAATGGTAGGAATTACTTCATCTTTATTTTTATTTCCAATTAAAAAGACACTGGGGGAAAAAAATAATAATGCATTGATTTCCTAAAGGAAGTTCAATACACCTCGCTTAAGTCCCTGGCTTGACAGTCCTAGCAACTGGAGTCTCCTATTTATCTGTAGATGAAATACCATATGGACAATGCCATTGCAAGTTTCACAAAACAACTTGCTTCAATGAGATTCAACCCTAATTACATCTCTAGGCTCCAAACACTTGGTTTCTCTGCTCTGATTACTAGCAAAGATGCTATAAAAGGATGGCAGGTTCTAGGACTCTACATCCGAATGCAGACCTCTCTCTGACTCACCCCAAACTAACTGCTAGAACCATGCAAAGAGACATGATAACTTCTTCTAACTCATGCGGGCAGCTGGATCCTGTTAGCTCCAACTAGGGTTGAAGAGGGGTTGGAGTCTCTCTGGATGCAGACACACTAGGGACTGAAGCAAAAAGTGCAGGGAAAACACTAATGATAGTCAAGCTTGGGGAGAAACCTTAAGCTGAATTTGAGGTTTTGTTGTAGTTATTTAATTCACCAATAAAGCTATCTTTACTATCACACCACTCACACAAGCTTAACTTTGCCTCATGACCTGTCTCCTATTCCCCACTCCATCATCTACTCCTTGTCTCCTTTTTAAGAGTCAACAGCACAGCTTCCTGCCACCCCATGCTTTACACCCAGTTCCTGTCTCTCCCAGTTTACTTTTCCCCAATACTATGTTCCACATTATGCTACTCCCACATTTCCCACACCTACAACTGGGTGCAGCTCAGCAGCACAGGCTGAAGTCAGCAGCTGGTGAATTTACATAAACAAAATTTTAAAATAATTTTAAGCATTGCTCTTTATCTACTTCAAACCAGCTCTGCATAAGTGTAGCTTTGACCATTGCCACTGACTTCAGTGGGTCTCTCCATGGTTACCAGAGTCTATGATTGGGAATCCCTCTGCAAGACTGTAGCCATAGTTATTAGCTCTTATGTTTCAAACATGTTCACTTCCTTTCATAAAACAAACTATAGCAACATAAACAAATAAATTCAGCAGTATGTGTTATTTACCAGTTCATACACACTGAGCTCATGTATTGGAAATACAGTTAAGCAAAACATCATCTAGACCATATTTTTCCACCCTGGCAGAACTTTATTCGCTAGGCTATTGTGCAATATGGTTGGGACTTAGGAGCACAAGTCCCAGTGATAATGAAGTCAATTGGGTTCTTTTGAAAATTCCACCCTATATGTTGAACTCTGCTTCATGTCAGAAACACACCTTTAGGAAAGGCGCCATAATTTGCAATGGTGCTACAGGATTGCACCATTAACTCCTACAGGACCACTGAAGTGCTTTGCTGCTGAACGCCAATTCAATCCCTTTAAAGCACTGGATAAGCTAAATAAGTATAAGTTATTGATTAAAATCTTCACTGAAAGAGGCCTTTAAAAGGTCTTTATGACTGGCTTCTTCATCTCATGGCAGCACTATGGGCTACCTGTCATTAATAACAGAATAGAGTTGGAAACAAAACCAAACACCACCATCTTGCTTCTGGGGTATCAGGAGGTGGAATGTTCTGCAGACAGTACATTCAGGCTCTGGGAAAGGGAAGGCAGCAACTCAGGAGTGGCACTGACAGTCTGTGAAGGGGAACACACAAGTGAGAGGGACGTAAGTGTTAATTTAGGGACAGAGCCAAGGGGCTCTGAGATACCTTGCAAAATTTACACATGTTCTTGGGGAGAATTTTTGTGAACTTGTTGCAATTTTGGCAGAATAAGCTATCTTGCATACTTTAGATTTTATGAATAAACAGAGCAAGCAAATATAAAACTAAATAAAATATCACTGAGCTAACTAAAACAATACAATGATAAAATAAAAGTAATCAAATGTAATCAGTAGGTTTAGATTACCCAATTAATAAATCAATACAGCATGTGGTTAAAATCAAATTATGAAGTTGACACAAATAATTATGTTTGTTAACCCTGCATTGGGAGAATCTCAAAAACCAGTTTCGGAGTAATTGTCCATTCTAATCTTAGACCTTTGCCAAGCAAAATAGCTCAAGGCAGGCCATAATCTTAGCTCTCTTTAAGAAAGTAGAATTATTAGGATGCTGTTCAGCAACATCTCTGTAACACTTTTTCCTTAAGTTCTACTGTGGATATGTGCTATGTTGTCACTAGTTTTCACGTCCTGCACACAACAGCACAGAATTCTTTTAAATGGTTAACACAGAAGTGATGGTTAAATCACTTTCAATAGCAGCTTTAAAGTAGACCTTTTTAACTCTGGAGAATCTAATGTCATTTGATAACAGTTTGGTTTCACTTAGGATACAAAACCATTCATGATGCAATATATCTATCAACACATACACATTGATTCATGATTTCACATTTTCCCTATGCCAATGAAATACTGGAGCGTCAAGGGATCCCTTGATCTAAGTGAAAAAGTTTTAATTTCTTCTGCTTCATTTCCTAGGATGTCTAACTCACATGGTGGTTGCTAAGTGGAACCAAGTGGTTGGAGCTCATAATATAGCTTAACACATGAAGGTTCTCTTAGCTTATTGCAGACTGGCCCTGGTGGCATTAACCACGACTCAAGTTTTTCACCTCTTCTTCATCTGGATAGCCTGGGAAGGGGAGGGGCATGTAACTTCAGATATCTTCCGTGTTGGTATGAGAGAAAACATTTTTCTTCCACATGATCTTAACTTTTACAGGGTAAGTTTTCCCTTTACTGCACCTCAGGGGCCACCTTCGGGCCAATCAGTTGTATCCAAGAATACTGTTTTGAGTTAGTCCACGTGGCCCAATCCTCTTGCAATGGGCAGTCACTAGGCATATCCTAGTGAAAAGTCCATGGCCTTGCAAGATCCGCTTAATTGACCGCACCAGGTGTTCAAGAGATCTGTGGGGTCCATGCTGGGAAGAACAGGTTCTTTGCCTTCTGCTTTGAGTTGTGGGCATGGGGTACACGCGTACCATAAATTCTCTCTTATTAAAAAAATGCAATAGCCTAATCAGTAACATGCACCATTTGTATCCTCTCATGACAATTACCTCTGTTTTTTTTATTACTGACAAAGAATTAGCTAAGATTAGTGCATAACATCTTTAGTAAATGCTAACCTAAGTATAAAATACTTTTACAAATTTATAAGAATAATTTCATATGCCATTAAACTTCAAGTTTACCCAGGCCCAACTCAAAAAGAGCCTCAGGCAAGCCTCCTCAGATCACTGGATGGCTGGCATAGCACAGAATTTGAGCACATTTAAGCAGGAATAATAGATGACATAGTTGTGCCTCAGTTACTATAAAATCACTGTTGCAGACTCCCAACAATCCTGGGTTTCTCAGGACTGACTCACTTTGACCTACAAAACCGTTTTTCCTAGTTGAAGTGGCTCCTGTCCCACAGGACTGATGGGGTTTGGCTACATCTCATCCCCCCTTAGAGCTCTTCCATCCATGCTCTCCCATTCACTCCCAGCCTCACCTGCCTGAAAGCCCTTCCTGACCCTCCTCTCTCTCAGTGCATGTTCATAACATCAGAGCTGAGCCTAGCCACCCTGCAGGACAGGATCCACCACAGTCATCATTGAGGGCTGAGCATGGGATGGGTTCATTCTGCAACTCCTCACTACCTGCCCTGTGGGGACAGCACCCGGGCCTCCTTGGAGGGGCAGGCACCATCCCGTTTTAGCCACTGGGAATGTGGGGAGGTATGCTGCTGATTATGGCCTAGCAGAAGACAATACTAGTTTATTCTCTTTTAATTAATTCAAACACAAAAATGCTAAGTCACCAACCTGAGAAGGCCATCACTGAAATATTCCATTCTCTTTGTGGCTTCTAACATATGCAATTCTCTCCATTGGCTTCTCCCTGGTTTTAATGTGCAAATCCTGTAATAAATATTACTATTATAAACCATGCAAACCCATTAAATCTTTTGGTCTCCTGCCATGCAATGACCTCAGGCTGTGGCAACCCCTTTCATCTGTTTGTGATGCTTTGTTGTTCCTAGTGATATGTGGGCCATCCAACGTATGGAACAGAGGGAAGGTGTGCAGGGTATTCAGTCTGCTGTTGTCCACTGTGCCATGAGTTACACAGGACTGTGGATTGGGACAAGGTGGGAATGACTCTTCAGTTGTTGAATCAGGTATCGCTCACTGGTGCAGGATGCCAGTTAGATAATGGACATCAGCAGCTGTACATGCCTAAGACTATTAATTATATGGCACCACTACCATGCTTATACCGACAGCTTATTGCACAGTATCACTGACCTCATTATGACTTCAATGGGATTGCATGGTATATACACATCAGGCAAAAGTGTGACCCTTAATCTTTTAAAAACATGTAGTTCTATCACCATATATTTAAAGAAGCATCACCTTGTTTTGTGAAGCATTGACACTATATAAACCCTTACGTTAAAGCCCAATTTAAAGTATATAAAAAGAGTATGATGTGCAGCAGGGGCCTGAACCAAAGACTTCACATGTATAGCCTTCAAACTTCTGAAAAGTCTGCATATGAGTTTTTGTGGCTTAAAACAGCATATTCAAAAAAAAACTTTGGCATATTTCTGAGCCACATCCACATTTTGCAACGTGGGCCTTTAAGCATGATAGTTTTTAGAAATGCAAAATTATTGTAGTACTAATACATTTATATCACATCTTTCATCCCCAAGGATCTCAAAGAACTTCACAGACAATGGGCCACATCCACAGCCCAGTCTAAACTCCCTTTCTGCAACTCTAGTAGCAACAAGTGGACTTAAGGCTGCCTGAAAAGAGGCAGTTAAAGATTCCTCCAGCAAGAAACCCCAAAGATGAGGAGAGCAGGTGCCCACAATGCATCAGTTGACCTTAGGCTAGCGTTTATATAGTAGATGCCAGCAATCAGCACAAATGAGTATTACTAAGTTCATTTCAGACTAGTATCATTAGCATTATATTAGAATAGATCAATGGTTCTCAAACTATGAGGCGGACCTCCCAAGGGAGGCAATGACGTGCTAAATCTGCTGTGAAAAGTGATATTGACTTTTCACATTGCCAACCTCACTTCTGTGCTGCTGCGGGCACAGTGCTGCCTTCAGAGCTGGGTGGCAGTATATGTACTCAGGAAGGGGGCGGGCGTAAATGACACCAGCCACAAACAAGGGAGGCCCAGTCAAATAGGGTAGGAATGCAAACTATTTGCAATTTAAACACCACACTGTAATGTGTAAACCTTGCACTTTTCCCCAGTCAGCCTGCACCAAATGTTTTTCAAATTTCATTATCCTCTAAGTACTATTGTTTTGTTTGTAAGCCATATATGGATGGGAGAAAAGCTTAACTACTCTACTTGGCTGTAATTATGACGACATAACAGCTTACTAGAATGGTAATAAGTATCACAGCTAGCCTTTGTTACTACTGCTAATCTGGGACTGCAATAGAAACAATTTCACAGTAATAACAAAAATGCAAAAGCAGCAGCATAATCACCTTAATAATTTGAAGTAAATTACAAATCTATTATCTTTCACCAGCATTTTACTTTAATTATTAATATTTACATTTGCAATAGTTCCTTCCCTTTTAAAATGTATTGAAACAGGGCTCAGAACTTACTCCACTTTGGATTTGTTTATTGCAGAAGAGATTTGCTTAACAAGTTTGTCATCAGTAAAACATAAAAAATTAGAAATATTTCTTTCAATGAAAGAACTTTCCAGTATGAAGTGGGAGGAGGGACGTCACACCACAGGGGAAAAGCAGATCACCACTGATATCATGATGGGATATTTTCCTTAAAAATATGTAAGACAATTGACAAGGTACATGATAATTTTTACCTCCCTTTTCTGACTCATCAGCCACTAGCAAACCAATCATCTGATCCTGTAGAGCAAATCATGTGTCTAGTCCAGAGGTGGGAAGGAGTTCATAAAAAGAAACTAGTAAACAGAAACACCAAAACAACAGCTAGCCAGAGAACACTGGGAAGTGCACCGTACACTTGAAAAGTACATTGGAAACATCACAGTGGGTTTCATGTCCAACAGAACAGTGGGAATAGCAACACTGAGAAAGACTGGATGAGGAAGGCATAGAAAAGTACAATGACAACAACAAAAATGAGAATACCAGGGCTAGGGAACATTGTAAAAGGACACACAGGAAGTCTGTGGGAGAGTTGAAGAAAACAGTTTTCCTGAGTCTCAGTCTTGTGCTTTTAAGTACAAGACCAGCCTTCCTCTCTCGTAATAACAAACAGGATGTGGGAGTGTCACAACCAGGCATCACAGAGGCACCGTCCAGCTTCCCTGGAACAGGACCAGATTGGCTGGAATCAAGAACAAGCTGAGCAAATGCTACAAAAAACATTTTTGTGAATGCTCATCTGAATTTTCAAACCAAATTCACTTTGACTGTTTGAACTACGTGTTTCCTTCCAGCTAATATTCTAGTAAATTATTTTACTGGCAGTAATATTAATCAACACAATGAGTTTTAAACAAATGTTGCAGAAATCTGTAATCACAAGCATTTTCACCAGAAACCTGCTTTTATAAGTTATGTTAATTTAATCAGGAACCAGAAATACACTATAGATTTTGATGCTGCAGTGTTCAAGGTGAAATTATCGTTACCCCCTGCCCATTTTTCTTCATGAGGACTTGGGCACTATAATCACACAATTAAATAAAACAAACACTAACTTTCCACAGAGATTTAGACTTCTAGTTTCAGAGGCCTAATATCCTATGGCTGGAAATGACTACATGATGGCTGAAGAGACCGTGCTGTGTGTGGACAAGGAAATGACTCCAGACACTCTAGGTAACAATTTGGGAAAATCAGAGCTTTCCCGCTACAATCAGCTTTGTGACCACCAAGACTAAATATATGCTGGTTATTTCCCAAGTAAATACACACACTGTTGATGCTCAGTTAGTACTGGTTGAAAATTTCAGTTGTCCTGCAGGTAGTATTAGCATTTAAGAGGAGACGAAGAGAAAGCACTGTACTGATGTGTTAAGTGTTTACGTTCCAAAAAAAGGTAGTCTGCCAAAGAAAGGCTCTGTTTCAGAGATGACACTGAAATATTAAAACTCAAGGAGAAATACTCTGCCTCTTAGACAAGATTTTTTAAAGGGGTGGTGCAGGAAAGTTCTCTAAACACCTCTCTCCCCGATCACTAGCTAAACTGGGGGGATGTAACAGTGAACCATGGAGTATGGTCTTTCAACTATCCTTCTTACAGTAATTTCATCTGGAACACATTTCCCTACTATTCTTAGGAGAATGTTATGTGGGACTGTGTCAAAAGCCTTACTCAAATGAAGATATCATGTCTACAGCTTCCCTCCTATCCGCCTTGCCAATAACCCTGTCAAAAGAAGGAAATTAGGTTAGTTTGCCACGATTTTTCTTGACAAATCTATGCTGGCTATTACTTATAACACTTGTTTTCTAGGTGCTTACTAAGTGATTGTTTAATCATTTGTTCCAGTAACTTTCCAGGTATCGAAGTTAGGGCTATAATTCCCCAATACTCTTTGTTCCCATTTTTAACAATAGGTACTATGTTTGCCCACCTCCAGTCATTCTGGACCTGTCCTGCATGAATTTTCCAAGATAACTGCTAATGGCTCTGAGATTAAGGAACTACCTGAAACAAAAACCCTTACATGCATTTCACAGGCCCTGACTAAGTGAACATATCTAAATATTCTTTAACCTGTTTTTCCCCTATTTTGGCTTGTATTTCTTCCCGCCTGTTAACATTAATTGTGTTGAGTATCTGGTCACTATTAACCTTTTTAGTCAAGACTGAAGCAAAAAAAGGCATTGAACACCCCAGCTTTCTTGTTGTAGTGCATTAGCAGCTCTTCTTCCCCACTAAGTAGATGACCTACACTTTCCTTCTTCTTGCTCCTAATGTATTTAAAGAACCTCTTCTTATTGCCATTTATGTCTCATGCTAGGTGTAATTCATTTTGTGCCTTTCCACTTTAGGACAGGATACTATAAATCAGAAAGTAACATAGTATACAACAGATCATGAGGAGCTTAGCAGGTAACTCTTATCATTGCTGTAATCCTGTCTGTCGCTCTGACTTCTCCCCAAAAGCTGTGGAAGGAAACAAGTTTTCCCAACACCAAAGTCAAGAACAGTTATCAACAAAGATGTTTTAAGTGTGAAATTTACTGCTTCATGTATCAGTGAGGCAATTAACTTCATATAAAATTTCATTTAAAGTTATAAAGAACCTGTCCGATCTCAAGTGTTTTTTTAAAGAAATTAAGCACTAATTTTACTTTAAGTGAACATTCCAGAGGGTAAATGACTTCTGCAGTGCAATAAATGATACAGAAAATTGAGAAGTATATTTTAAAAATAGGAGCAATTTTCCTTCCATAACCTTCACTTCAAAGAACATTATTGCTATTTTATTAAGTGGACTAAGTGAAAAATAAATTAGAAGGCATTTTATGGAGTTTAAAAACACTTAATATCACAGTAATATATGTAGATTTAAATGACAAGTTGCTAAATTATTATATTGGCAGTGTACAGTATACAGAACATTTCAAAGAAATAATCAAGCTACATAATGAACATCCACTCTTGTTTCCAAGAAGACCAAGTACAATACCAAAGGACTACTCTGTCCTCACTTATGAAACTCATTATTAAAAAAAAAAACCCAAAACCTTTGTATTATTTTAATCAGAAAGCTTGTCATTTCATGGCTCCCTTTTTTTAAAAGGAAAAAAATGCAGTGATTACTTCTAATACCATCAGGCCATATGCCTGCAGTATAAAGTGCAGTGCAGATTGTACAGAACTGTTACACATCATCTTGCACTAGGAAACTGATTCTGCATGGTATGCTGCTGTATCAAGGGAAAGAGCATCATCAGTGGTATGCAAGAATTAGTGTGTGGGGTTGGGGAGGGGCTCTGAGGGGGGAAGAGGTTAATACCAAGCAAGAGCAGGAGGGGAGTCAGGAATAAAGATTCTAATGCTGCAGGATGCTTCTTGATTTTTATTTTGAATGGTAATATATAAGGGCAGCAAAAAGACAAACAAAGAAACCCCACATTTCATACCTGTTCAGTAACTTCTTTTGTTGCACATGTCCAGTCCACATTTGGTGGCTGCTCAGGAGTGCACCAAAGCCAGATAATTTCCCCCATATCTATTGGGCTGGAACATGCGCCCTCCGCACACTTGTGATACTAGCCAAAAGGTATAAAGAGGGTGGAGCTGCCGCACATTCCCACAGTTCCTTCACATCAGAAGCCAGCGTTTGCTAGGACTCTGATATAGAGGAGCATGAGGAGTGGAACACAACTCAAACAACAGTTATCAACTAAGTATGTAACCATTTTTTCTTCCAGTGCTTGCACTAGTCCATTCTGCTTTAAATGACTCACAAGTAGTATCCTCCTCCATTTGATATTAACATGTACCTAAACAAGGATTGTAGCACCACTCTCCCAAATTTTGCAGTCTCTAGAGGCCTGGAAAAGAGCATAATAAATGATCAATTGGCAGCCCAGCAAATGTGACTTATGAGAACATGACCCAAGAAAGCAGCTGTTGCTGCTTTCAGTCTTATAAAGTATGCTAAAATGATCTGAGGCTGTGGAACCTTACCAACGTTGTAGCATAGATGAATAGAGGAGGAGATCCCGGAAGAGATACTGAAAGTCATATGGTTGGAGAAAACATATCTGCCTTCCATGGAGGACAGAATGCAGAAATAGCTGCTAACTGAACACTTAGGGAATTGATAGAATTTTTTTTTCCCCCTTTAGGCAAAGCTGGTAATCTAAAATTAACTGAACTAAAGTTCATGGAGGAGAGAGATCTTTCTGCTGTGACCTCAGAGAGAACCTCCTCCTTACATTTCTTGAGGTAAGTGCATCTGGTGGAGGGTTTTCTGCTGTTCAAAAGAACATTTTGCACTCCAATCTAACAGATAGTGGCTGGGGAGTTAACCACAGGCTGAGCATCCAAGTGTAGGTTGGGATGCAAAATCTGACCATGGACCTCTGAAACTATATTGGAGATCTGAAAAAGAGTTATGGGATCTTGAATGGAAAGGTTCAATAGATCTGAAAAAGCAATGCTGCTGAGGCCCAGCTGTTGCTACCAAAATTATAATAGCCTGATCTTGTCTGAGATTGCTCAAAAAACTCTCAATACCATAGGGATGGGGGGGAAAGCATAACAAAGTTTCCCTTTGCAGGACAGCAGGAAGGCATCTGATGCAAACTCTGAGCTGTGACCTGCCTTTGAAAAAGACCTGGTGACACTCCTGTTCTATCAGGTGGTGCATAGGTCCATTTCGGGCACCCCTCAAACCTGAAAATGGATTTGCTATTTCAGGTCTGAGGGAACATTTGTGGCTTTTGCTGAATGATCTTCTGAGATGGTCCACCAGACAGTTCTGAGACCAGGGAATGAGGGATACTTTGAGAGTAATCTCATTTCTGAAACAAGGATCAGAGGTTCATTGCTTCATGCAAAGAACATCTGACCTGGCACCTCCCTGCATGTTGAGACAGAATACCGCAGCGGTGTTGTCACAGTGTTTGGTGAGAACCTGCACAGGACAATCTCTGATGTGGGTAGGGAACATTTGACAGGCTAGGTGGGTAGCTTGAAGCTCTTGGGCACTGATGTAGAGGGAGAGATCCTGATCTGACCAAAGACCCTGAGTTTGAAATTCCCCTAAATGAGCTCCTCAACAGAGAGATGTACCAGGTGTGACTTGGGTCATGAGGGATGGGCAGGGTTTGGGCTAAAGGAACCCTGTTGAATACACTAACAGGTCCATCCACCAGTACAAGATAAAAAAAAATGCCTGAAGGTACACAAATCAGCAAGTCCACTGGATGACAAGAGGGACAGTAGACACACTTCAACCACAGTATTTCCTTCCTCAACGAAGAGGATTTCTCCTGACACAAAGAAGTCCATGTATTGGACTTCTGCTGCTGCTTGCATGGTATCACAGATGAAGAATGATGCTTTCTGACTGGCTGCTTTAGATGCAGAGAAGCTGCCAAACCTGGTCATGTGGAGTGAAATGAATGAGTCCGAATTCTCATGAGCCTAACGCAGGGGTGAGCAAACTTTTTGACCCAAGGGCCACATCGGGGTTGTGCAACTGTAGGGAGGGCTGGGTATGGAGGGCTGGGTAGGGAAGGCTGTGCCTCCCAAAACAGCCTGCCCCCCTATCCACCCCCTCCCACTTCCCGCCTCCTGACTGCCCCCCTCAGAACCCCCAACTCATCCCACCCCCGCTGCTCCTTGTCCCCTGACCGCCCCCTCCCGGGATCCCCGCCTCCTGTCCAACCCTCCTGCTCCCTGTCCCCTGACTGCCCCGACCCCTATCCACACCCCCGCCCCCTGACAGCCCCCCCAGGACTCCCACCCCCTATCCAACCGCCCTCTGCTCCTAGTCCCCTGACCACCCCCTCCCGGGACCCCCCACCCCTAACTGCCCCCCGGGATCTCACCCCCTTATCCAACCCACCCCTGCTCCCTGTCCCCTGACTACCCTCCTGATCCTTATCCACATCCCAGCCCCCTGACAGGCCCCCCGGGACTCCCACTCCCAACCCTCCCTGTTCCCCTTCCCCTGACCACCCCCCCAGAACCTCTGCCCCAACCAACCGTCCCCTCCTCCCTGACTGCCCCCCAGGATCCCCCGCTCCCTTACCAGGAGCAGGAGCTCACAGCTGCGACACCCGGCCAGAGCCAGCTGTGTTCCCCAAGCTGCCCAGCGGGAGCGATGGGCCAGAGAGCGGCCCGCATGGCGGTGTGGCTGCAGGGGAGGGGGGAGAGCGGGGGAGGGGCCGTGGACTAGGCTCCCCGACCAGGAGCTCAGGGGCTGGTCAGGACGGTACCGCGGGCCGGATGTGGCCCGCGGGCCATAGTTTGCCCACGTCTGGCCTAACGGATGGGTACCAAGCGGGGGGGAGCAAAGTTGCTTCCATTAGGATGTCACTAAGCCCAACTTCCCTCAGCTTCTTAGTTCTGGTTTTAAACACCTGCACACAGGACACTTATGTGTGTCGTGTCCTTCTCCTAAAAACTTTAAGCAGCAGAAGGGAGGATTGCTGACTGGCACAGATTTGTTACAGTCAAAACAGTGCCTGAATCCTGGGGACTTAGGCATGCCTCAGTACTGAGGTAAATGTTCAAAGATAACAGAGTAAAAACAAAGTAAAACAAACCTCTAAAGTGAGTAACACAATCTAAACTACAACTATACTAAACTAAGGATTTACAATAAAGAACCTTGAGAAAGATTTCTAAATGAAAATATGAAGCGTAAGAGAAGCTCTGACTGCCAACCACAGATGGTGAGGAGCAAGTGGGGGGGGGGAAAGAGTGCGGGGGGTAGGGCAGGTCCATTCTCTTTGTGCCTTCAGCTAGCAGCACAACTGTGCAGAGGGTACATATGCTGCCCCAACAGATATCGCTATGGGAAAAAAAACTTCTCTAGCTTCACTGCACTGGCACACAGACCCTAAAATGTAATGGACATGTGCAAACACTCCAAGGAGAGTGTTATTGTCTGCAAAGTCCCCTAGTGGGATCTTATAAATTAAATGTCTAGTGTTTTGTTGCCAGAGTAAGTCATGTTAACCTACTATAGATAACTAGGGTATTCATATTTTTCACACATCTGTTTGTTCTTATAATTAACAAAGCACATAATGGCTAATGTTTTCCTCATTTTTAACCTCATTAGTTGAGTCTGGTGCCACATCAA
>NW_020665140.1:3742390-3823365 GCF_002925995.2 Terrapene triunguis
TGTTGCTGTCATTGGTGTAGTCTCATGGTGCTTTTCTTTCTGACTTGATGTATGCTGCACAGTTGCCAACTTTCATGCAGTAAATAAGCACCCCGACTTCCACAATAAGCCAAAAAAATCAAGCTAATCCCATTTCAAAACAAAGCCAAAACAAGCCAATCCCTAAGAACCCCAACACTCTATGTGACTAGATCCCCCCGGTCTGCAGTCCGGGACTATGGTGGGCCCACTGTGCACCCCTGACTCTCTCCCCCGCTTGCCGGGAGCTGATTAAAAAAACAAACAAAAAAAAGACAACAAGCTACAAGCCAAAACCCAGCCAACAAGCAACTCATAAGCCAAATAAGCCAAAAACCAAGCCCAATTTCTGCATTTTTTCCCCGTGGGTTTGACGTGCTGCTGCTGCTTTTTGAAGCCACACCCACAAATCAATTCTACAACATGATCTGAGTGCTTTAGAAGAGGTTCTGTGTTGTAGGTTAATGCTGTCAGTTTGACATAGCACTGCCTCTCTGCTTTTATTAGTACTTACTTTTTTGCTGACAGGCATTTTATGACTCTTATATAGGCAAATATTTACCACTCAATATAC
Source organism: Terrapene triunguis (assembly GCF_002925995.2). Lineage (NCBI taxonomy): Eukaryota > Metazoa > Chordata > Testudines > Emydidae > Terrapene > Terrapene triunguis. The sequence goes on from NW_020665140.1 coordinate 3,742,983, forward strand.
ACACAGTAAAAATGAATATACAAAACCATGCTTAAAAATATGTCACTGTTTTAAGGCTCCTACCGCATATATATGAGCCTACTATATTTTTCTTGTTTACTCCAAGATATTCACTCTGCCGACATTGGCCCTACTCCTACAACAGATTCTGTTGCAGAATCAGAGCCGTAGTGCTTGACCAGCAGGGTTGTTAACATCTAATGCATAAGGTAAGCGTTCAGAGTTGTTTTCAAGTAATTAGTCCAATCAAGTTTTTTTATAAATATTTAAGTTTATCTTTAAACACCTGTGAAGATCTCCGACTTCTCTCATGTACTCATATAATCCAACCCCCATTTAAGTTAATGTGAGTCTCTTCACAGAACCTTCTACAACACTTACATGTAAAACACTGATCTGCCCCAGATGTTTAAAGGCCTGCACAGATACAAAATTTAAATCCATGGAGCTGCAGGGCTCCACCAGGAACTGCAGCGGACAAAGCAGCAGCCTGGCGGGCTGCCGCTGCCAAAACCCAGCACCCTGTGCAAGCAGTTCCTTTGGCGTGGCTGTAACACCCCCAGCCCTGCCCAGTAGGGCACTCACCAGCAGCTGTCCTTGGTCACGCTAATGCTGTGGGCTGGGAGTGGCGGCACGCCAGCCTGCTGCTTTCACTTCTGCGGTTCCCAGTAGAGCCCTGTGTGACGAAGTGGGGGATTTTCTTATCTTTTCGTGGTTTTCCAATGGTTTGCACGCAGAGGGAGTGGGACTCAGTGCCCCTGGGTGTTACTGGTTTAACGAGGTGAGGGAGAGGGAGTTTGTTGTTGCAGAGGACCGGAGAGGGAACTTGGGACCCCAGCCGATGGCCTGGAGGAGGGACACCCCGGTGACTGGTGACCTGACGACCCTCACTGGAGACCCAGCTCAGGAGTCGCAGCCAGTTCTGGCCAGTGGGAGGACAATGGGCTGCGAAGAGAGGACCCCATGACCTAACCAGCCGGTTCCAGCCAGGGAGTGGGGCAGAGAGGAGAGGAGGCCCAGAGGACCCTGTTTACCTGGAAAGAAGACAATGGACAGAGGCGGGGCCTGGGGCCAGTGATATCAGATGCCCAGCTGGGAAGCAGAGGGGCTCTGGGCTGGAGAGGGGGAGCAGGCAGAGCCCACCTGGATGCAGGGGAGACTGGGATGTGCTGTGCTGAGGGAGGCCAGGCCTGAGGGTCAGAGGGTTTCCTGTGCTGTGTTCAGTCGCTCAATATACCCTCCTGTTTTACGCTGGCTGAGAGTCACTCTGGTCTAGAGAACAGGGTTGCATCAACCCCTTCGGGGGGTGGAGGCCCTGAGGGGGCCCACGGCAAGAGACAGACGTGCTAAGGCTCAGAGAGGTGCAGCTCCAGGAGGTGGAAAGGCCTGACCCTGAGAAAGAGTGGACCCCCCCAAGAAGGGCTGTCTCACTGAAAGGGGCACCCCCCACAGACCGCTCGGGGCTAAGAGTGGGCATGATCTGTGAGTCCGTGACACCCTGCAGCTCCGCAAGTACCAATTTGCGTCCAAGGATATACATTTTGTATCTGTGCAGAGCTCCACAGATGTTCATTTTTTCCAGAGCTCAGACACTAGCTGTGACCCAGAGGAGCATCTAGACATACCTTTGAACCTGCCAAGGCACACTTGTGTAAGACTGGCCTTAAAAATATTTGACAAGCACCAGAAATGAGGAACAAAAATATATAGGAGAGGCGGAAGCTTGGTATGATGCCAAATCAGTTCATTTAAGAGATTAAGATTTACAACATAAAGTTATATACAACTTTTAACAAAGTTAATTGTTGCTGATGTCTATATAAGTTATAGAAATAAAGTGAAGAAATATGGTTCTTGAAGTACAGAAATAGATTTGGAACTAAAATAACTAGTAAGCCTTGTAATGAGGCACAAGTGAGGAATCTAGATAGTTCCATGCAAATTAAACCAAGCAGCCTATCTTGCTTCAGAATCCACATATTTGGACTCTCAAGTAACATATTTTGTACACTGAAGTAGCGTTAACTATCTCATGAGTCCTTATAGGACTCATGATTATGGTATAAAACTACTTGGGAATGTGGTCTGAGTTCTGGGAGAAAAATGGAAGTTTAGAGTACACCAGCATGTACACAAGTTCTTTTGTCTGGGTTCTCTGCTCTGCCACATCCTCCTCAAGACCAACTTCTGCTATGATTCTTACAAGCTATCAGCACACTAATGATGTCCAAGTTGGTTGATACTTGGGGAAAAGCTGAGTTATCTATTTCACATAAGTAAATTAATACTTTCAAATGTCTTGGAACCATCAAGTTGTGTGCATTGCTAACCTAGATCATGGTGGGACCTAATTACTGTTACCCTTGTCCTCCCTCTCCTTTCCCTCATATTTTTTGGTCTCTCCTATTACAATCTCATTAAAAACAAGATAAAAGATGAGATGACCCTTATTGATGAAGGCTGTGATTCTTTTGTGTTTGCACAGTGCCTGACACAATGGGTTCTCCATCCTAATGAGAGCCTTTGGGCACGACCATAATACAGACAATAATAAAGTCTTTCAGTCTCCTTCCTGTTTGTTTTTTTCCCCTTCTCATTTCTTTCCTGTGTCTTTTTGTTTCTCTGAATAAATGCAGTCATGCGGCCACAGAAATCCACTGCTATAGGAGTTGTTTGAATAGCACAGTAGGTGTATTTATTTAAACATATGATAATGCAGACAAACAGATCAGCCCCTTGGTTTTTCATTTCTCCTGCTTTTTTGGATTCAGAAATAAATAGATTGTTTACTCCATGTGATTATTTGACTCTCCCATCATAATGGCAAGGTGCCCCACCCCTTAATAAAACTAACAATTCAGTACAAAATCCTATGTTAATGCAATGTTTGCCTAAAAATTTAAACACATGAAAGTCAAGAAATTCAAAATTATGGTTCCCACAGAAACTGTAATATGGCCACATTATATATCTGCACTAATGTGCACAAGGGCAAAAAATTAACATATACAGCATTGTTATAGAAAAATTAAAGCAGCATAAACAGGCTGAGTTACACTTGCCTTAAGATTCATAAGTTTGAATTTCCAGGCAGGCACTTATGCATTTAACTTAGTCAACTATAAAAAGTTGCATTAAGTTAATTGTTTGGGGGTTTTTTTGTTTTGTTTTTTTGGGGGTTTCAATAGATGACCACTGCTAAAACTAAACTAAATGAAAAAGTGACTTATATCCAAGCTTGACTCATAGTTTTTCACCTTTGCAGCCCTTTTACTGATCAACAGGCCAATAAATAGATAACTTGCACAGAAAAGCCTCATTCTAGAATTCAAAGTAAATGAAGTAAAATATCTGTACAGCTGTAAATCAAAGCAAATATGAAAGTTCCCCCTTTCTTATATAAAAATAATTTCTGAGTAGGATGGAATTTCATTTTGTTATGCAGGCTCTGGTCTAAGTCAACTTTTTTTTAAGTCTGATTTTGTATTTTTCCACACAATCATTCATAAGGTCATACTCTTAGGAAAAAAGAACCTGGCTATAATTACAGGATGGGAGACTTCACTGGGAAACAATAATTCTGAAAAGGACTTTGGAGTTCTGGAGGGTAATCACTGAACATGAGCTCCTAGTGCAATGCTGTGGCCAAAACGCTAATGCAATTGTTGGATGTATCATCAGGGGAATTTCAAATCAGAGTGGGGAGATTATATTATTGCTGCATTTGGCCCTTTTGCAACTGCCAGTGGAATACTGTGAGACACGGTGCATATGGTAATATGTTTTATTGGACCACCTTTTGTTGGTGAGAGACGCTTTCAAGTTACTCAGGGTCTTCTTCAGGTATGGCAAAGGGCTGAAGACGACCCTGAGTAGCTTAAAAGCTTATCTCTCACACCAACAGAAGGTGGTTCAATAAAATATATTAGCTCACCCACCTTGTCTCTCTAATATCCTGGGACCAACACAGCTACAACACTGCATAGTGGAATACTGTGTCCAATTCTGGTGTCCATAGTTCAAGAAGGACGTTAAAAAATTGGAGAGGATTTAGAGGAGAGCCATGAGAATGATTAAAGGACTGGAAAACATGAATTCCAATGAAAGACTCAAGGACTTGAATCTATTTAGCCAATCAAAGAGAAGGTTAAGGTATGACTTGATCACAGACTATAACTATAACATATAGGTAACAAACTTGATTGAGGGCTATTCATTCTGGCACACAGAAGTATAACAAGTTCCAATGGATGGAGGTTGAAGTTAAATACGTTCAGACTAGAAACACCATGCAATTTAACAATGAGCATAACTAACCATTGAAAAAACTTAAAGGGCTGGGGTGGAGTCTCTAACCACTGGAAATTTTAAAATCAAGATTGGATTTTTTTCACAAGATCCGTTCTAGGTCAGCCACAACTACTGAACTTGAAGCAGGAATAAATTCAGGGAAGTCCGATGGCCTGCGTTATGCAGGAAGTCAGACAAGATGACCACAGCGGTCATTTCTGGACTTAAAATATGTAAATCTATTAATTTGGGAGGAACAGCTTCATTGAAGGAAATGCAGAAATTAACTGTAATGAAATGCACGCTTATTTCATAAGACTCACCCATACTGGAACCGTTGGCATGACAATACAAACATTAGCAGGTGAGTTGCTTTTATTTCTCAACATGCAATATATATAAATTTTTACAGCATCCACTTCTTAATTCTTTAATCTGAATGCACTTCAAGCTTCATGACATCCCTGAATGATTTCTCTTTAGAGGAAAAACAGCTTAATTAAATTCTGTGAACCCAAGAATTCAAATAGACAATGGAGGCCAAAAACAAGATGTGTTGCCTTGACAACACAGGCCAAGAATTGCCTTTGATATCTGCTAAAACTGACACTTGATAATATAGTATAGAATACTGATGCATCTAGCTGCAATTTTAATTTCTAATGAGAAGCGAAAGCAATGCCTATAAGCAAAGATAAAATCTCATGTTTTAAAAATGTGATGTAATTTTTAGTTTGATTTTTGCTTATGCCAATCAAGTAGTACTGAATATGACCTCTGGAGGTTGGTGTCAGACTCAGTGCAAGATTGGTAGGGAAGTGTTATCTCCAAGGGCCCAATATAATTCTTAGCAGTTTGTGGGTTGGTCAATGTTGGAAGTTAAGCAAGAATGGAACTCCCTCCAGCTAATAAAGTTGGATAGTTTGCTGTAACAACTTAATCTTTACCCACTGTCTCCTGAAAGTGATGCAAGAGGAATGTACAAAGTTGTTAGTCCACCCTACCCAATACCTACTAATTACTAACACGATAAGGAGTGGGAGCCTTTATCGGGGCATGTAGAGGCGTCATACTGAATCCAGATATTTCAATTTGGAATCTAGATTTCATCCAAATGATAGAATCTCCAAATACCAACAAAAGCCACATTTGAATATCAACCTAAATCACCCATCCCCAAATTGTACTAGGATTAAAAAAAAGTAAGTTGTGCTAACAAACTAAAAAAGGTCTTGGGTAGATACTAATATGGAGAAAAAAATCTATTGGAAAACTAAGCTGTGTACGGCATTTCAGTGAGTTATAACCCATTAGAGAAAAAACATTAACGTGATCTTTAGATGGATGATTCATTTCTGAAGTAAATTTAACCTCTGCAAAGTTATACATTTCTAATTGAAAGTCCAGAGAAAAGAATCAATTAAATTTCTAGTCTTTGCAATTAGCTCTCTCTGTGCTTTCTTTATTGAATCTGATTGCCACTGCCATCTATGTAAGTACTTTCATTATTTAGTTGTTTTAATAAAGCAGAGTGGATATAAATGGCCTTTCACATGCTACTGAAAGGTGATTAGAAGATCCAAATAAACTTGCTATGAAACACAGGATGAAAAGTGTGTAAACTTGTAACAGCCCAAATTAAGGCTCACTGTAATACATGAAAAATTTATCTAATGCACTATGTATTTCATAAACCCAGTCAGAATTTTAGGACTGCATTTAAGTGGGGGTGGGGGGGAAGCATTGAATATACTCAACTTATTTAAATTATGTGAGCTTTTGAGATTTGATCTACAGGAAGATGGAAAACGTTGTGGCTGGGTAGAACCACAGAATCATAGTCCAGAGGTTCTCAAACTATGGTCCGCAGACCACCAATGGTCCGCGAGCTCCATGCAAGTGGTCCGCAGACAGTTCCCAGTAAGTGGAGCTGCAGCATACCTTCCCAGTCTGGGGCTGCCCCCATGGGGGAGAGACACCCCCAGGCCCAGCTACAGCAGGGGAGAGACACCCCCCCCCATCCTTCCCAGGCCCAGCTACGGCAGGGGAGAGACACACACCCCTCCTTCCCAAGACCAACTATGGCGGGGGAGAGATACTCCCCCTTCCCAGCCCAGTGGGTGCCATGGCGGGGGAAAGAACCCCGCCTTCGGAGCCTGATGGCTGCCGCGGTGTGGGAGAAACACCCCCACTTCCCAGCCCGGTGGAGAGATTTAGTGGTCTATGGTAGGAGTAGGTTATTTAATTGGGCCTTTGGTGTCATTTTATTTTCATTCACATTTAATCCAGAAACAAAAATGTGTGTTTCTTTAAATTGGTACCCTACTACACTACATACATAGCGTTAATTGGTTTCATTTTTTAGCCGTGTATGTGTGGTTTGCATTGGATGCAATTCAGCTAACCTACCTGTTGTATGTATTGGGCATAATTGTCATGTGGAAAGTACTGACTGTACCAGAATCTAGTGCTTTTTCAAAGAAATGTAACAAAAAAAGCTGTCAGTCCAGTCACTAGGGTAGTAGTAGACCCCTAGACATAGATTTGTGGTTGAAAATGGGATATTTGTAAAAGAAAACAACAATAAATAATCAAACCAGTGACTGTGAGATCAGTGAAAAGTTCAAAATTGAACGTGAAAGTACAGCAAGGGAACATACATCTGCAAAGGAAATTGAGTGCAGACCCGTGTTTACCAGGAACCAGTACGAGTACCAGTAATGAAAATTTAATGAAACGCCAAATATGGGTAAGACAATACCACTCAAGCTATATTAATGTAGGCTTCACATGGACTGGTAAACAAGATGAACCAAAGCCGCAATGTGTGTTATGCTATGCAGTGCTGGCTAACGAAAGCTTGAAGCCTGCAAATCTCCAGCGTCATTTGGAGACAAATCATGCTGCTTTCAAAGATAAACCTCCTGAATTTTTTCAGCGCAAACTGAATGAGTTGAAACAAGGGAAAGTAACAATGTTTGCTCATGCAACAGTAAATTTAAAGGCCCTGGAAGCTTTATTTCGTACAAGCCTTCGAATCACCAAAGGAAGGAAGCCTCACACTATTCAGGAAGAAATTATTCTGCAGCTAAAGAACTTGCATTTATAATGTGCGGAGAGAAGACGGCAAAGCAGTTAGATTGTGTGCCTCTTTCAAATGACACTGTCATGCAGAATTCAAGATATGGCAGCTAATGTTAAAGACAGTCTCATGAAATGTGTGAACAACAATAGGTATTTTGCATTGCAATTGGATGAGACGACTGATATCGCTAATGTTGCAAATCTTCTTGCATACATCAGGTATGAGTGGGAAGGGAAAGTACTGGAAGACGTTTTGTTTTGTCATTCAGTGCCAAGAACCACCACCACACAACTTTTCCAGTTACTAAATGAGTTTGTGAAGGAACACGGTATTGATTGGCAACGTTGTGTTGGAGTATGTACTGATGGGGCATGAGCAATGACGGGAAGACACAGTGGGGTAATGACTCGTATCTGCAAAGTGGCACTTAATGCCACATGGGTGCACTGTAGCATTCATCAAGAGGCACTAGCTGCCAAGAAAATGCCAGTGGAAATGAAGGGTGTTTTGGACTGTGCTGTGAAAACTGTTAATTTCATAAAAGCTAGACCTATGAATTCTCTAATTTTTAGTGTACTGTGCAATGAAAAGGGTAGTGTTCATTTACTACTTCTTAATAGAGAAGTACGGTGGTTGTCAAGAGGCAAAGTACTTACTCGTTTGTTTGAGCTACATTCAAAAGTACATCTATTTCTAATAGACCATCCATTCCAATTCACAAGCTGTTTTGAAGATTCATCCTGGCCCTTGCGATTGGCTTGCCTCTCCGATATATTCACGTGCCTAAATGAGTTGAACACTGTGCTACAGGGAGTTTCAGTGACTATATTGGATGTGCGAGACAAAAATCAATACAATAATCAAGAAACTTGACTTGTTTGCTGGGCACATAAAGGATGATTTCAGCTCATTCCCAACATTGGAATGTTTTCTGTCTGAAAATGAACTGGTTCTTGACAAACAAATAACATTGAAGAACATCATGTTGCTCTTAAGCAACAGTTTGAAGCTTGGTTCAGCTTCTACTGGAAAGTCAACAATTGGGTATGTAATCCTTTCAGAATTGAAATCAGTGAGCTGCCCTCTGGTTTGTCCAATAAGGCACAAGAGTTCTTGTTGGAGCTTTCTTGTGACAAAACATTAAGGTCAGACATTCCTTAATTGAGTTTTGGATTCAAAGAACTGGAGAGTACCCAAAACTTCCAGACAAAGCAGTGCATTTTCTGATGCCATTTGCTACTATGTAGCTGTGCGAGACAGGATTTTCATCACTTACCACCCTCAAGTCAAAATACAGGAGCAGGATGAATGCTGAACCTGACCTAAGGCTAAAGCTGACAAACATTACACCCAACTTCCCTGAACTTTGCTCACAAAAACAGGCACATCCATTGCATTAGAAAGGTAAGACTACGGATATTAAAATATGAGTTCTGTGCTTTTATTTGTAGAACAAAAAAAAAATTATTACTTTTTTTTAATGTAGCACTTTTATCCAAAGCGCTTTACAATAGTTAGCTAACAGCACAAACAATATTTGGAAAGACCATTAAGTGGTCCGCCGAGACCCTCAGTAATTTTCAAGTGGTCCACGAATAAAAAAGTTTGAGAACCACTGATTTAGTCCATTCCTTTGGAGTTGGATCTTGCTATTCAGCAAGTACACTGTTTCTAAATGTATTATAGTAGTTAAATTCCAACTACAGTTTAGATCTGTATTTCTCTTAAAGGTGACCTGCAAAGGAAAAACAACTGCACTTGTGCCCTTTCTTGCTTCTTCAATATCTATGAAAAAGCCTAAATAGCTCCTCTCAAGACAAAGGTTTTTCTTGTTTTTCCTGGTATTCAAATCTTTATATGCTGGAAGATTACAAAGCAACTCAAGAATTAGTAAAATTATTCCATCCCAGAAGACTGAAAGCTGAGCAATTGAGAGAAGAAGCAATTTTTAGTCAGATTGTCTAAACTGCTTTAGTTTTTGTTACCACCAATTTTCACCAATGTCCAATTAACACTTGGAGGAAAGGATATTGTTGCTAAAAATTCAGCACACCTGACCCCTAAAAAATAGTGTGAAAACTCACAATACACACTCCTTGACACTCCCAAGATGTCTTGCTGTCACATCATGGAAGGCCAGACTTGATATTATTAATGTTAAAAAAGGAACATGGGGGGGGGCGGTAGGGTTCGGAGAAAAAAAAGCCTTTAGCTTTATAAAGAATCAAAAGGGCACAACCCCATTTTTAATATTCTTTGTAGGTCACCTTTAAATTCATTTATGCCATGTGCTCCCACAATACTATATGACAGACTATTCTAAGAACTGTATGAAAAGAAGAACTCCTATAACAAGACTAAACATTTCCTTCTACTACCTCCAGCTGCGACCATGAATTATGAGTATGCCTCTTTCTTATAGGTAGAAAAGAACAGGTCATGTTTTATATCTTTTTACTGTATATAACCCTTATATGTATATGAAAAAATAATGAGGTCATTTCTCAGCCTTCTTTTCCCCCAAAATTAATTTTTTTTAAACTTTTGAAATTTTCCTCATACAATACACCTTTGTTACTTGTATCAGCCTGATTTCCTCTTCGACATGCTATTTCTGAAGCCTGGTTAAGTTAGGTAGCCAAAACCATACACAATATACCAAGTGGGGGTCTGAATAAGGCCATTTAGAATGGTCCTAAATGAATTATTTCCTTTATACAACTTAGTTCCTTGTCGACTTGAGTGAAACCAGAATTTGGCCATTAGTGAATATTTGTCTTTCAACACAGTTGTTATAACGTTATTTAAATACAGTTATTTCTCCTCTCAGATCTTTCCCATAATTCCAGACACCTAACCTCCTGCAAACTCACTGTAACCTATAATATGTCAACTATCTGTAAGGTCTTTGAACCTTGCACGAACATGAATTTCTTGGGAAAATTTTGAGCGCAAGCAACTTAAGACCCACACATAAGTAGATGCATGTATTTGGGTGCATACTGTAGTTAGTTGATTTGCACACAATTGTGGTAATTGCCATATGGATGCCTAATTATCTGCATGCGCAAACTACTGATTTCTACATGCAGATTCTGTAATTGCATTTGCACATTTATGCACATACCACAAGACTCTTTCTGAAAATTTGGCATCATACAACCAGTTCCATTTTTCAAATCATCCACGAATCTGATATATCAAGGTGGAGTAATGTTAGTACCCAAACCTGTTTGATTTAATTGTTACTCCTTTCCATGAAGGTTTACTGTCATTAAGTAGAAATCTCTGGACCTTTCAACTGTTGATCTCTCCCACTATCTCAGCAGTGATGCATATTTTATCTTGTTCAAAAATGATGTTGCTTATCAAACGCTTTGATTAAATGCAGGTAAAAAGACTTTTATATCTCCCTTTTGTCTATATTCTATTTCTATCTCCAGGAACTCAGTCTGAAACAAAATTTTTAGTGGACCTGTGCTAATGAGTGTCAAAATGTCCCATTTCATTTAAGTGACAATGTCACTAGTAAATTATTGAAGTAATTTTCAGTAGATGGATGGCAGGCATGCTTACAAATACATAACAGACTCACCCATGATACCATTTATATAAAGACAGATTTCAGAGTAGCAGCCATGTTAGTCTGTATCCGTAAAAAGAACAGGAGTACTTGTGGCACCTTAGAGACTAACAAATTTATTAGAGCATAAGCTTTCGTGGGCTACAACCCATCCGAAGCAGTGGGTTGTAGCCCACGAAAGCTTATGTTCTAATAAATTTGTTAGTCTCTAAGATGCCACAAGTACTCCTGTTCATTTATATAAATTGAGTCCTAACTATCTTAGGGTTTGGGACAACGTAATGTCTAAATACTGCACAAATCAATTAGAGTTACGTAGCAAGATCCATAGTGGCCTTGACTGAAAATACTTCATTTTCCAGCTCCTATGAATTTCATCCTAGGATGTGCTACTTGGATTGTCCCAGAGAAGCAAAGCTTTCTTGGTGGATCTATGCATGGTGATGCAATCGCTGATGTTTCTGGGTTCTGATCCAGAAAAGGTTTGGATAATCTGGATCAACACAATGAACTAGCAAAAGAAGACAGAAGAATGATTTAAACAGAGGAGAGAGATGCTCATGGCAACCCACCCCAGAGGAGAAGCTTTCTACAAACACAGGAGCTGCTACACTGCTTCCACCTTCAGCCTTAGACACAGCACATTATAGTAATCCATTCTGAGTTACAGTAATACAGTCCACACCTAGGGCTACTCCAGTTGATCTCTAAAGAGAAGAGGCATCACAACTGTAGCATCATGAACCTGCTGCTCAAAGAATTTCGAGATTAGCCAACCTGTTTTGGTTGTTTTCCTCCCTTCCCTCCTATTTGGTGTATGAGCTTCAGTTCCTTAAGGCATCTGCCTGAAGCTGAGGCAGAAATGAACTTGAGATAGCATAGTAATCAATCTGTAGCGGGAGTACAAATGGGTAGGGAAAAATAATCTTGGAAGCTGGTGCCTGGAAACTCCGCCTAGAAAATTTGAAAACCAGAGGGAAATCATTGGTCCAGATTGTTGAATAGAGTAGGAGCACAAATCTATTGCAGACTCCAAAATGAGATGCTAATGTGGTGACCCTCATTTGTGACTTCTGCAATCTCTGTGCAAAACAACACCTAATGACAGTATGCAGAGCACTTAAAAAAAAAAAAAAAGTAAAATGAATTGTGTTTCAAACAACAATCTAATTGAAAATTCCATTAACAAAGAATATTGCAGTAGTGGTAGATTACAGATTAATCAAAGGCCATTAAAACTCTCTCCTGTGGTGCTAATGATTCATTGGTCTTTCGGTGAAAAATTCAGCAAGATCTCCAGCTACTTAACTTGCATACAAGTCATTTAAGAAAAGGAACATTTTCACTAGCTTCATCACAACTTGTGTGCAAAAGGAAGTATCATACCAAGAGGGGAGCGAGTTCATAGCTCCCCTCCCCAGCAAAGCTAGATGTGTGCGCGCACACACAAAAAAGAGGATGCTCTCACTACACAACACTGCAAAGAATGCTGAATTCCCTTACCTATTTCAACAGTGCAGCAGAAATAATAGTAATATAGGAATTTAGGTCATATCTGAGTTGAAATGTTTGGGATCACAGTTGCCATCTTTCACGCGGTAAATAAGCACCCTGACTTTCACAATAAGCCAAAAATCAAGCTAATCCCATTTCAAAACAAGGCCAAAACAGGCCAATCCCTAAGAACCCCAACACTCTATGTGACTAGATCCCCCCGGCGTGCAGTCTGGGACTGTGGTGGGCCTGCTGTGCACCCGACTCGCTCCCCTCCTTGCCCCTGGCTTGCTGGGAGCCGATAAAAAAAAGAAGCTACAAGCCAAACAAGCAACAAGCTACAAGCAAAAAACTAGCCAACAAGTAACTCATATTTGATTGTGGTAGCTGACTTTTTAATTATTAAAGACATTTAACCAAGTTGCAGCCTAAATATTTTTCTCAAATCTAATTTACAACTCTTCTGGGTACAACTTCCTTGCACAAGTAAGAGTACACTGCTGGCTACCATGATTTGTTTCCCCCCTTTTTTTCAGTCTTGCACTTCACACAGTCTTAATTATGCAGCCAAACCAGAAAACATTTTGTGAAACTGCAGATTATGCAAATTGTGGTAGCTACAAATGTGATTCCAAAACAATGATGGCAGTGACATGGAGAGATAGTTTTGATCTTCCATGCACTGCACTACCACAAAAAAGGGGGATGATAACATGAAAACACGATATTCCATTTCCAGCATCAAGAATGGAGATGCTTGTATTTATTCATTTTTCCCCTTCCATTCATGAATGTTTACACTTGCAAATACTAGCTTACCAGTAACACGGTAAGTTTACACATTGCCAGAGATAAAAGAGCACACACACAATGCATGGTTTACCCAACAACCGTATAAAGGCAAGTGCCTAACAAAATTACCATTGTACAGACAAAGTACAACACCCATATTACATGACATCAGTTCTTCAGCTCCACTCAACATACATTGACAATGACATTGAATTATGTGTAGAATGTGAATTGTGGCATGACCTAATGCTCCGATTTGTGGCTGCCCTATTCATCTCATATACATTTGCTGTGAACAAGGAGGGGCAGATTTTACATAGCTGAATCACTTCTAAAATGCTACACACTTTATCACTGTCACAGGTACACCACTCACCACTTGCAGTGCCTCCTGCTGGTCACTCTGGGTATTAGCTCATTCAGCCGACGCCCTCTTCCGCGGTTTGCACGCCGTCGCTCCAACTCTCTGTACAGCCTACAGCCCCTCTCTGCGCCTCAGGAACCACAGAGTCCACTCCATAACTCAGCCCTCCAGTTAGGTCACTCAAAGTTCCCCCTTCCACAGTATAGTTCCTCAGCAGTCCTAGGCAGTCTTCCCACTCACTGCCTTGATGCCACACACCCAGTGGCTGGTAGGGAAACTGGGCCTGCCATCTTTTCTGGGTTCCAGCCAAAAGAGACCCTCAGCTCAGCAGTCCAGGCTCTCTCGCCTCACTGCTTTTTCCCTGGGCTGCTTCCTACCACCAGTTCCTTCCTCTTTCTTAGTTTAGCGGTTCCCAAAGTCTCCGCCCTCTTCCCAGGGAGTGACTGCAGGCAACAGAACCTTTCTCCTGGGAGTGTCTGCCCTTTCCCAGCAGCATTCACTGCTTCCAATTTCCTGTCCTATCTCCTGCCCAGCTCATTCTTCCCCAGCTGGTCTCCCTTACATACTCAGGGAATTTACTTGCCCACCTGATTCCCCTCAGCTGTGGCCTGTCCGATTAATTAGCCTCCTTCTTGGCCATCATTAACTTTAGTGGCAAATGAGGGGGGACACCCCATCCCAATCACACAATTTCTTTTCACTTCAACAAATGCAATCCTTATCATGAAGCTTAATAGCCAGGCATACTGGAGACAAGAAGAATGAATAAAAGGTAACCAGCCCTAGTAGAAGGATAGGCTTAGATAGAGATGGAAAAAAGATTTACCAGGCTAAGTTCTCTGATTCTTTGAACCATTCTATTCTAATTGATTTTTATGTCAATAATACAACAAAAGAGAGAAAGAAGAAGCATTTTAACTGAGCTTAACCTTAAGCAAAGAAAGGAATTGAAAATAACCTACATCAGTCTTATATTTAAGAGACAGGAACATAATTAATTTTAATAGAGTTACTCCATTAGCACTGGTTTTCTTTGACACTGTGGTGGCTGATGTCCTATGTGCTCTGGGCTAGTGCCAATACAGTAGCTTCCACCCTAACAAAGGGCTTCACTTAAACTTTGTTACTTTCTGTGTTAATGGAGTGAAAAGGATAAGGAGAGCATCTTTACTTTTAATTTCGCCAATAGTTCAGGCATGAAATGCTTATCACAAAAGTATTCAGCTATCTCACAAGATAGCATATGCAGTAGGAAGGTACTGAGACATGTTATAATGAATGCTGGAGCTATTTCCAATCTTTTGCACAACTGCTGATTTATGCACAACAAAGCAACACAAGATATAGCTGCTCACACAGTTTCCTTTCACTACAGTGACTTTACTCTAATCCAGTCACTGGTTAATTTGATCCTTTATTCAAAACCATCAAAAAGTCCAGGAGACCAAATCATTTATTTTTATCACTGCTGATAGCTTTATACAGGTATTATTTTATTTAAATACATCCATCACTTTTCTCCTTGCTGCATGTACAAATGTAGAGTGTAAAATTCACATATCAAGAGTCACTTGAAAAAGTAGACTCCTGATGTAATATAATATAAATAAACCTCTTCCACTCCCATTGTGAGAAACACTCTAAGTAGATAGTGGTAGGCTTTCCACTGTTGTGCTGAAAATGCATGAGACATCATTAACGTGAAAAAAAATCTCATTTCTATCTGAAATCTCTATGAGGTAGATTATTGAAAGAAGGTAGAGAAACCACATTATTCCCCCACCCTTTTCTTGCTTAAACTTTTGCATATATATGTTTCAGTGCTTTGCTGGATAGGGCCTGTGTGTACAGTTAATTTATAAATATATATGGAGATATACCTATCTCCTAGAACTGAAAGGTCATCAAGTCCAGCCCCCTGCCTTCACTAGCAGGACCAAGTATTGATTTTTGCCCCAGATCCCCACGTGGCCCCCTCAAGGATTGAACTCATAACCCTGGGTTTAGCAGGCCAATGCTCAAACCACTGAGCTATCCCTCCCCCCATGGTTTCTATGTCATAGACAGTTTGTCCTTGTTGAAGAGACCCTTACAATCATAACAGCAGAGCAGAAAAACTCTTGTCAATTTATTTTTAAAGAACTTAAATAAACAAAACAAGACATAGTATAAAAAGGCGTACAACAAGTAACCTAATGTTTAAAAAAAAAAAAAAAAGTTTAACACACAAGTTGACAGCATGCCTTTAACAAAACCCGAGATTGACGGACCGATGAAAGAACCGACTGAGACCAGTGAGAACCAGTCTTGAGTCTTCTGTTAACACCACATGCTGAAACCATGAGCCTCAGAATTGACAACCCCTTCTGCTCAACCCAAAGAATATTAAAAATTCTCCAAATCTAACTTGTAATAATAATCAAACCAACAAAGCAAACAGAACCATCCATGCAACAAAAAATATCCAAAAGCTTTGCCCTAAAAAAGGAGAAGAACTCTTTGAATTCCCCTATGGACTTTGCTACTGCTACTGATTTTATGTGGAAGATGTTATGGTAACGGGCAGCAGTATAAAACGCCCAAATAAGAGCCAGCCAAATTTAAGCTGTGCAGAGAAAAATCATTCCATTTTGTGGAGGGTGTTGATATTTCAAAATATGGATTCAAAACAAAATCCCAAAATTATGAAATTCTCTACAAAAGGAAATGGAGTCATGCCTCCGGGACAGTCTGCCTAGTAGGCTACAGTAGAGGTGCATATCCAGGAAGCCATGGGAATCTGGGCTGTTGAGGAGCTACAAGCCTAGGAGCAGGGCTCCTAGATTCTCAGCTCCCTGGCTGCCCATCAGACAGGCTACCCAGGAACCAGGCGGCAAACTGGTAGGAAGCCAGGCAGGTTTCTGTCCAAACCCTGCCAGAGAGGCCGAGTTTCATTAGAACTTCATCAGAATCGAACAGTCTCTGGGAAATTTCAACGAATCAGCAAACTCTCACCAGCTGTAATCCAGAGACCTCTTTTTAGCAAGATCACTTGAGTCACCACTGAGATGTATGGGGACAGAGGCAGTCTCTCTAGGCAGAAGTAACGTTCAGGGCCTGATCTAAAGCTAACTAAAGTCTATAGAAAGAGACTCCTTTTGACTTCAGCATGCTCTGGGTCAGGACCTTAAAAACTAATAATCAAAACCTTACATTAAACCCAGGAGTGAATATGAAGCCTAAGGCAGTCCACAAAGCGCTGGTATAATATTCTTTTTATGGCCACTGCCACTAAGAAATGAACCACTATATTGTGCATCACCAAAGCTTCTGATTTGTCTTCAGTGGAAGCCCTTTGTAGATCACATCATTAGATAATTTGATCACTGGCTAGAGCATTTAGCCACTTATTTAATAAGGAAGGAAAACTTTTAGAAACAGAGTGGAGAAGGAAGAGTAGTTTAATTAAACTTAACCAAAATTTGCATTTTTCAGACATTGTGACTGACATTAGAAGCACAATCACATACAACAGCTGGGTAAATAATGAAAATACAATGCAGAGGTATTTTGTTTGACAAGATTTAGCTAAGTTCATACCTCTGCAAATATTTCTGAATTACTTGCTCACCTTTATAAGCAATGAATATAATGGAATAGTTAGTCAAATTGATAGTTAAATAATGAAATTAGCTGACTGACTTATTCAAGGACGGAGAAATCCCTGCCCCACTGAGTCAATATATGATCTGATCAGCGAGGTTTACAATATAGGAAATGGAGACTTGGTGGCAATAAAACCACTAACATGCTGCTGCTGAATTAGATTAAACACCCTTCGGTCCCACATTTTGGCTACAAATGTTGTACTGAAAACTGTAACCTGTTTTACAACCTAGACATGCCCTTATCTCTGTCAGCGCAAGGTTTTCTTTTTGTGTGTACATATTAAATATGGCAATTCATATTCTTTGTATATTTGTTAACAAATGGAACCTGAATGATTACTTTGGGAGCATGATCCTGCTTTCCAATACACAGTGTCCATTTCCATATCACAGAGAGTAACACTGAGCCCTGGTATATCAATTGAGAAAAATAAGCACCACAGTGAAAATGAAAAAAAAAGAGGTGAATTGGGCTATATGTGCAGCCAGGCTGAAGGTATGTATACCGGAATGGAGCAGAACGGTGACTGTCATGCAGAGAAAAGCTAATTTAAAAGACTGCTAACATGAATAAATTGACAGTTACACAAAAAATGCATTCAGTGTGTTTTTCCTAAGTAAATTTCATGAAAAGCCAACAAATGGATTACTCAAGTTTGTAAGAAAACAGAGTTTGCAAAGCTGTATCAGACTATTGGTCAATCACATAATATCATACCTTCAGCACTGCTTAATGTGAGATGCTTCAGGAGGAAGGCAAAAATCCTCCACAATCCAGGTAGCCAACTGCAAAATTCAGTACACTGGGGTAAAAATAAGTAAATAAATAATTGGGATTATTTTCATTTTCATATTGGGATAATTATAATTACCCCTGATGGACGAGTTTTCAATCACCTTTTCTTAGCATGCAGAATTATAAATATTTTGACAAATTTATCAAGGGCTTGTTTTAAAGGCAGCATCTGGGTTTTGCCTGTCTTTTTATTACACAAAGAGCTGGAGGAACTATGGGCAGCAGTACAAAACCCCAAATAATGGAGTATGCAATTCCTGTTCTTCAACAGTGATCTTCACCAGATGCTTCAGACAAGGGCATAAAATGCCATAATTCACCTTATTGTACATTATTATTCCATGATGGGACATTTCTTCAGGAGCCCAGCTGGTGATCAACTAATTCTTTGAAGTATGAAGACTGAAATCCCAAAATGCTTTTAACAATCTATGGCCACAAAGACATCCCACAAATTAACTACATACATTAAAGTACAAGGAAAAGAACTCTCAACTTTCTAATTTAAGACACATGGGTCTCCGTGAACTGATTTAGAAAATCTATTTCCACATATCAGGAAATATGGGATTGAAACCACATCTCAGTGTTTAATTTGAGTTATAATATGGGGCTTTTCCTTTTACATTATGAATAAAAAACAACCAATCAAGCTTATTTGGTCCTGTAAAATGCCTGAAGTCTGCACTACACTCTGCCAAGACAAAGCCCATTGCTCTATTTCTCACCCTACTATTCTTTGCCACAGCTAAGTTGAATTAGGGGAGCTTAGCAGGCAAACTGCTTGCTCCCTCTGGGGAAGAAGGTGCCTCCTCTCTTACAACTTGAAGCTGCTCCAAATTAAGATAGGGATATTTTGGCCCCGAGTCAACCCAGGATACATGGTGCAGAAAGGTGGGTCAGAACCATCCTCCTCACCTCTTCTCAGCTGTGCCACATGTGAACACTACTACTCAGAACTAAGCCCACAAGGCCCAGTTCTCTACTACCTTGTACCTTGAATATTTATTTATGCCTCTCCAAAAGGAGTGCCAAATCAGAATGGTAGTATTTTATACCTACTTTGTACAGGTATATAAGTGATGGCACAAGGTGCAAAGTAGTGGAGAATCAGGCCTGTGAACTGTAATAGGATATCATGATTCTGTCTAGCATCGGATATTACACTTTTCTGATCAACTAATTCATTATATGAGATGTAAAGATTGAGTATGAAATATAATGAACTTTGGAGTTCCTGTCCTAGTAACTTGGCTGATGATCAAATTGTCTCCAGTTCTTCCTTAGGCACTTTAAGAGGACATGGGCATTAAAATAATCCACAGCAATCAATGAATGAATAAATTAGCCTTCCTTATTTTAAGTTACTTTAAACTTCTTGACTACAAGTCAATAAATAATCACTATGGAGTAATTTTTAAAAACTCCATCTAAAGTTGTCACAGAACTTTTCTCAATTGGTAAATTTGACATCACCCGCTTAAAGCCCACTGAATTTGGCATTATGAAAGAAGTGCAAGGCAGCTGAAGAGATGAAACAATTGCTATTCAGCTTCTAATTCTCCACATCAACTATGCCCCTTATGGGCTAAAGTAGAGGTTACAGCTCATCTTTGCCACTTGAGCAGTGTTTTCAGGTTGCCAAATCTATCTAAATATTGGTCACACAGCACTGGATCTATCCCATTCCAGCATTCTGTGCTGGCTTATCTGGAGCAATCAGAGACATATAGTCTGTGGTGCCCAAGGGTTGCAGAGGTTCCCCTCCCTGCCCACAAATCAACTGCAGGCTCAGTTGAGGTGCTGCAGAGGGCACTGCATTGACCTGTATATGCTTAGTTTATATTTAGGTCTTGGAGACAGATGATGGGCAAGAGACACAGAGAGAGAGTTAATTTAGTGCCTCTCACATAGCATCTAATCATGGATGTAAGTAGTAACTGCTATGCTTTGGTTTGAAAAATGATATGAAGATTGAAATTTCCTGACCTCTGATCTTTGAAGCCATGTCCTCTGAATTTCAAGCCAGGTGGCATGAAAGGAAAAATGTATGCTGCCACCATGCTCTAATCATGGACAGTTAGATGCTCTTAGCCATCAGCACTTTAGCATACTTGACTAGCGATGTATGAAGTAGGCCACCTCTGAAAATGGGTTTTCTTGCCCTATGTCCAGCACCCGTATAACCAGGGGCCATAAATACTTAGGCTGTTCAATATCTTCTTACTTCTATTTTTTTTAGACTGATTTATTCACATAACTAGGTTAAAATTGCAGCTGTAATTCAGACTGGGGATTGAAATGCTGTCTGGCTTCAAGACACTTGGGACTTATCATCCTGTTAGACTACAGGCAGAACAAGCCCCGTAACTGGATTTGCTGACAGTTGTCCAAAAAAGGTTCCAGAACTGCTGTGTTAATTTATTGGCCTCGATTTGAGGAGGGAGAGTGCACAAATTTATTCAACTCTTGTGACTCTCACTATCTGGCATTCTCTCAATTCCCTCCGCCCCCCCCCTTTCCAATCTTGAGGCTTAACATTTAATCATCACCAAAAATAATGAATGATATTTGAATGCAACAGTATTTGCCATTTCCAAACCACCTGAAGCATTATGGCTGAGTGAAAAAACTTTGTTGCTGCCAAATAAGGTAAAACACTCAGTGCCTCAGAGATAACAATCCTGTTTACAAAATGCTTAGGTATTGCTTTCCGAGTGACATAAGAAAAAAGTATATTGTATGAAAGAGGAGGTATTTGCTTCAAGCTATTATGCACACAGTCCCTTCTAATGTTCAAGGCACATCACATCCAGCAAGATGATTGCTTTGAAATTTTCATAATTTGAACACTACATTCCATAACATGACCTGCTTATCTATGTCGGACACAATCCTGCCACCACAAAGCCAGCTCTGAAAGTCAAAGTAACTGTTCATGAAAATATCAAGGAGCAACAAATTGCTGGAAATCTTTTCACTCTCTTGTTTAACCCATTGGGTTTAGTTACTGAGGTAAGATTCCACACTACCTCCCTAGAAAGGAAATCTAAAAGAACACCGATTCTCTTCTAGGCAAGACAATTTTTATTCCGCACAGCTACTAACTAAGTATAATGAGCTGGGTTGTGAAATGGTCTATGACAATAGACCTGGGAATAGCTGTTTAGGAGAGCTGAAAAATCAAAGGACAGCCAAATCGCTTATCTACCATTAGCTGCCTTCACTGCTTGTCAATTATGTTATTCGAGAAATAGGTGAACAATAGCATCTCCCTCCCCTCGCCCCACAGTGGTATCAGAGGAGCCTTACTGATGTGATTACAGCACATTACAGAAGTGGGCCAATCAGCTATTTTCATATTTCTTGTTCTGGTTTGAATATGGCCCGAATACTCACTTAAATTATCGTTCACAGAATCTAAGTGCAACAAAGCACAGTAGGAAGTGAAGGCTGATAACTTCTGAAAGTGGGTAGAGCCAAAGTTACTTTCTCAGAGCCCTCTGTAGTAGTGGGATTAGATACTATAGCAGCTGATTTCAAACAAGACAGACTTTGACGAGCCTTCACAGCTCATGGCTTTTTACCTTATGCAACCATTTCGGCCATGCTGACAGATGGACTCAGTATGCGGGGCCTTGGGAGTATTTTTTATTTTTTGCGATGAAGTATGAAGAACACACAGAAATTGTGGTTCAACCATGTAGAAAATGAGGGATAGCTGTATTATTGTGTATCATTATGTGCACCTCAGTTTGCCTGCTGTATATTCTTCTGTTTGACTGCATGGCGTTAAAATCAAAGCATGTGTGGGGAGGGACAAAACATGTAGATAAGGAACTCCAGGGAGAATACCATGGGCCCTTAAGACAAATAGCTATTTCCTAATGACTAGCTCACACACTATCTGGGTCACCAGTCAGGGGACAGGATCTCCGCCCCCCCCCCCCCAAGACCAAAGACTAGGGTGATCAGATGTCCCGATTTTATAGGGACAATCCCAATTTTGGGGTCTTTTTCTTATAAAGGCTCCTATTACCCCCCACCCCGTCCCGATTTTTCACATTTGCTGTCTGGTCACCCTACCAAAGACTAAGGCAGGGATCGGCAACCTTTGGCACGCGGCTCGTCAGGGTAAGCACCCTGGTGGGTCGGGCCGGTTTGTTTACCTGCCACATCCGCAGGTTCGGCTGATCGCGGCTCCCCCTGGCCGCGGTTCACCGTCCCAGGACAATGGGGGCTGCGGGAAGTGGCACGGGCCAAGGGATGTGCTGGCCACTGCTTCCCGCCGCCCCCATTGGCCTGGAACAGCGAACCGCGGCCAGTGGGAGCCGCGATCGGCCGAACCTGCGGACGTGGCAGGTAAACAAACCTGCCCGGCCTGCCAGGGGGCTTACCCTGGCAGGCCGCGTGCCAAAGGTTGTCGATCCCTGGACTAAGGTGAAAAGAACATTAAGCCATTAACCTCCCCTCACACAGCCTTTAGGTGAACAGTTAGGGAACTGGCAGCAGCTTCTCAGGGACAAATACAGAGAGGCAGAGCATGAAGCAGGGCTGTGGAAGTAAGGCACAAGTTCTGCAGGACATGCCTGAGACAGCTGGGCTCACCTAAGATTTAAGAGAGGTGATGAGCTGCAGGCAAGGCCCAGACATATGGGCCTTTTCGGGGTTTAACCCTTTCTCCCTGCTTGCTGTGTACCTTTGGGCAAAGGAATAATAGGCCTGTTTGGAGTCACTTTAATCAGTCAACCGCTGGTCAGAGACATCTGAAGAGGAGTTTCTGGCAGGTAACAACTGCAGTTGGGCCAGTCGCATTAACATAGCTGGAAACGGGGCAGGGGGCATCCTAGGATCCAGCCTGAGTGTGGTAGGGCTATGGGGTTCCAGGTGGGGAGAGGTGAAGATAGCAAAGCTTGTCACATGAAGGGTGCACTTGAGAGGGGCTGCAAGTGGGTATAAGGCACAGCTTGCCCTGTAGCAGTGAGAGGGAGGTGCGAATAGGGATTGTTGTAGCCCAATGATCCAATCTAAAGTGGGGTGAACCATGGAGTTCCACTCTTGGAAGAGTACAGTTCAAGGCTTGTCACTTGAAGGGAATGGCCATAGGGGAGACGGGGAGAGATCACAGTTACAGCTCACCCATGAGCTGTCACAAACCTCAAATCATTTTTGAAGGAAAAATTGGTCCAGATAATAAACATAAAACTTCGCAGCTCAAGTTGCAAACATTTTGCTTCATTTCATTTAGCTTTCTTTGCCTACAATCCCGAAACCTGGGTGAGTTTGTACAAAGCACACAAATTTCAAACTGGCAGCTTTCATTCAGACACCTGCTCCTTTAACCAGAGGTGGTGAACATTAATTTATGTTACTTTACACAACTCTTCCAAATACACATGCTTTTTGGGATAGATCTAATGTGGCTTCAACTAATTCTCTGAGAAACACTCAGCTGGACATTGTAGGAGTACACAGCAACTGTTCAGTAGAAGAAAACATTTGTGCATGAATAGTTAAATAAAACACACACAGTGGTCAAACTTAAAATGTCCTTCTGATCTGGAAGAGTTTCAAATAGTTGTAATACAGATAGAATCATTAAAAACTTCCCAGCAATGTTTGAAGTGCTTCCACCGTACACAAACTGTGGTCTCCATTTAATTCTTTTCAAGTTTGCTCTTGCAAGGAAATTATGCTACTGTGGTATATTCATACCCGACAGAGGGCTACCGAGGGAATACTGTAATAATTATTTCCAAAGGCTTAGAGACTCAATGGCAACCACTCTATGAACATATAAAGTTACTGATGAAACAAAACGCTTGACCCAAACCTTCCAAACACTGGGAAAGTTAGAAATCAAAATTTGTGACTCAGTCCCTCTTACATTCATATAAAAATTACATGAATTATATGTACACATGCACACAGACACAGATACCAAGACTTGTGTGCATGTGGAGAAACCCTAACTACTTCCAAATGAAGTTGTGTGTGTTGAGAACAAAGTCTACTACAGAATGTTGTTGCAAGTACTGTGGTGTATCAGCATGTAGGTGTCTGGAAGCTTGTTGAGTATACCATGAACTCAGAGGCAAATGTTGGAGGTGCTCCATGCACTGGCTCTCTAGACTCTAGCCCTTGTTGTGTTCCCAAGAACACTTACAGTAACAGACAGGATTCCTTTCCTAGAGCTATCAGAAATAAAAGGTGCAAATATACCAGGCTTTACAGTTATAGCAAGAAAAGAGATATACCCAGCAGGCCCTCAAAGGCATTACACCCCTGGAGTATAAAAGATAAGGAAGTTTAAAAACCTATCTATATTTTATTAAAGTACTCATTGCACCAGATCTACTCAGGATCTACCTCTCTGCCACGTTCTGGGAAGATAGACAATGTTTTGTAAGCAATATAATCAACAATGAAAAGTGGTACTGCCAAGGGAAAAAATAGAACCCAAATTCAAACAAATCCTAAAAATTCATGAAGACTAGCCAAACAAAAACTACACATAAAACTCGTAGGGCATAAAAATTAGCTTCATATAAAATTTCACACTGACTGGGTGCCTATTTTTAAGGGGGGGGGAGGGAGAAGAAGGGAAGTGTTTACCTATTTTAAAAACAACCCTAGCTAGAGTGTCACAACCAGGTGCACCTCCAGATATAAACACATCTATATCTCCCTGCCTAAATTTTAAACATTTACATATGTACCAACATTTTAAAATATAATTTGTATATAGGGCTTGTGTCAAGGCTGAATCCCCACTCTGGCACTTCGAGTGCAGAAGCTGGGGGCCCGCAAGGATTTTAAAAATTAATACAGCCCATCCAGGCTTGTATTACATTCCCCAGGTTACAGCTTCTCTCCGACCTTGGCTTGGTAAATGCTGCCACCACCCAAATGCAAAAAAAAAAACAAAAAAACCTTGAACCCAGGAAGGAGCACTTGGGAATTCTTTCCTGTGAGGTACCCTCAAGCCCTTTCACCCCCCTCCGGGGAAGAGCTGAGAAAGAAAACAAAGGAAATTAGCTGTTGCTACCAGCTAATCAAACAACATGCACAAACATCTTAAGACACCAAAAATCCAATCCTGTTCTTAAAAAAAAGGTAAATTTTATTAAAACCAAAAAGGAAGAAAATACATCTGGAACTTAGGCTTTTGCTAGATTTTAAAAGAGCAATTCCAAAAATAAAGCACCCAAAATAGCTTTCTTGGGGGTTCAGCTTAAAGGTTAACAAGCAAACAAAAGCATCTGGGGTTAGCACAGAGAAGTCCACAAGCCTTAAAAAATAAACAGAAATAAATCTAATCACATCTTCCTAAACATTCCTACTTTACTTACACATTTGTGGGGGGCGTGGCTTAAAGCTGCTTATAGTGCAGTCATAGCCCTGCCTTTGCTCTGTTTCCCCCTTCCAGAGAACCACCACAGACACAAAGAGAAAGCTTCCTTCCCAATGTTAAAAATAGCCTTCCCATTGGCTCTTTTGGCCAGGTGCCCTTTTTGTTTACCTGGGGGACTATTTTAACCCTTTACTGGTAAAGCAAGCAGAGAACAGCTACCAAGAGGGATTTTACAGCTAACTGGCTGGCTGGGTGTCCATAAAAGGGAGCTACCCCTCTCGCCCTTTATTTATCACAGCTTGTATTTATTATGTTTCTTTTATTTTGTAAGTTTCACCAAGTAGTGTCCCGGCATTTCCTTCATACCCAGGGAAGACAGCAATATTGCCATCCCCAAATACTCAAAAGTCTGGCAATAGAAAGAGAAGCAAGTGGTTAATGCAAAGCTCACAGTCTAGTGACCTGCAGTCTATTCCTCATCCACAACAAACTTGCTGAGTGATCTCAGGCAAGTCCCTTAACTCCTCTCGTGTAAGCCCACCAGAAAGCACACCTACATGAAAGGAATATACAACAATAAGTGGGTTTATATATTATAGAGATTACAATATTCCAAAACTGCTTTCATATTTTTCTAATGATACAAACTTATTCACTCACAACACACCCAGATTCAGATAAATAAGTCATTTAATTAATTCATGTTATGGCAAAAGCAACCTCTCTGATATTTCACTGGTTAGAAGGCAAACTCATCTATAGCCTGCATGAGGCTGTCGAATGGGACAGCTAATTAGTATCTATAATATGCACAGTAGACAAGAGGCAGCACTTCACCTTGTTGGCCATAATACATTTCTTCATACTCCCCTGAAATAACTGTGGATTTTGAGTGAGAATAGGGAGGCAGAGTCACCACTTAACTGGCTTTCATGAGCTCTTGTTTACCATTCAGCAATCTCCCATGTTGTGCATAGCTTTGTTATCAACACCTCTGCCCCTCCAGCCCATAATCCTGAAACTATTCAAACTCTGTCTTTCTTGTAATGTCGTAAATATCCTCCCCCCCCCCAAGATATTCTTCAAGTAAAGCAACATGGATCTCTAGTTAATGAGAGCAATAAACAAGAACTAGGGATCTGACAAACAAACATACAAAGCAACACTTTGCACCATGTTTTCCTAATAGCCGCCTACTACATTTTATACATGAAGTAAACTAAAGGTTTGTTAGCCGTTCTTTTATTACAATAGTATTAAGATTCTGCTAAATTTATAGTTGGTATTTTATAGGTAAAAAGACCACTAGGATGTATCAAAGAGACTAAGTCATTATGCTCGGCAGATGCCTCATACGCTAGGCTTATTATAATTAATAATACACTGGAGATACTATGCAGCAGAATTGGTCTGAATCCTAAAGTGAAGATTTTCTGCATAGCTGGCCATTTTTAAAAAGTCTGAGACTTGTTAATGCTGCTGCTGTTTGTTATAACAAAAGTAATGTTATTTTCCATTATACCCAGAGATCCTAAAAGAAAACATCCATGGGCACAACAACGTTAACTAGCAGTGAATTAAAACAGCCCCTTCAAAATCTTTTATTTTCCCATTTTCTGCATGTCCCACCAGTGAGGGATTGACTATTTGGGAGTCACATTATTGTCATAATTCCAGAAATAAAATTACATGCTCATGGTTCAAAGAGATTCACTGACAGTAATTTGCACAACACAAATTAGAGATATACTATTAAAAGATAGATCCCTTAATCTTATACCAGCATATCGCCACTAAGAGGTCACATCTACCTTGCAGAGCATGTGTTCAGTCCTATTCTCATTTTTATACATCATCTCTTCTTCTTTGCTTTTGCTATAATTGCATTTTATAAGTTTATTAAATGTGTTGCTAAAAGCAAACTGAATTTAATTTAATTATTTTGACTTGGCTCAGCTGTGCTCATTCTGTCTTTTTCATGCCACATTGTCACACCTAACAGTATCATTGTTCTTTCAAATATCAAACAGTAATGACATTAGATAAACACTAATTCCTTTCCAGTAGACAAGCCATATATTTTCCTGCAGGATCCATTTTTTATCTTGTTGCTTAAATCTCTGTAGACACGGAGCTGATTTGCTACTACCTAGCTAGCACCTTGTGTGATTATATCCCAAGTATGAAAATTGGGTGCAAAATACTACCATTCTGATTTGGTAATATTTACACACAAGTGAATTATCACCAGAAGCATGGTCTCATGGTAAATTTCCTAGACTGGCATTCAGAAGATCTGGGTTCAGTCTTGGCTCTGGGTGCCAACTTCCTGTGTAGTCTGTATGCCTCAATTACCATGTGTAAAACAATTATAATACTTCCCTACTTCACAGAGGTGGTGTAAAGATAAAGCCATCATTGTGAGGCACTTAGAAACCATGTTGAGAGGAATCATATAAATACACACATGTCCGCTGCCTTGCACTTTACTTTGTACCCGGCAAATTAAGTGTAAAATTCAATGTCCCATGCCTTTTCTAAAGAGGGTTCCAAGGAAGCCAACAGTTAAAGATGATCAGGTTCTGTACATTAAAAGCCATTCTAAACCTTTTAGCAAAATTTAAACCGTATCCAAACCTTTCTGCAGGTTTGTATTGTGAATAACTTTTCTATTTATTTTGGGTGCATCTGCTCTATGCTAGACCGAGTACTTGAAGGGTGCAAATATTTTGAAAAGGGTGTTCTATTACAGCATTTCTAGTCTATGCCAGAGGAGGAGAAACCTGAAATCTTTTCCTCTTCCCTCCCTCCCCCAATCCTTCTTTTGGAAAGATTTACATCTTCAGTTTAAATAGTTCAGATTAGACATCAATAGGTATACAAACTCTTGGGCATTGCTCAAATCAATGTGACAAATTACTGAGGAAAGCCCAACTCTAGATGGAATTCAACCAACTCTGCCATTTTAGCTATTTGGTTAGCTCATGGAATAGAACAGCTTTTCCTATATGCAGGTAAATTACAGAGGGAGTGACACTAAACATCAAAACTACTGAAAAGTGATGCAGGGGAGAAAATAGCTTTTTTTTTTCTTATTGGGTCATGAAAAAAAAAAAAACACGTTTTCCCATCAGTTGTTTGGTTTATAAGGCAGTCAGTTATCATGTAAATTGTAATTCTGCTCTAAAGAGCAGTCAGCACGGCAAAAATGGTGAATTTTCTCCTGAGGGATAAATTTCTGAGTTTCTGATTCACAAATACAAATGGAAATATAAATGGTAATTTTGCCAAGGTCTACTTATAGATTTGTCCATTCCAAGTGTCACCATGATAACATTCTTGAAACTGTCTATCATATTTAGCACTTATTAACCTGGTTTGCCATGACCATGAAGAAGTGCAAGCTGAAGTGGTATGGCCATGTAACAAGATCATCTGGCCTATCCAAGATCATCCTCCAAGGGACAGTACAGGGGAAGAGAAGAAGAGGTAAACAGAAGAAGAGATGGATTGACAATATAAAAGAGTGGACAGGAATGGACTTTGTGGAGACTCAAGCACTGACACACAATTGTCAGGGGTGGAGACAATCGGTTGATTGCTCATCAGTGATGGTACCCCAATGACCGATGCGGTTATGGGAGTGATGATGATGATGAAGAACCTGGTTTGCAAACATTAATGCAATACTTCTCACAATGTAGCTCCATTTTACAGAAAAGGAAACTGAGGACTTAAGTGACTTGCCCAAAGCCACAGTGAGTATCAGTGTCAAAACTGGGATTAGATTTCCAGAGTTCTTTGCTTCCAATCCTGTCTCTTGCACAGCTTAGGTGTGCAAAGTAAAATATGGAAGACACTATATTGTATTTCTTGAGTATCAAGTCCTTCAGGACATCAAGCGTAGTTTTTCTCTTAAAATTAATTAACAGGAAGTTAAGTAAAATCTTAGTGTTTTCTTATGCGAGCGCTGCTTTCATTTCTTGCACCACACTGCATTTGACTATGTTGTTTCCCTTCATTTCTTCGATGTCAGTTTTCATGAAGCATGCACATTATTATTTTTTTCAGCTCAGACTGAAAATAAGCTATAAGGAACTTTGGTTTGAACACATATTGAATCAGACAAAGAGGAAGAAGAGACGCTTTCTTACTGACCTCTTTTCATCTATACCAGGATATTTTCATGACTAAGAAAGAAACAATAGCCAAAGATCCCCTGGATACACTGTCCCAAATATTGTGAAAAGTTTTGGCCAACCACATGGAGAACAGGTCACCTTAATTCAACAAAAATGCCAAGTTGTGGTGGATTGAAGGGAGGCTATCTCAGTCTGTGATGCTGTGTGTGCGGGTGGGTGGGTGGGGCCTCCAGAAAGTCACCTGATGTGAGAATGCTCATTACCAATAACTAAAACAAGCTGTGTACAAAGCGGATTGTTTTTCCTCTAGTGCACTGTAGGATCTGGAATGTGCTGCAGAAAACTAAGAAATGCCAAGGGATAGTACAGCTACAAAAAGTAACTCTCTAGTAAAGAAAAAGCATGAAAGCTCAAGTTCTACTATTTCTGACTCGCTTTGAAAAATCCCTTTTTACCTATAAAAACAAGCAATAAATTGTTATTAAACAATAAAAAAAGAGCCTTTTTAACCATTCTGAAGGAGTGTCATGATTTTGCTTGTGCCCTAGTCTGATGAACACAAGTCTAGCTTCTCAGCATATTCAGCACAGAACTATTAACATAAAAATGTATGACATCTATAAAAGTTAACAGGCATAACTCAAAAAAAAAAGCTGCCGAGTATAAGCGTAGAATAAAAATGAAACTGCAAAACCCATACCCATCACAGCAATGTTTTCCCAGGTTTTCCTGCTCTACATATAAGACTGCCAGAATATTATTTAAGCAGTGCTGTGTTAGCTCATTATTTTTTCGGAAGATAGCCAGTTTTCATGAAACAATAATGATAAAAAAAATCAATAAATAAAATATACACAACAGATGTAATCCATGAAGGAATTTCTAGTCATGCAACAAAAATCAAATGAACCCTAAGAAACTATTCTTATCACTGCTGTTTTTTGTAAACTAAGCTTATTGTTCAGGACTTATCACTCCTGGTATGCATCTTAATTGATGAATGTGCCTAATAAAGAATAAACCCATCCAAAGCTTAATAGGTTCTTTAATGAATATCTTCTTACTCACTATGCCAAACCCTTCCCCACTGGATCAGACCACCAGTTTGTTCATTACTCCAGCAGTGGCCAATACACAGTGCTTCGGCAGAAGGTGCAAACTACTCTCTAATTTACCTACTCTACTGCACATAGGCATAAATTATTCCCTTTTCTCATGTAGGTGACAAGTGCCACAAATCACAACACTACTGTTATGTGGGCTTTCATCACTCCAACACTCAACTGTAATTAGCCTACCTGCCTACAATACTATTTGATTCTGTCTCTGATGGCATTTATATAGGGAAGACAAAGCCTACATCTATATAAATTTTTTTTTAAATCTATATTTTAAAAATAGATTGTAGTTTAAAAAGGCTTGTAAAATTGCCATGGATGAGAAGTGTGGATGAGAAGACTAATTGCTTACCCTTAATATGGTTATTATGGAGGAGGAGGAGAAAGAGGACATGGATGACAACAAAAAAGTTGGGTACTTTTTTGTACCTATTACTATGCCAACAAAAAAGTTGCTGGTCTAAATAAAGTAACAGTAGAATTGTCTACATCTGGTTTAAAACAATTGTTGCATTTGGTAAGTGGTATATTTAGCATGCCAGCAACGGGGGCAATCTCAGAAGCATGATAATCAACCTTTCAGGAAAAACAAAAAGAAGTCTTTTTCATAGGCCCATGTCATAACTATAAAGGGAAGGGCAACAGCCCTCCTGTGTACAATACTATAAAATCCCTCCTGGCCAGAGACTCCAAAATCCTTTTACCTGTAAAGGGTTAAGAAGCTCAGGTAACCTGGCTGACACCTGACCCAAAGGACCAATAAGGGGACAAGATACTTTCAAATCTTGGTGGGGGGATGGCTTTTGTTTGTGCTCTTTGTTTTGGGGGGAGTTCGCTCTTGGGACTAAGAGGGACCAGACATCAATCCATGCTCTCCAAATCTTTCTGAACAAGTCTCTCATATTTCAAACTTGTAAGTAAACAGTCAGGCAAGGCATGTTAGTTTTATCTTTGTTTTCTCAACTTGTAAATGTATCTTTTACTAGGGTGTTTACCTCTGTTTGCTGTAACTTTGAACCTAAGGCTAGAGGGGGATCCTCTGGGCTCTTTAAGTTTGATTACCCTGTAAAGTTATTTTCCATCCTGATTTTACAGAGATGTTTTTTATCTTTTTCTTTAATTAAAAGCCTTCTTTTTAAGAACCTGATTGATTTTTCCTTGTTTTTAGATCCAAGGGGGTTGGACCTTGATCCACCAGGAGTTGGTGGGAGAACGGAGGGGGGATGGTTAATTTCTCCTCGTTTTAAGATCCAAGGGGTTTGGATCTGTATTCACCAGGGAATTGGTGAAGAGTCTCTCAAGGCTACCCAGGGAAGGGAATTAGCACATTGGGAGTGGTGGCAGCGGACCAGATCTAAGCTGGTAGTTAAACTTAGAAGTTTTCATGCAGGCCCCCACATCTGTACCCTAAAGTTCAGAGTGGGGAAGGAGCCTAAAACATACACATATTCTTCTGATGGAGCTATTAAACAACTCTCCCTCCGGTTGCTAGAAAGGAAATAGGAAAGAAAGGGATCATCACTTGCATCTCAGCAAGACCCACTTGGCCATCTTCTGTCTTCACAGCATCTTTCATTGGACAGGATCCTAAGCACCTTACTAACTTAAAATGACATACAATCCCGGCACAGGGATCACTTCGGCCACCACTGACACACACCCTTCTGGGGTTAGAAACCAAGCAATTGTTGAATGATACACAGCAACACCCCACAGCAGTTTAAGACAGGAGATGTAGATCCCTTTGCAGCTAGGAACTGGAGTCCTAGGAAGTGACGGGAGACAGAGCAGTGCAAGTGGAGCAAAAGCGCCTAGAGGAGAGTTGCTGAGAAAACAAAGGCACAAGGGCAGGCAGGCTGTGGGGATCCAGAGACTACAGAACAGCAAGTTCCATTCAGCAAACCAAGGAGAAGATCTGCAGTGGGGGAGGTTTAGGTTGGATATTAGGAAAAACTTTTTCACTAGGAGGGTGGTGAAGCACTGGAATGGGTTACCTAGGGAGGTGGTGGAATCTGTTTCCTTAGAGGTTTTTAAGGTCAGGCTTGACAAAGCCCTGGCTGGGATGATTTAGTTGGGGATTGGTCCTGCTTTGAGCAGGGGGCTGGACTAGATGAACTCCTGAGGTCCCTTCCAACCCTATGTGCGGTGACTGGAGGTATGCGTGAGAGAAGCAGGTGTTGGCATTCTGCTACACAGTGGTGTGCAGAATTGAGAGTTCATTGCATTGCATCAGCTGAGGACAGAATTACTGCTGCGTCACTGTTGTGGCATGCTGGAATGAAGGGGTTAATCCCTTATTCAAACAATGGCACCTCTAGCAGCACAGTGCTCTCTCATCCCATGTTGGGGCATTGGTTCTGTACTTTTTCAGAGAGAAGAGTGCCATTAATCAATCACCATCATCACTTCTCACAGAACCTACAGTAGATGTTTCCTTCAGGTCTCATTACACCCAATCTTTGCTTTTCACATCCGCTGCTTCTTCACTGAAAGGGTCTCTATTGGCTCTCACTGCAGGCTTGATGTCCTCAGGATACATTTATATCGGGCAGTGTAGGGTATCAGACTGAACGGAAAGCAGAGCAAGTAATGAGTTGATTAGATGAAAGGAAACAGCAGTTCCCTTGGTGTAGGAGTAGTACAAGGCAGGAAGGAGTCATAAGACACGTTCAAACATGTTCCCCTAATCTATAAAAAGAGTTGCCTTGAAAGAATGAGGTGATAAAAATGTCTAGGGTTATCTTTAATGATCTCCTGAGTCAGTCAGTCACACAGCATCTTGACCCCTCTGCACTTTGAGTTCAGCTCTTCCACCCTGAGTGTTGGGCTCATCTGAAATGTGGACTGTGTAGTTAAAAATCACTGGCAACACATGCCTCAGATGAGAGGTTCTCATTCCCTTCTAAATAACGAAAATAAAGAAGCTCATTTTAGATTTAGTGGAACTCACACAAATGAGTTTCAAAGGTATCTAAGTGAAGAATTGCATTCTGTACCACTGAACAGTAATACTACAGGTATGAAATCCATTCTGCTGAATCACACTATTATGATGTGTATGCATCAGCTCGATAAAACCCATTGCAAGGAAAGCAGATCAAACCAGCAGAAAGTATTTCCTTGTGACAATCAGGCACTGCACATTCTGTATCAAAAATAATCACATCATCATTTTACTCCATCTACTAACCACCTTCTCAATCCCTGCTCCCCATTAACACAGTCACAGTAAAATTCTTAGGGGGAAAAAGAGGTTTAAAGGACTAATGACATGAGCTTATGTAAAAGTTCAATTAAATTCACATGCCAAGCATTTAAATTTGAAGTTTGCTTTTTAACCCATTCTGCTGCAATCTTTGCATTTGTATTAAAGACAGAGAGACATTTAAATGTGCCCATCCAGCGCTCTG
The DNA here is from genome assembly GCF_002925995.2 of Terrapene triunguis. Lineage (NCBI taxonomy): Eukaryota > Metazoa > Chordata > Testudines > Emydidae > Terrapene > Terrapene triunguis. Next base: position 3,777,058 of record NW_020665140.1, read on the forward strand.
GGCTCATGTACCAAAAGTACATAAAATATTTAAATTAGAGTCAGTGTCCAAAATATGAAATCATCCTAAACCCATATTAATAAAGTAACTTCAAGAAAAAATTTCAGAATTTTCAGTAGCCAGCATTTTATTGTCTCTTTGTAAATTGTTGTAGTTAATTAACAATACACTGGTTATAAACCTGCTTTAAATGAGAGTTACTTTTGAGTTTATAACAAGTAATATTTCTCTTAGAATAGCTTGTCTATGATCTGTAAAAAAGTTAAATGGCACCCCGATCCCTTGTCAGACAGCACTTTGAGTATATTTAGTGGAAAAATAAGCTCCACAAGATATGAAGAAGTTTAACACTGACCACATTTGGCCCAACTATTATGTAGGACTCTGCCACTTACTTTAAATCTACATACGCACTCTCACTGAGCGCACTTTTGAAAGCAAGCTCTTTAAAGCAGGGATTTCATTTTAGAAGTGTAAAGTGCACTGTGCAAAGGGGTCTCTATTGATGCTTCCAGGGGCTGTTGCAGTACAAGTAAATAAAAAGGAAATAAAAATAATTAGGCACTCAAGTCCTATGCTGTGCCTGAGAGCACTTAGTGAAATTCTGCTGTTTGTTGATGCTCACATAGGAATGGAAAAAATGTGCTCATTTAATGACAATCTTAAAAGTGCTCCACAATGCAGTGCACTAGTTCATATGAAATGAAAAGAAGAGTCCTAGAGACTAACAAATTTATTTGGGCATAACCTTTCGTGGGCTATAACCCACTACATCAGATACATGGAGTGGAAAATACAGTAAGCAGGTATAAGTACACAGCACATGAAAAGATGGGAGTTGCCTTACCAAGTGGGGGGGTCAGTGCTAACAACGCCAATTCAATTAGGGTGGATGTAGCCCATTTCCAACAGTTGACAAGAAAGGGTGAATATCAACAGGAGGGAAAATTACTTTTTGTAGGGACCCACCCACTTCCAGTCTTTATTCAGACCTAATTTGATGGTGCAGCAGGGGGATCAGGAGAGGAAGTTGGGGTGCAGGAGGGGTGCGGCAGGGGACTCAGGGCAGGGAGTTGGGGTGCGGGGGGTGCAGAGTGCGGGAGGGGGCTCAGGGCAGGGGTTGGGTTGCAGGAGGGGTACGGGCTCCAGCCTGGCGACGCTTACCTGGAGCGGCTCTGGGGTGGCAGCGGCACGCAGTGGGGCTAAGGCAGGCTCCCTTCCTGCCCTGGCCACGTGCTGCACCGCTCCAGAAGCGGCCAGCACTACGTCCCTGCGGCCCCTCGGGAAGAGGCAGGGCAGAGGGCTCCTCATGCTGCCCTCCCCTGCGGATACCTCCCCCGAAGCTACCATTGGCTGGGAACGGGGAACCGCAGCCAATGGGAGCTACAGGGGGCAGTGCCTGGAGGCGAGGGCAGCACACGGAACCCTCTGCCCCCTCTTCCCCCAGGGGCCGCAGGCGCCATGGGGGTGGCAATGCCATGGGCCATATCCAAAGCCCTGACGGGCCTGATGTAGTTTGCCCGGTATAAATCGTCCCCGGTATAAATCGTCCCCAAATCTGAAATAGTTGTGGGTGAGGACAAAGTCACAAAGCTCAGCGACCAGGTTTGCCGTGACATTATTGGGGATACTGTTCCTGAGGGTTTGTAGTCCATCTTTGTGTGGAATGTTGGTGTAGAGCTTCTACAGCCATAGTGGCCAGGATGGTGTTTTCTGGAATATCACTAATGGATTGTAGTTTCCTCAGTAAGTCAGTGGTGTCTCGAAGCAAGCTGGGAGTGCTGGTAGAGTAGGGCCTGAGGAGAGGGTCCACATAGCCAGACAATCCTGCAGTCAGGGTGCCAATGCCTGAAATGATGGGGCATCCAGGATTCCTAGGTTTATGGATCATGGGTAGCAGATAGAGTCCCGCCCAGGGGTATTCTGTGTAGATTTGTTCCTGTGCTTCTTCAGGGAGTTTCTTGAGCAGATGGTGCAGTTTCTTTTGGTACTCCTCAGTGGGATCAGAGGGTAATGGCCTGTAGAATGTGGTGTCAGAGAGTTGCCTAGCAGCCTCTCGTTCATACTCCGACCTATTCATAATGACTACAGCACCTCCTCTATCAGCCTTTGTCAACCTCTCCAGTGCATCATCAAGGATCTACAACCTATCCCGAAGGACGATCCTTCACTCTCACAGACCTTGGGAGACAGGCCAGTCCTCGCTTACAGACAGCCCCCCAACCTGAAGCATATACTCACCAGCAACTACACACCACACAACAGAAACACTAACCCAGGAACCAACCACTGCAACAAACCCTGTTGCCAACTCTGTCCGTATATCTATTCAAGGGACACCATCATAGAACCCAACCACATCAGCCACACCATGAAGGGCTCATTCACCTGCACATCTACCAATGTGATATATGCCATCATGTGCCAGCAATGCCCCTCTGCCATGTACATTGGCCGAACCAGACATCAAGAATTGTAACATTCAAAATCCAGTAAGAGAGCACTTCAATCTCCCTGGATACTCAATAACAGACTTAAAAGTCGCCATTCTTCAACAAAAAAAACTTCAAAAACAGACTTCAATGAGAAACTGCAGAACTGGAATTAATTTGCAAATTTGACACCATCAAATTAAGCCTGAATAAAGACTGGGAGTGGGTGGGTCACTACAAAAAATCATTTTCCCTCTGTTGATATTCACCCCTTCTTGTCAACTGTTGGGAATGGGCCACATCCACCCTAATTGTATTGGCTTCATTAGCACTGACCCCCCACTTGGTAAGGCAACTCCCATCTTTTCATGGGCTGTATATTTATACTTGCCTACTGTATTTTCCACTCCATGCATCTGACGAAGTGGGTTATAGCCCACGAAATCTTATGCCCAAATAAATCTGTTAGCCACAAAGACTCCTCATTGTTTTTACTGATACAGACTAACACGGCTACCCCTCTGAAACCTGTACTTCATATGAATGACTGCTGAAATTTTTGGAGTTACTTACAGGAACATATACTCAATCTCATTACTTAAAGGCACTTTTCCAAGTGCTCAGTGTAATGATTGGTATAGTATTACAACTATGGATGTGGTTATGCAGAAGATAATGTTATGTTAATACTGAATTACTATATCAGTTGCTGTATTTGGTGTTTGAGCATGCCCAAATATGAATGAGATTGTTCCAGAAGTCTTCACTGACTTAATCTGACCTGAGAGATGATACGGTTAATAACGTGCTGTGCATAACTGCCCTGGCTGCTTACTTAACACATTACATCCCTGAATGGACTGCTGTGGTCAGTATGGAACCTTGTTGTTACTTTGCACCCCCCACTGGAATGTGCACTAATGCTTTACAGAGTCTGCCCTTCATGTGAAAGTGCTAGTCCATTTCCTTAACCGCTGCGCATGGCACACAGAATTGTGATCAAAGTCAATTTATTCTCCTTTCTTACCACATTTTTCTGAATGAGATAGTGTCTCATAAGCCACAGCGGTATAGGCTCCACTAGACTTTGAAAAGTAATTTAGCAGGAGATAATACACTACATTACACTATGCGGTAAAACCCTCTTACTGTGTGTGTCCTAAAAATCAAAAGCAATACATAAATAAAAAGATACCAATGGGAAGAAAAACTAGTTAAAGGAAAAGTAGTGAGAACTAAGTGTGGGATTTTCAAAAGAGGTGATGTAGGAGCGCAAGTCCCATTGACTGTTATGCTTGAACTTTGTAGTTACTAAGGCACCTGACAATACAGGTGGCATGATACAAGAAGTGATACCAACAAATATTACTCTCTATATACCTGGACTTTAAACATGCTGGAGAGCTGAGTTTTATTAGTGGGAAAGAATTTAAAAAAATCAAAAGCTTGGTACACAAATTTATTTCAAATCTTCTGCTTTAAAGCCAAAGACTGGCATAAACTCCTACATTCTGCAAATTATGGATGGATAGATGGTGAGCAGAGTAGTCCTCAGAGTGCTTTCTTGGCAACTTGCCATTAGCTCAACAGCATCTGGTGATTAATAACCTTTAACGAACAATAATTCATACAGGATTAAGTAGCCTTAAAACTCCACGGTTTAATGCAGTTGAAATTAGTGTGACCTAATTTTTAAGTAAGTCTCTTCAACAAAATCATACCCCTGCCCCATTATAGATTTATATTTTGTTTAATAATGGGGCACCGGGAGGTGCAAGGACATTTCATTTGATTATCCATAATACACCCACCTTTTCACCATGGAGACCCTTATGTCAAATCCATGCCAGATGTAAGCAGTTTAAAAATAAAATTAAAAGAAAAAATCAATCTAATGAAGGTAAAGCTAATAAGTAAAATGGGTCTGCACATCTACTCATTGTTCAATGAACTGAGTATATCCATCCACTGATTAATGATCAGTGTGTTCATAATTCCAGCCTTCAAAGTATAAAATGCAAAATAAAAAGAGCAAAAATTATTAAAAACTCAGACAACTGGGGGGAGTGGAAACAGGACAGAAATAATGACCCCAAAATAAGGAACATGGAAAGGATTATTTTAATATCAGTGCCCTAAATGTATCATCTTCACATTTAAAATATCATGCCCATGAATTTTAGAAACCTTTCAAAATAAGGTTAGATAAAAGAAAAAACAGGGCCAAGATAGGAAGGAAGGAAGGATTTTTGGTTTTCCACTGTAGAGAGGTAAGTTTGAATGGCAGGTCAAGATTGAGGTGCACTGGGAGACTTGGCAGAGGAAAGCATGTACACTATGCCTAGCTCAAAAGGTGAAGTGCATCACTTTATTTAAACAAGCACTAAAATCCAGCCATAGTTTTAAAAGGAAAACAGTCAGTGGGTGGTCAAGCCAAATAGCAGCAAACCCACAAACATGGTACCTAATTTATTTTTTAAATTATCTCTATTACGGTAGTCACGGTCTGATACAACATTAGCAATACAATTACACGCTGAAGATTAATCGGCTTGTTTGGACCAACTTAATTACTTCAATTTGATTAGAGAGATTTTCTATTTTAGATCACGTCAGCCTCTTTATAAGGTGATTGGAAATATTTGCACCTCAACATCTAATCTAGAAAAATGCAGGATCTCTTGCTTTAAGAGACATCTTTAATTCAAGTCCCTTAAAGTCAATAACAATACTACCTAGTGACAAGAACAGGTGCTGGTAGTTAGAAAGGGTGGATTCTATTCCTTCCTCTGCCACCATAAGCAAGTCACTTAGGGTAAAAAAAATTACATGTGCCAAAGTGATTTGGGAGCCTAAATCTCAGAAATTCAATGAGACTTGGCTCCTAAATCATTTTGAAAATGAATCTCAGGCTTACTTTTGGTAATGTTACCCTTTCTACTTTCCACAGTTTCCCTGTGAGTAAAGAGAGGTGGTAATATCAATCTTTATAAAGTGTTTTAAGACCTTCAGATAGAAGTTTAAATTTAAATGATAGTTGTCATCCAGTAATTGTGGATGCTATGCTCTTTGCTCATGCATATACTTATTTGTTGTTTTTTTCCTAATTTCTCTTTCCAGAGGCAGCCAAAAAGATTACTTGACAGGCAACATGCAAAAATAGCCCCAAAGCTATAATTCCTTGCTGGTACAATGAATCACACGCCATCATACTTCAGGTCAGGTAAATGTATATCAAGTAATACGGATATTTAAGCTACTGCAAGATCCATGATGTATCCATCTCTGAGAGCGTCAGCATTGCCCTATGAACAATCAAGTTATAACACAACTCTGCTGCAGCTAAAATGCCAATTTAAAATACATTGCATTACCATGAATAAGTCATGAGACTTTCTTGCCTTCTTATAACAGAACAAAGAGTGAGAATCAGGCAATAAACTTGGGCTTTTCTATCCCAACTCTTTAGATTCAGAGTTTTAGTTAGAACAGATGGGTTTAATATTTGTCCAACTATTGATAACCACCAAAATTCTATGCAGCAGAAAGTAGGTTAATAGAATGAAATAGACTTGGCAAGAATTTGGCAAACAGATTCTCGCTCTTCAGGAAGGGTATCCTTAGCCAGTCTGAGAATAATGGACAGATTTTACACACTTTTAAGTGGTAGTAGCTACAATCTCCTGCAATTATTCTATTGAACATCCTCCCCTTTCTCTCACCCCACCCCAGTTCCCTTGTGAAGTTAAAGGCTTCCAACAATTTAGCATACTAAGAATTACATTACTGGGCTACCCTGAAATCTAAAACCAGTAAGTGCCACTAGCTCAGTGGCTAAGATCTGTCTAGCTCTTCTACTTAGGCATCTGCTTAATAGTACTGCAGCTTTGCCACTTCCAGTTGATCATCACCTCATCACTGAGGCAACCCCACTGTACAGTCCCAATATTTATGTTGGGGACAGAAGATGGCAGAATGCTACAAAAGGAAGAGCGATACTAGAGAGTAAAATTGCTATTAATGATACAGAAAAATTAGAAATATTTATTAAATATTTTTGTTCTGTGTTTAGAAAGTAGCAGGATGATGTACTTGTATCAGGTGAGGATGGTGAAGTATTTTCCGGTCCATTAACAACTATGCAAGATGTTAAACATTAATAGGGATAAACATATTTAAATCAGCATGCCTGGATAACTTGCACTCAAGAGTCCTAAAAGAATTGACCAAGGAGAGCTATCACACTGATGTTAATTTTTAATAAACCTTGGAATGCCAGGAAAATTCCAGAAGACAGGAAGAGTGCTAATGATGTCTCAATATTTAAAAAAATTCAAGTGGGATAACCTTTGGAACTATAGGCCAGTTAGCATGACATCAGTCCTGGCAAAATAATGGAAACGCTGATACAGAATTCAATTTATAATGAGATTAAAAGAAGAAGATATTATTGCCAGTCAACATGTTTTATGGAAAATAGGTATTGTCAAAGAAATCTGATTTAATCTCTGAAATTATAAATTTAGTTGGTAAAGTTACTGAATAGATCAGGGGTCAGCAACCTTTCAGAAGTGGTGTGCCAAGTCTTCATTTATTCACTCTGATTTAAGGTTTCGCGTGCCAGTAATACATTTTAACATTTTTAGAAGGTGTCTTTCTATAAGTCTATAATATATAACTAAACTATTGTTGTATGTAAAAGTAAATAAGGTTTTTAAAATGTTTAAGCAGCTTTATTTAAAATTAAATTAAAATGCAGAGCCCTCCGGACCAGTGGCCAGGACCTGGCAGTGTGAGTGCCACTGAAAATTAGCTCGTGTGCCGCCTTCGGCACACATGCCATAGGTTGCCTACCCCTGGAATAGATGTTATATACTTAGACTTGTCTAAGACATGTAAGTTATTACCACATCACATTTTGATCAAAAAATTAACAGTCTATAATATCAATAAAGCACACATTAAATGGATTAAGAACCACCTAACCGATAGATCTCAAGTAGTTTGCCTCTAGGGGGGGTTCCATAAGCATCAGTTCTAGGTCCAATGCTATTTAACATTTTTAATCAACATCTGGAAGTAAACATGAAACCACTGCTAATTAAACATACAGAAAACACACACACAATGACCTGGACTGTTTGGTAACCTGGGCTCATTCACATATGCTTTTTAACACAGCCAGATGCAAAGTCACACATCTAGGAACAAGAAATGCAAGCCATACTTAAAAAATGAAAGACAGCTCTGAAAAGAATGTAGGGGTCATAGTGGACAATCAACTGAACCTGACCTCCCAGTGCAATGCTGCAGTCAAAAGGAGTAATGAGATTCTTGGATGTATAAATAAGGGAGCAGTGAGAAGGAATAGGGAGATGATTTTACCTCTTGTGACAGACCCAGACCAGTGGGGTACAGGAGTCTGGTAGAGGGCAAATATACTGGTCACTGGATGAGTAGTTTTCTGTTCCCTGAGTGACCAGAGAAGGGGCTGCACTAGAGTAATCAGGAACCTGCTAGAACCAGTTAAGGCAGGCAGGCTAATTAGGCCACCTGGAGCCAATTAAGAAGAAGCTGCTAGAATCAATTAAGGCAGGCTAATCAGGGCACCTGGGTTTTAAAAGGAGCTCACTTCTGTTTGTGGTGCGAGTGTGAGGAGCTGGGAGCAAGAGGCGCAAGGAGCTGAGAGTGAGAGGGTGTGCTGCCGGAGGACTGAGGAGCACAAGCGTTATCAGACACCAGGAGGAAGGTCCTGTGGTGAGAATAAGGAAAGTGTTTGGAGGAGGCCATGGGGAAGTAGCCCAGGGAGTTGTAGCTGTCATGCAGCTGTTACAGGAGGCACTATAGACAGCTGCAGTCCACAGGGCCCTGGTCTGGAACCCGAAGTAGAGGTCGGGCCTGGGTTCCCCCCAAACCTCCCGATTTACCTGGACTGTGGGTTCTTCCAGAGGGGAAGGTCTCTGGGCTGTTCCCCAACCCACATGGTGAATCTCTGAGGCAAGAAAATCCGCTAATAAGCGCAGAACCCACCAAGATAGAGGAGGAACTTTGTCACACTCTGCATACGGCATCGGTGAGACCAATACTGGAATACTGCATACCATATTGGTGTTCACATTCAAGTTCAAGTAGGTGCAGATAAGAGTCTCTGGAATGATTTGAGAGCTGGAGAAAATGACCTAGTGAAAGACTTAAGGAGCTCAACTGTTTAATTAAAAAAAATTTTTTGGAGAGGTGCCTTGAGTGCCATGTACAAATACATTCACAGGAAGAATATACTGGGTACTCAGGGGTTCTTTAAACTCTTGGAAAAAGGCATAACATGAACCCATGGCTGCAAGCTGAAGCCAGACAAATTCAAATTAGATATTCCATACAGATGTGTAACTGTGAGAATGGATTAACCACTGGAACAAGTGAACAGCTACCAAGGAAAGTGGTGGATTCTCCATCTTTTGATATCTTCAGATCAAGATTGGATGCCTCATGGAATGTATGCTATAGCCAAACAAGTTGTTTTGGTTCAGTACAGGAATAACTGGTGACAACTAATGATCTGTTACATACAGAAGATCACACTAGATGATTGAATGGTCCCCTCTGGCCTTAAACTATCAATCTAGAGGCCAAAATCACACTGCTTTTCCTGCATATATTTACAGGGAAGATGGTTGAGTAGGGAGCACCTGTTTGCCAGTTTTGAAAAAATTTGGTGCTTGGGTTTAAGACCACAGTTTGCTGCTGGAATATGTTTTTGGGGGGCAGGGAGATGAGCATGTTTTAGAGCATAAATATCCTGACCAGGCTACATCATATTGTGTAAATTGTTTTTGATGTGGTCAGGGATATTCTAAATGGAGATAAATGGAGAGTTGGCAATGGAGGATGCTACACCAGGTCAGAATCTGAACGTGTCTGTCTGCATCAAAATAATCCAACAGTCAGAATTTGGCTTTATACAATCTAACTTTGTGTTCTTCAGTTTAAAACCAATAAACCACCATACACACAAATAAAACCCGGAAACTCTGCTCATAACAAATACCAGTAAGCACTCAGGTTACAGTTTCTGTAGTGTTCCAATTTTTTCCTAAATAAATAAACAAACAATAAAAAAAATCAAGGTCAATTACCTTTCAACAGTAACTTCAAGTCCTGTTGCTATAAGGTACTATTTATGGTACAAAAACTAATTTCAGAAAAAACGATATGGGGTTCTAAAAGAAAAATATTTTAATGCTGATTTTTTTTTACTTCAAAAATTCATTCTAATATTCTTAGGGGACTCATCAAAAGAGACCAGGCATAAGCAAGTGGGATGGTTTGTAAAGGTTGTATTCCTTTCTTTAGGAGAAGAGTTGGCAGGGACTATAGCTATTCTTTCTGGAAGAGTTGTGTCTCTGTGATAAAGATGGACACAACCTCTGTATTCCATTTGATCCCTAGCAGCTCCTGCATACAAGGAATCAGCAATAGCTAGAGCTTCATTCCTTCATCCATATCTGGCCAAAAAGGTTTCCTCCTTTCTTTTCTGAAGCAAACTTTATGACTTCGATAGCTGCAGGCCAGATTACTGCAGTGCCCTCTGTTTCCAGCGACTCCTGAAGGTTATTTAGAAGTGTCATCAAGGGCAAAATCTGGCAACCCACCAACACCACCTTATACTAGGGCTCCATGCTCTGCGCTGGCTTTAAATTCACTTCCAATAGCAATCCAAGGTCTTAGTCATAATGCCATAAATGATCCAAAACCTGGCTAATTTAGAAACTGTATCTGATTATGATCTGCTGATATCAGCTTGGGGTGCTCTTGATGTCGGTCCCTTTGGTTCAACTCCTGAGCATGCACTGATGGTTATTCTCATAATAAGGACCGCAACTGTGTAATTTGTTCCTTCTCCCTGCCAAAGCCCAACAACAGAGCGTATATTCTAAAGCAGAGTTTAGTTTGATTATTTCAGGAATTCCAATGGTGGCAGTAGGGTAACAGCAAAGGTAAACACCAAAACGCAGAAGCCTAATTGCTATATCTGAGGATTTTTTTTCACCTTCTTCTGCAGCATAGAGTATAGATCACCTACTAGTATCATCTGGGCATATGCCACCTAATCAATTAACTGCCATTGCAGAGGTCTTTGGCACTGATGGGACCTCAGTCTCCCTTGTTCTGTACCTGAGGCACACACCAGTTCAGTCTTCTAAGGACTGAAATGTTTTAGTCTAACCCAAGTTATTGGTCTCAACACAGGGGTAACAGGGTGAAATGTAATGGCCTATGATATACAGAAGGTCAGACTAGATAACCTCATGGTCCCTTGTGGCCTAAAATTATATTAAAATTTATTTGTATACTTATGGAATTGTGCTGTATATGATTCTGTAGTGACAGGCAGACCTATCACCTCATCAATAGGTTTTATTTAGCTGAATAATAGGAATGGTAAATCAAAGTAACAAATATTCTTCCTGGAGACGGTGTACTTTGAATGGGGTTTAACCTAGCTGGCAAATAGCCTAACAGGGATAAGGCAGACATCTGAAAACCAGCATAGTATTAAATCTGCTGAGGGTGTTTTCATTGTCCAGAAAATGTTTGGTGTTTCCAAAAATATATTCGGTCTAGAGCAAAGTTTGTCAGATCTAATTACTCTAAATTACTGAGATTTCTGCCAAAGTAATTCCTCTGCCCTTTAAAACTTTAAGAAATGTCTGTATGACAAACATTGAGGGTGTAATTACAGTAATGGGCTTGAAGGAACAGATTATTGATGGACCTTACGGATGACATAGTGCATGCTCTTATAGAAATAAATATGATATGAGACTTGTCATGCCTGTTGTCTTTGGGGACTTATTTCAAAGCTGTAAAAAGAAACTTATTATTTCATCATTAGTAGATATCCTGTAGGAATTAAATGAAAAATATATACAACATTTGGTATGCCAGGCATCTATCTCCCTAATCTACTGCTAAGTTATTCAACTGCACTCATCAATTTTCTATTTATATCCATTATAACATATAATTATTGATTACGGTAATTAAGCTCATTGTTAGTTTGAAGAAGCACCCCAAATGTCAAAAGCTTATCTGAACTATCTAAACCAGCCAGATCTTCAATTCTGGGAGGAATTTTCATCATCCCCTCACATGCTATTTTGGCAATTTTATAAACTGGCCCTGTTCAGAACTAGGAGGCACAGAGATTTACAAAAGGAGATGGGGGGGCGGGGAAGAGGGAGAAGAATAATCTTTGGTGAAATTCAAATGAAAAATTAGGGTTATATGTTGTGCCTATTTACTTCACTGATTTACCTCTAGTCTGAAGGTACCAAATGGGGGGGGGGGGAAGGAAGGGGGGAGTAGATTCTTTCTATAGCTCCCTTTACAAATCAAGCCCCTCCCCAAATGAGATGCCAAAATGCATCCCATATGTAGTACATTGTGCTGATCTTTATGATACGACAATCCCTCTCCTTGCTTGCATGCAATAATCAACAATGAAATAGTTAATGCTAACATTTGAAATCAACATAATTAGGTCTCAGATTCAACACACCATTTACATGAATTAAAGCAATTCACATCTCTCTCTCAGAGCTATCGTTTATGCTTTCTGCAAACATTACAGCATCAGTTTTTACTCGGTTCCCATTTTCAACTTTATTTTTGGAATGATAAGGACTAGAGATTTACTCTGAGGTTTTCAAAGCTGCTCAAGGGATTTAGGTGCCCAGTTACTATTTTTAAAAAGTATCAGTGAAGCCATTCTCATCCAGTCTTTGGCCTCATTGCTGAGCCCATCAGCAAGGATTCCAACTAGAGCTCTATGTGAACTGGATTTATCATTTAGCAGGAAATTCCATTATTTCAAAATATTCCTTTCTAAAATGGAACAAACCCCCAAAAGTTACAGAATTTTCCGTTGAATTTTCAAAAATATTTAGTTTAGGGTTGAAATGTTTCATTTTCATAAAAAATGTGACATGTGGTTGTGATTGACCTTTACAAATATGTGTTTTATATATAAACAATACATTTTGTTTCAAAAGATATACCATTCTGAAAATGTCAAAAAAGGAAGTTTGACAATTAAATATTTCTTTTAAGCAAAACAACCCCCCCCCCATCAAAATCAACACATTTTTCAAATGTTTATAATTTGAAAAAAATCCGTATTTAGTCAAAAAGCTGTTTTGGTGAAAACATTCCAGCCAACTCTAGTAGCAACTGAGTTACTTGTATTCTATCTGCCAATAGGAATGATGTTACTTACTTCCTTTTATAAAGTACACTTGGGTTCTACAGATAAAAATACTATGTAAATGTTGTTATATATTATTATAGGAATTATTTCTTGTATTGCATATACCTATTCACCAGAAGCTGGACTGATTTGCTCTTTTTCTTAACCTTATGCCTCTGCCCATATAATTTCAGCTATGATTATTAAGAACTGTCAGGGAACAGCATTGTCTCACAAAAATTAAGAAACTATTTTATAGTGATAACAGGATTTGTATCCTACCTGCATTTATAGTCAAACTCTGAAAATGCTGTAGCAAAGAATGATTTATAACCACTTCTATTGTGTCACAGTCAATAAATACTCGCATGCTTGTTTACTCCACATCCATATATTCCAGAGGATAAAAAAGCCACCTTGAACTTTCTGCATTTTCCCTTAACATCCCAGAACTCAAACAAGCCTGACATTATGCATGGAAAGGCACTCCCAAACTTATCTACCTTGTGTGTCTTTTTTAATCAGCAGCTTTCTTTACTATGTTGTTACAGTTTGTTGGCACAGGTTACCTTGCCTATTTGGTGGAAAGAAATAATCTCTGACAGCATGAAATGGATTATATTCAATCACATTTTATATCTCCATTTGCTTGGTTTTCAACACCTTTCTTAAGAATTCCTATATTTAATCAAATAACTTTGGGTGTTCCTTACTAAAATGTTCTGAAGATATACAATGGGGCCAAATTTACAACTAATGAGATGTCATATAAAAGGCTTGATGTAAATCGATATGGCATTTGGATTAAGAATGCGCACCTACAACTTTTGTTTATTAAGATTCTGAAAGGCTGGAGCTTCCCAAGTCTCCTCAGGCTTAGCAGCTTCAAAACACATTTTACTCAACATTTGGCTCACCAAGGCCTCATGCAGCAAAAACAAAATTTGCTAAAATAACCTGAAGGGGGGAAAAAAGCAGCAATACTCCAGTGCCTTACATCTACTACAGAACTAAGCTTTCTTTCACCAGCTAATATTAATATTTCAATATTGACTTTTTATAAATCTAATAACAATATAGAGAGACTTCTCTTGAATTTCTGATTGAATCTATATTCCTCACCTACATATGTAAACATCTGGGGCCGAACTTGAAGATCTTCTACTCCCATTGAATAGTACCTTATTCCATGAGTTATCCCATTCAAGCCAATGGGAGCATTCATGGAGCAAGGTGCTACCCTTGTTCATGTTGAGTATCAAAATTTGGCCCGGATGGTCTAATTTGAAGAGGATGTGCTAATTTTCAGAGGCAACTTCAATATAAGTTTTGAGCATTAAGTACCACAAATGCAGAATTTTTTTTTAGTGAGCTGGAAAAAGAGACGGCCACTATGGTCTACATGTGCTTGGTTTTGGACTATGCAATCGAGAAGTTAACAAGAATGGCTGGAAGTGATATGCTTTAGCATGGACCCCCTTTAATGGAACGCTCAAGGAAATTCTCTAGTAGTAGCTTGTGGTTGAGAAATGGATGAAACATTCATAATGACAGATGAAACTTGAAATTTGAGTTTTGCATTTCATTATGAACTCAAATGTGGGCTAATTTTGCCACAAATATCTCAAAGTTCCACAAAGTTTTTGCTCTAAAATGAGCCCCTTTTCCAATGACAACAAACAACCTATCAAAGTGAGGAATGAGCACATGCTGAGTGAATGGTAGCTTCACAAGTTCACATTTTCTATGCTAAGAGAGCTGTTTAAGCTTGCATAATAAATAAAGGTTTGAGGAGCATGCAAAACTACCTGAAAGGAAAGAACCAAAATGTATGTGTGAAATTTCATGACAAGTTCACCATCAGCATCACCAAAACATCAGCAAGACAAAAGAACGACTATGAGAGAGGGGGTAGAAAGACATTGTGCATCAATCCATCTTGTGGAGCAGGGGGTGCTTTTCATGAAAGTTTGGATCTTGGTTCCTGTGAAGCCAGCCAGCTCTGCAACAGATTGAACTTTGGAGGGGAAAACCTATTTTATTAGATAGGAACGGTTACTATTACTAAGTGTAGGACCTAGCACATGCGTCATGATTTTGTTTTGTATTGTAACCAGTTCTTTTCACCAGACATTTTTAGTGGTACCTCAGTTCTTCCTGTTGTTTTATCACAAGTGCTGAGTGGCATACAGGAGAGATGATTTAAGGTAAAACCGGTAAACTGGGATACACTGCTCCTTGGGGTGCAGAGTATCTGGATTTTTTTGTGAATGGCAAATCTCGGGGCTGGATATCACAGGGGAATGGTTCAAAGGGACTCAGACTGGGAAGCAACTACTGTTAACGTGGAAGGTGAAGCATGGGAGGGGGGGAGACATAGCCCAGAGGAAAGTGCTTGAGTGGCTGAGAGGCTGGTGGTGTTAGGGAGCTAACACAACCACCACAGGCAAGACTCCCTCTCGCTATAGGCTGGGGCACTGAGTGACTCTCAGCCCTGGGTATCCAGAGAACGGTCACAGACACCCCTCTGCATCCACGGGCAAGTCAACATCTGATTTTCAAAATTAGGCATTCATGAATATATGCACATATATGTGCCCCTTTTGCACATGCAGTTATTTCAATTGGAGAAAGTACTGTGGTAACGTCCACCAACGGGGTACTCAGAATATGAACCTTTTGCAGAAAATGGTTGGAGTTTGAAGTTTGTGATAAAACCAAGAGTGCATTGAGCCTTTGCATAGCTTCAAGTAGCATGAGACGTTTAACAGCATTTCTAAGAAAACAGCATCTAAGTTTAACAGCATTTCTATTCAGGTGGCTGAATAAGTGCTGGAACTTTCTGGAGACAAGTCCATGGCATTACTTTGGACACTTGAGCTTCTAGTACTTTCCATTTAAATAACAATATTGTTCCAGTGATACTTGCCTAAGGGACTTAAAAAGGGCTTCAGGGGAGAAAGGGGGTCCAATTCCATTTGTAATAGCCTCTCCAGTTGAATTATTGTACAAATGGGTTTACCTACAGAATCTCCTTATCAATGTTATCTCAAACCATTCTGTTGCAGTCTAATGCATTAGGACTTGTCAAAATATTGTTGATAGCATTCTGTCTTACATTGAAGGTCCACTAACTTATTTAAACCATGCCTTATTGACCCAAAGGCTCATCTGGCAGGAGTTTTAAGTGTTATTTTGCTTGAAAAATGACTGCTTATTCTTTTCTGTGACACAAGGCTTAATAAATTCTTTAAAATGTATTTGTAGACTCGCATTGCTGACAGTCAAAGAATTGGATTATATATAAAGACACAGGAAGATGTTTCTGAAGGTCTTCATAAAATATAGAAATAGCATCAAAAAAGAAAAAAGAAAAAAAAAAGATGTTGGTTCACCTCCAAGACTTTCCAGAAAATAAAGATGTTAGAAGCAAACAACTTTTACCAAAGAATTTTACTAAAGTCAACAAATATTGACAAAATTGAAATTATTTTTAAATACTGGAACTTGAATCTGTCTTACAACTATTTATGTATTTTCCAACAGAAATTGTTGGCAGGCTTATGAAATTAGCTCCACACTTCCTTATATTCCAAGAAACCCTTTAAAGTGAAAACACTGTCTGAGTTATATTTCCGAGCTTGTTACCAGCATAAATATTGTTTGCTATCTTTTCTAATCATGTCCTGTAGCAGGGTGGTTACCCCGCTCCTGCCTAAGGGGTTTAAAACAGCCCTGGCAGAGGGCTGGGGCAAAGGGAAAAGCTACTGGGCTGATTGGGGAAGTAGCTACAGCTGGGCCACGCCCCAATCAGGCCCCAGCTGGCCTGTATAAGAAGGCTGGGAGCCAAGAGTTTGGCAGTCTCTCTCTGCTTTCAGAGGGAGAAGGGTCTGGCTGCAGTGAGCTAGACACAGGGTACCTGAGTGGAGCAGGGCTGGGAAAAGGCTGAGGAGCTGGGGAGCTCCAGCCTGGATAGCCCCAGGCTGCGGCCTAGTAGGAGGCCAAAGGGTACTGGGGGTTGCAGGGGGCAGCCCAGGGCTAGGCCAAGGCAGCAGGTCCAAACCCAACTTTGCCTGTGATGAGTGGCCTATACTGCAGTCTGCCCCAGGGAATGGGGGCTAGTTGGAGACTGGCAGTGGCCTTATTCTGAGGTGAGATAGGGATAGTGGGTGGGGTTCCCTGGGAAGGGGAAACCCTAGTACTGAGGGGTGTACTGCCAGGGGGCAGCACCCCAGATAAAAGGGCACCGGGGTCTGGGAGGGACACGGGGGGCAGAGGACAGGCAGCTCACTGGCCTGCAGGGGGCGCTCCAGGACGCTGGAAGAGCTAATTCCCGAGACGACCAGCAGGAGGCGCCGCATGAGTCCGCTCCTCTACATGTCCTAAAACAGTGTCTCTCATAATTCATGACTGTGTAGAAGTTTGAAAATCCAATGTGTACAGACACTTCTGTAACATGATTATGCTGACAATAAGTGATACAATAAGAGACAAGAGAATTATTTAGGTGTGTATTAATTAGTTTTTTTAAGCAGTGGATGGCATATCACCACCAGCCAAAAAGTGTTTTAAAAGCAATAGCTTCTCTGGATGTCTAGGGACTTTTAAAATTTGTTAATTGTCCAAATAATTAAAGTTATGAAAATGTTATGTTTTATCATATTATAGAATTGCTATAAATCAATATGCTTTATACAATCTTTCAAATTCCTACTGATACCTCCTTTCTCAGAGAGGAATTGTTTTTACATGTGCCACAATGAAAGATACAAACAGAAAGATAAGATGATAGCGTTCAAAGATCTACTGCCCTTTTGTGAATTAATATGGTAAAGGCCCCAATTCAGCAAAGCACTTAAACATGTTCTCTACTTTAAAGTAGTCTTTACGTTGATTTAAAAAAGCAGTCAGTCAATGGGGCATAAGCATGTTTCTGAGGTCTTTGGAGAATATCAATCGACTTCAGTATGTATGTTGTTTTGTTGAATCGGTACCTGAAAGTCCATTCTCTTCTAAAATTCAGGCCATCAGTGGTGATGTTCTACCACACTAAGGTAGATAGGATATTAATTGTTCTTGTGCTGTATCAAGTGTATTTAGACCCATACGAAGGGCTAAATTCTGTCCTCTGATAGACGTACTCAACTCCTAACAATGGATATTGTACACATAAGTACAGAATCTGGCTCAGCACCCAGTAGAACCTAATGTCCTAGATGAAATTACAAAAGAAAATAGGATGAAGACGATGACAAAGGAGGGATAGAAATTTTTGGGAAAAGATGACCAAGTGTCAACTGGCCTTTTTCCTAGTCTATAGCCATTTTCTTCCTTCTTTCCTCTCTCATTTCAGTGTATTTAGTTAAGACTACCTTACTAAAATATTGAAAACCACTACACTGATCAGTGTGCATTCATCTATATTATTCATTAAAAAGTTTAAGCTGTAAATGCTGTGAAGTAGAATTGCATGTAAATGATAAGCATATGACCATGTGGGTGTTTAATGTATTTCACTGCTTACTATAGTTACCCTTGGCTGGTGACTAGTGAAGAATTAAGTCTTGCTGTGACAGCAAATGGTAAGGTAAAAATTACTTTCCACAATACCTCAGCCATCCAAGTTACATTATATTGGAGCCTTCGCGTAGTTATATAAAGGTTTAGTAAATGGCTTCACGTGTCGGTAGAAACTCTGCAGGCTCTCTCAAGGACTAAACCTGATTTAGGGTAAATGTATTCTGTTCTCTGTTCCTGTGGAACACTGTTTAGACACCTCCCCTATTTCATACACCTCCGTAGCAAAGAAGCTATGGAGCCATCAACTCCTTCCTGACACACATAATTGTAAGATACATGTATTTTACATACAGTGTTCTGTAAATTTTGGTATCCATCTACTGACATTTGCTTAGTGATTCATGGGTGTACAAAGTACCGTAGTTAGTTGCCAAAAATGGATGCAACAGGTACACTCTACCTGGAGGAGATTACAGAGATTGGTTTAGATTACCTATTTAGAAGGAAGTGGATTGACAATTTGCTTCAAATGAGTCCCTGGTCCAGATCAAGCCCCAAGTGAACTATGCGCAATTCATACTGGTCACTTATGGCATACAGTACGAGGGATAACTCAGTCGTTTGAGCATTGGCCTGCTAAACCCAGGGTTGTGAGTTCAATTCTTGAGGGAGCCACTTAGGAATTTGGGGCAAAATCAGTACTTGGTCCTGCTAGTGAAGGCAGGGGGGCTGGACTCAATGACCTTTCAGGGTCCCTTCCAGTTCTATGAGAGAGGTAAATTTCCATATTCTTTTTTTTATTTTTTTCACAACTCCCTCTATGTTCCACTCATGAGCCTTAACCAACCATGCTATTGTTCACTCTTCCACAATGGTTTTTTTTTTTTTTAAACTACAAAACCAAATTTCAAAATGATTATTTTATTTCTTTGAGGAAAACAGGTTTAAAATGGTGTAGTAATCACAAAGGCTAAAGTCACACTGATACTAACTGTTGAATTTACATTGGACTTTTATAGGAGAAATTTCTTTAAAAAATAAATGTGAAACGTTGGAAACTTCTAGTATGATTAGTATTTTAATAAAACACTGACTCCTTTCAAAATATGTCCTTGCAACATATGCCCTGTGGAACAGGTAAGTTTTTACTAAATATCAATTTATGAATGAATTCTCCAGTATGGTATAGTATACGAGGACTACTTAATAGGGAACATGGCTAAAATACAATTAATTTCCATACCTAAGGGAATGACATTCATAATTCACAACAGGCTTAATCTCCACAGAATTTTATTGCTAAATTCGTCTTTAGCAAAACTAACCTGTATAGCATTATTATGCTCTATGACATATACTCTGTGTGTGTGTGTGTGTGTGTGTGTGTGTGTGTGTGTGTGTGTGTGTATGTATAATAAAATTATCATTTATATTGGCATTACAGTAGTGTCTCGGGGCCCCAAACAGATCAGCACACCGGTGTGGTAGGCACCTCACATATCTAGATTGTCAGGTATATTTACGGAGGCCAATGACTTTCCCCTAAATAACGTTAACTTGATATGAACCAGCTCCCATCAACAACATTACTTTGATCTAACAGGTTCCAACCTGGTGGGAGTACCTCCAAACACCAGGGTATGATCATTGAATACATTGCCTAATCAGTTGATAGCTGCCATGAGGGTGGTGCCAACTATTACGTTCTTAGGCCTGTCTATGAATATACATCACTGGTTGGCTGTTGATTGACTGTTCTGATTGACCTATGATTTCTGTGGAGAGTACTTCAAGAAAAAACATCTGGTTGGGGCGCTTATTTATTTAAGGAGAATACCTTGGGGAAACCCCCTGGAGTTTTGGCTAAATCTGCATCTGCTAAATCTCTATTTTTATCTTTGCTAAGGTACCCAAAAGCTTTCCGCCATAGATGCCCTAAATCTTTAATTATAGTAATATTATTTAAGTATGTCTCTATTTGCACAGCACTCTTAAAACCATGATCAATATGTAACAATAAATTCATATGAGAAAATGTTGCTTGAGCACTTGTGAAGTCAGAGTTGATATGGGTTCAGAAAAGTTTGGTCACCACAGTATATAAAAGCAAAAGCAGTTGCTTGCATGAGAATCTGTATTTCTAAAGGCACTCAAAGATGTTCTCTGTACACTAGTTTAGGAGACCATCACAGTCATTTAAAAAAAAAAAATTCTGATTCAACAGCTTTTGTTTAGAACCATCTTCTAGAAACACTTATCTGAAGTGCAGAGGCAATAGCCTGTTTCATACTGAGACAATTTAAAAGTAAGGTGGCAATCTGGGGAAGAAGACACTGTCAGCCCTATAAAAACTGCTGCCCTCTATTTCGAGGTGAAGCGGGAGGGGATGAGGGGCTAGTTTAAAACATTGCTGTAAAAATTAATGCTGAGCTACATTTTTGAAATTTAGCACACCCATTTTAAACAAAATCCCATTGGCTATTTCCAAGTTATGGATAAGTAAGGGCAAGATTAAATTGAAAAAAGTAGAGTGGCTGCATAAAGCAAGTTTTTGTGAGGTTTCCCCAATGGTAGCACTTCTAGCTCCTTTTAAGAGCTACATCACTTCAACACTGTGATACAATGCAATTATCGTGGCAGAATGCAATTGTCTCTCTGTCTTTATTCATTTCCTGGCCTCTTGAGAGACAGACATTACCCCTAAGAAGAAGGGGCCTCTGGAATACCTAGTATTGTTTCCCAGGTTGTTGCATGCTCTTCATAGCAGAGCACAGAGATGCAACGGTGAATTACATAAACTATGGGGGAGGAATAGCTCAGTGGTGTGAGCATTGGCCTGCTAAACCCAGGGTTGTGAGTTCAATCCTTGGGGGGGCCACTTAGGGATCTGGGGCAAAATCAGTACTTGGTCCTGCTAGTGAAGGCAGGGGGCTGGACTTGATGACCTTTCAAGGTCCCTTCCGGTTCTAGGAGATAGGATATCTCCATTAATTTAGTTTTAATTTATTCATTTTGACTGTGTCTGCTCCACATGAATATCCACACGATAACTAAAGACCCCAAAGTCATGTTTGGTTATGCACTGAGGAGTCTCTTTTGTTGGACCAAAGTCCCGATGAACTGTTTAGAAAGAATGTTCCAGGGATATGACCCCCAGCAGTACCAACATCCTTCTAACAAAATGTTCAGGTCAGGTATGGGATTTATTGATGGAAGTGTCCACGGTTAGTTCCTTTTTCTGGTGTTGAATGAGCACCATCTCAGGAAAAGCACCTTTGATGGAATGGGACACCCATGAAAATTTTACTTTATGCACCTTTAAAAGCTTAAAATAAAAAAGATGCATTAAGACCAGTACAAGTAAAAAGCTACCGCAGAAACTTTCCAAGAAACAAGTTGCAAACTGTTACTCAAGATAATGAAACTATGAAATGGGAAATGAGAGATTTAAAAGCAATCTCTAGTGCTGTAATTAAAGAAGATATAACTACAGATAAAAAATGGAAACTAGAGGTGAACATCCACTCTAAAAATGGACAGGTTAAAGGAAATCAGGAGACAGCTGAAATCACGGGTCCTACAACCATCTCATAGTTGTGAGGCCATTTTCAAAATAAAACTTGATCAACTTTTACTGGTTTGCAGTGCACATCAGGTTCCCCAAAATCTGTTCATGGGAAAGTGATGGTCACCCTACCCACTAAGCCACAGTTTTGCCAACTGTCATGATTTTATTGTGAGTCTAGCAATATTTGATTTTTCTTAAAGCCCCAGCTCTTGGAGTTCTCTGATTATGTGAGAATCTCAACTTTAATTTGAGAAACGAAAGTTTCTAGCTTTCATGATTGAAAGATGACAGAAAAACTTGAAAACATGAGCCCTAGAGGCTCATAAGACAAATAAAAAGCAACCAAAATATGATTATCTTTCAAGATCTCATGGTTTTGGGGGGGCCAACTCATGATTTGTGAATAGCTGGAGTTTGCAATACTGAAACCAAGTGAAAGACTGGGAGTAGCACTATGGTCACACCAGCTGAAATTTGGGGCAGGGAAGAAATGCCTGCCTACTTCCCCTTATATTTGTAGCCAGACACAGCCCCTCACCCCCGTCATTTGCTCTTTCGAGTGCAGTCTGCACAGTTTCCTGTTATGCTGTCACAAAGCCACAAGCAGCGGAAGCTCCCCAATGATGATAGATGCTTGCTTAAAGCTGCATTGCTCTATATTACCAATTGTATTCATGCAATTAATGTAAGGAATGAGTGAGATAGTGTGAGTAAGTGATAGCCAATGGCAAAACAAAGAAGCAAATATCACCTTTTATGGAACCATGGTATTGTCTTGGTGAAGGTATAAATCTCGAGACTGGCGGCCAGGTGGAGTACCAACAAGGAAATGTAACAGCACGCTAAACTCGGGACCGGACCAACAGCAGTAGAGCCCTCCCGCAGATCCGAAGGGACTCTTGGCGCCTAGCGGTCGATCTCTGGGCAGCTGTCACCTGATCACACTCAGCCACCTGGGAAATTGAAACCAGCATCCGCGTCTGCAGCATGAATGTGTTGTGTGTGTGTGTGAGAGAGTGAGAGTGTATAATTGCGCAAGTAAGGGATGCCAATAAATCAACCCTCAGTGCTGCTCTAGTTCAACCTTTGTTTGTGGTTATTTCTTGGCTGATTGTCAGGACAGGCAACAACATTATGCCTATATGCACATGGTGTAAGTAATCCAAGACAGAATTTAGCTCATAGTTCCTGAAGCATTACTGCAAATCACACACACCACCAGCAATTGCAAATATTTTCATTAGCATCTGCCTTTGGAATAGGGCGGGTTTTGTTTTGTTTTTTTCAATTCAAATACATTTTTCCTCTCAAGCTCTTATCTGTTTTAAAATTCACAGAAAGTGGATTTTTTTCTTCAATATTAACACATCATTTTGCATCACAAAACTGTTTTTGGTAATAGAAGCAAGCAAACCTGGAATGAGATTGCATTTGTTCATTGCCCTTCAATCTCATAAAGGTTTGAACTCAAACTGAACATGCACCAGTTAATAAACAGCACTAGCAAAGCTGAGAAGTTTGAGCACCCAGTGCAACTGACAGAAGAGTTAACAGTCCATGAAATTTGTGGATTTAATCAGAGAAACACAGAAGAAACAATCTTATCACATTCCATCTAGTCCCAAAATGCCAGAGCAGATGTATCCATCAGGTCATAATTTCTGACCATAAAACTTCCTAGAATAAAAACCTGTATGTGACCTTCACATATATTGCTGCCCTACAAACCTCTACTACTCTACAGCTGAAACACATTTAGTTATGACTCAATACCTTATTTACTTCACTGACCACAAGCAGCTTTCAAAAAACATTATGAAGGCTTGAGTTGGTGTCTGTATATGTATTCCTGTGACTAACCTGAAAAATTTTTAATTTTCAAAATCTATATGTATAGGGTTTTAGTATCACTAATGTGTGTCAAATTGGATTTTAAGCATCCTAAATCAAACCTGCTAGCGATGCAGTAGTTTGTTATACAGCCTACAGAAGGAATAGCCTATACAATTTTACAAAAGAATACAATCTTGTTTAAAAAAGCTTGCAATTTACCACTATGTAGAGCATTTTTTAGCAAATAAATGTGATGCAAAATGTTATGTTGCTTAAGTAAAATGTGTAGGTAGCACATTATTATATCCTATGAAAATATAACTTCAATTTAAATCCATCCAAAGCTACCAGATATATTCAAGTATACTGCTTTGACATTCACTGTGGGCCTGATTTTGCTACCCTTATTCAGTGGGTCTAGTTATGGATCAATGTGCTACCTGAATGTGTCTAATGTATGTACAAGTGAAGCATCGAGACCTACGGACATGGCTCAAATGCAAGGAAGATAATAGGAGCTTCTCCACAATCAGCAGGCTTCTCACCCTTAAATGATATTAAACTTTGAGAGTATGAGAGTGAAAAAAGATAAGAATTAGAGGACATAAGAAAAGATTAGTTTCGTCCGGCTGGTTCCTCACACTATTCACTGTCTATGATTCTTAGTTCAAGTGAGGATCTAGAGGAAATATTCCGGTTAATAAAAACTGGGAAAACTCGGTACACTCAAATTTACATTTGAGCTGGAACTTCTGGAAGGTTCGATGAAGGCAGAAGTGTTGGATTTTTTTTTTATGGCATTAGATTCCAAATGCTAGAGCTCTGAGTGGTTTGGACTTCACGGGTTTCTGAAGTTGGCCCTGCTGAGCCTGGCTGTTCAGACAGCTAATCAACTGTTAATGACACGTCAATGAACATGAATGCCTGCAGAGCCTGCGCATTGACTGCTAATATACAGGTGGGAATGGCAGTATGGACACTGCAGAAACTGTGCTGCTAGGGGAAATGGGACAAGCACAACTACTCATCAGACAGAGACAGTTGAAAAATGTGAATGCCTTTCTGTGAAAAAAAACATGTGGTTTGGGGAACATTTTCATCCCAAACTGGGACCACACACCAAACACACAGAATTTTCATGGAAAGTTGTTCCTCTGAAAATGTTTATTTCAGGAGAACCAACATGGAATTTTTCATTTTCCTGGATGCCTGCCATGAAAGCTCTTGTCATTTTTACTTGTCAAATTGCCAAAAGCCTTTCAAGCCTGGCTGCCTGAGAGCGAGCCTGGCTGCTCAGCCTACCCCTGCAGCTCTGGGATTTGGAGAGGCAGAGCACCCTGGGCTCTGACTCTTGCACTTCTAGAGCTGGGAGAGGAGCAGAGAGGCAGAGCACCAGGGCCCTCTGCCTGGCTACCCTCCAGGAAAGCTTATGTCAGTTTCACTGGCAGAAAGTGAAAATGACAAAAGCTTTCCAAGCAGACAATCATAACTTCAATTTTTCCAATGGAAAAATTGGGGCAGGGGCAAAACTGAAATCATCTCACAGAAATTTTTCTTTTTCGAAAAAGGTAATTTGTCAGAAAAAAGGTTCAGTCCAGTGATTGAAATTTTAACCAGCTATACTCTTTGGGCATCCCAGGAGATCTTCTAATGAAGAATGCCAACCTCCCCCATTCTTTCTCCAGGTGGGGAAGTTTGGTGGGCAATAATTCCTGAATCTCCCCTGGAATAACAAGGAAGAGTCTCCAGAAGTGGAGACAGAATTTCCCCTAAATGGGAATAAACGTAAGTTCCACAAATATGATTCAGGAAAAACATAAGAGACAAAGGAGATAAAGAAATGGTTAGTGACGAGCCTAATCAGTAAGAAGCCAGGTGCGGAGGAAGATACTGAATACCAACAGCATCAACAGAACAGTGTGAAATTGCCATTGTGTCTCTATCGATGACACTCCAGCTAAGAACCCAGATAAATTCGTATGGTCTTGTACGTTGCACACTTGAGTGAACGACACTGTTGTAGTCATGTAGAAAGAAGGGGAGAGGTAACTCTAGTAGGAAAAAATCTGGGAGCTTTTTGAAGGATTAGAGCCCTAGAATGGGGGGCGGGGGAAGACAGGGAAAGAGCATTTTAAGCAAGAGAGAAAATTAAAAGCACAGCAAAGAGTGATTCCTGAGAGGCAAGAACATGCTCAAAGTACAAGTAAACAAATGTAAGTGACCATTTGAGGGGAAAATCCATTTTCAAAAAGTTTAGAACTTTGTCGATTTTCAGAAAAATTCACTCTTAAGTGTACTTTAGAACTCAGCTCCTTTTAAAGGAGGGATAGCTCAGTGGTTTGAGCATTGGCCTGCTAAACCGAGGGTTGTGAGTTCAATCCTTGAGGGGGCCACTTAGGGATCTGGGGCAAAATGGGTACTTGGTCCTACTAGTGAAGGCAGGGGGCTGGACTCGATGACCTTTCAAGGTCCCTTCCAGTTCTAGGAGATAGGGTATCTCCATTAATTTATTTATCATTTAAAGTCCTACCCCACCTCTAGTGCAAATACAATGAAGAAATATCACCATGAACCAAAGTCTCACAGGAAGGAAACCTATTTATACCATCAGCAATCTGGTGTCTTAATTCATTGTGTTTGACAATGCTTAAAATATGAGGTTTCCATCACAAGAGGACTGGAGATCCATATTCTCTTGCCTTGTTGCCACAGAGATAATAATAGGTGTGGTGCCACAGCATAAAAGGTCATATGCATTATTCTTTCTGGCCTCCTCATGAACACAACATACTTCAGCAACCATAACCAAGGAGAGATGATTATCTTAGTTTATTACTGTCTGTAAAATAGAAATTTTGTGAAGCTTGTATAAAATAGACAGAGGATAACAAGGTACCAATGTTGTGTTTCTCAGAACCGTATATCCAAAACAAACATTATGATGACACACTTACAGATGTTTAGTTAGACTGCAGTTGGAATAAGCATTCCTATTTTGATAACTTTACATACGGAATTTCAATCTCGCTGTGGGACTGCCCGCACTGAGATAATCCATTGTAACTATTGTGTCTCTCCATTAGAATTTACATCAAAGGGAGAACCTTTCCTTAATTTTAATAAAACCAATTTCATTTCATATTTCAGTGATCTATAATACAGGTGTATTGTACCTGAGGGGACCTCCATTGGTAGAAGGCAACTCACTCACAGTTCATCTGGGATAAAACCACTCAGCTTTGCAGTGCAATGATATCAGAACTGTTAATAAGACACCCTAAGATACACATGGAAGGAGTCTCAGGGCACCATAATAATATAAGAAAGCATATTCAAAGGATGACTATTTGGTATAGTACAAATGTAGAGTCTGAAATAAATAAGCTTTGTCTATAAAGCTAGATGTAAAACATCGGAGGGCTGATGTGCACATTAATTATGAGTGCCATGCAAATTAGAAATATTACATGCTGTCCATCAGTGAGTCACAGAAATGCAAGAGTGTCTTGTCAATTTTTCTGCGGGAGAGTGTCTTGTTTTGTAAGAGCTTTAACCCAGTCATGTTTTATTCCAAACCCCAAATCTGCTCAGAAGATTCACTATTTAGTGAACTAGGGCCATGTTTTGAGCAAAACAGGGTCAATTGAAGGTTATCAACATGTAGGGCAATTTACAGAACATGAATACAAAGGCTGTAATCCTTGTTGTTTTTACATTCTAACTCGAAGTCAAAAGTATGAGAAAGTGTCTCATTAACCATGCTTAGGCAAACTTCAGGGAATTGAGCTTAGCATCGCTTTGAATTTTGGGGTTCATTAAAACCAGAGAATGCAGGGAGCCCAGATTCCCACTCTGTTAAACTAACACTGATGTGAATCTGATGTAACAACTAGAATGGAGTCACACTGGTGTAAAACTGGTGGAATAGAAGGAAAAACTAAGCCCACACCCCATAGGCACCAAAGCCAGACTTTTGTGCAGATCTGCTGTGTTTTTTACAAGCAGATACAGCAGCAGTGTAAACAGAATATACATAGATATATATCAAGCCCAAAATACTATCATATATATACACACACACACACACACACATCTGTGTACCTTTTACTGTCAGTGTAGTCTCAGACTTTCTTCAAAGGAAAGACTCATGAATGATGTGGCAAGAGGTCCTATCCGTACACTGAGCATGGTGAAAGAAATTTTTATTAAGCACTGGGCAAAAGAGGGATGTATATGTGGGAAAGGGAAGTCAGATAGACCAGATGCAGAGAGAGCCTTTAGTAAAGTGATGATGTGCAATTAAAACTAGTTAAGTGGAGATGCATCAATTGTTCAATATGATTTAACCTTGAGTTGAAAAAAGAATCGTAGACTGGTAGCTCAAGCAGGTTTCTAGTACTATTGATACTGAAGGAATGGAACTTGAAAAATGTTCACAGAGCTACAAACAACCATTAACCCTTGTCTCTCGTCCCCCCCCCCACCCTCCCCCGTTACCATACCCCAACAAACAAAATATGGGCAGTTTAAGTCTGACAACTATAGATAAATTAGGCTCTGTTAGCAGAATACACCTTTCTGTTTGGCTGCTTCCAATCACAGATTTACAGAAAATAGGTTTCTTATTAGCAAATGTTTTCTTAAGAGTGATCTCAATGTTATAGACATTATCCCACCCACATGATTAAAGATTATTTCATTTTAGTTCACATCTACTCCACTCAGATTTCAAATTTAAAACAGACACATTTTCCAAGAGTGAAAAACACAATTGCTGTACGAAAGTGAGCAATTCAGCATCAAACCATAAGTAATTAACTGTTTATTTTGACTCACACAACTTTTAGGCATTCGTGTTTTTTTTTTTTAAATGTAAGCGTTTATAAGCTCTTCAACAGTCACAGAGCTTAAAAA
Source organism: Terrapene triunguis (assembly GCF_002925995.2). NCBI lineage: Eukaryota > Metazoa > Chordata > Testudines > Emydidae > Terrapene > Terrapene triunguis. Next base: position 3,805,571 of record NW_020665140.1, read on the forward strand.
AAAATATTTCCATGAAATCTGTCATCCTGATGTTATGGTTGATGGTGTTTATTGTCAGATATAAGTAAGCAACTAGTTCAGTGGTTCCCAAACTGGGGTTCGTGAACCCCTGGGGGTTCGCGAAATGTTACAGGGGGTTCTCGGAAAAAAATTCCCTAATGGCGGACAGAGCTTTCCTTAGGGACCCTGGGCAGCACAGGGCCTGGAGCCACTGGACTTCCACGAGCTAAGCAGATCAAAGCAAGCATATCTATCACACTGAGGAGATTTAAACTTCAAGACTCGTTATAAGAAATGGAAAGGGAGGTGGATATTTTTTGCTGTTTTTAAAATTAAATAGGCAGCTAGTATTGTTTTTTTTTTTTTTAATTATTATGAAGAACAAGTTTAAGCTTTGTTGTAACGTGCATTGTTTGCCTGGACTGCTCAAGACCTGAATGCTAGTGTAGGAGGAACTCTGAGTTGGCTTCTTAAATACCTTCATGATGTTTCACATCTGATACTCCTTGATGAAACATAGGAGCCTTGTCTTATAACAGGCTTATTCAAAGTGATACAAGCTACGAAAGTGAGCTCTTGGAAGAGTGTTGCCATTTTCATAATGTAATAAAAATACTGTAATGATAAATAATAATAAATAATAAATAGTGTGTAATATGCATGTCATAAAAACAAATTTTATATTTCCCAGATCACTGCTTTTATCATTTATACTCAGATAAAGAAGAAAATCCCTGGAAATATACATTTTTAGGAGGGGGTTCCCGAGACTCGACATTTTAGTGAAAGGGGTTCACAGGTTGTTGAAGTTTGGGAACCACTGAACTAGTTGTATCCACCCTGAACCTATGACAGCACAGTTTACATGCTGACAATGCAAACGCAACAGTGACCTGGAAAAAGCTGACCTCCTCACACTAAGCTGAATTTGAACGCACCTATCTTCAGTTTTCGTTTCAATTTTTTCTCAGATCTCAATCCACACTATTTTCAAAATATAATAGCTCAGTCTTGTTCAAAGCATTACATCCTAATACTGCTACCTACATGGGTTCTGACCACTCCCTGCAAAATGTAGTAAAAGGCCAAATTGCTGAATTTTAGTGAGGTTGCTGGTGAAAAACATCAGGTAATACCAGTAGTCTTTTACTGACATGATCTTGACTTTACCCATTAAAGTCAATGGGAGTTTTGCCACTAATTTTAATAGAAGAAGTACCAGTAGTGGATTAATTGTTGGCAAATTAACTACTGTACGTAGCAAATTCCACATACCATTCTTACTGTGTTACTATGTAGTGACTAACAAGAATATAGAAAATCAACATACATTCATTTCTGTCTTCCAAACAAAAAAATTATGTGGTAAATTACAATTTAGTAGTACAAATATAAATGTATTTTTCCTAGCATATGCAGTAGTGTAAATATAATATGCAGCAAGGGTATAGTTACTAAATTATATAATTAAGAGTCTCTACAATAAACATATGCTCTACATTTCAAGAATGAGTTATCTTGTTTCTTGCTCTGACATAAGAAATAAATGCTCATGAAATATAAGTTTATAGCTAGAAGCTCTTCACATAGGTGCCTTATCAGCCAACATTTTCAGTCACACCAATGACTTATTAATCCTGTTCCAAAAGACTTGAAAATGTTGGAGTCTGGTACCAATTATGTGTGTCATCTTAGCCTACTAGCAACACACTCATTTTTTATTTAAGCATATGAGACCAACAAAGAATGGCAGAAATTGATTATTATATTTCACACAGGTTACTTTCTTGACTTGAAGGTTATCTCCAAATCCTTGTATAAAATAGGTAACTTTAGTCTACAAAGCCTCAAGAGGTTATCCTCAAAACAACTTACATTTTTGTTACTGAGAAGGTAAAAGTATTTGAGTGAAATAAAATCAACGGGCAGTATTAAGAGGTCATGAAAGAAGGCACTTCTGCTTGGCTGTACACTAAAATCATCTAGCACAATTCAAGAGGAGATATGTAAGACACACTGTGTTAAACTCCTCTCTACCTTCTCTCCAAGAAATCTTGCTAACAAACATGACTCAAACCAAGATTTGCTGCTCATATCATAGTAAGTGTTTCATATTCCATATTCAGTTATTTTCCAGAACAAACCATATCAATATTATTCCTATTCAAAGTGAATTTCCATGCAATGCTACTGTACAGCATCATTCCTTTTAAAAAAGAAAAGCACCCAACACAGAAATACCAGCATCCCACAAGTTCTGCAGAAAGGCAGGAAGTGGACACACTTACAATTGACTATTAAGGCACTTTGTATATAGGCTTTTATATCCACATGGAAACAATACCAGAAAATCTTAAATTTAGATATCCTACCTTCTTGAACTGCCTGAAATGGGTTGTTGCCATCCACAAATGTAACAGAACATGTGATTTTCTCTGTCTGTAGGATTTCATCATTCTGGTTGAGGTCAGCAACTGCCATACGAAACACCTCCTCATCCTTTTTGGCAGATTCATCAAAAATTGCCCCTGGAAAAAATAAACAAACATTCCTCTTTCATGCTGACTTGACAAGTTTTACAATTTAAAGGCATCCCTTCACCCAGCACAATAGTGCAGCCACCTGTAAGATAAATAGTTGCAGGATTCTAACTTAACTATTTAACAATGCATAACAACTGTACAAAGTTTAGGACAGAAAATAAAGATAATCATTGGAGCCAACTAGAGAAACTGGGGGGATTTAAGTAGGTACAATATAAACTACCCACATTGTAATTTGCCAAGGAAAATGAGACACTCTGGAATATATTTTATGATCATAACTGGCCAAGACGTCAGTTTTACATCTCATCCAAATGACAGTTAAGGAACTTAAAGTTAATGTAATCAAGGTTGGATACTAAAAATAAGCCTAGAATTGTAACAGCACTTCTGTAACAAAGTGTGACAATCCTTTGGAAAATGGGCTAGCCAGGACAATCAGCATAAGCAAACACCCTTGGTGTAAATCAAAGCTCCACTTTCTATCAGATTTGCAAAACAGTTACACCCAGTATGTCCCTCGGCCCACGCTGCTTCCAGCAGCTCCCATTGGCCTGGAGCAGCAAACCGCGGCCAGCGGGAGCCGCGATCGGCCAAACCGAGGACACGGCAGGTAAACAAACCGGCCCGGCCCGCCAGGGACTTTCCCTAAACAAGTGGCGTCCCAAGTTCGGGAAACACTGGTATCGTGGAACTGTAGTCAGCCAGAGAAGCAGGGATTCTGCACCTCTGAAAGTCAGGCCACTTGATTTCAGAACCTAATCATAAATTTAGGAGCATAATTTTGGGCATTCGAGTTTGAGTAATTGAGCAGAGCATTGCTTGTAAACCAATAGAGATCCACTGTCACTACAGACATGAAACATTTCTCTTCCATTATTCTATTATCCCACTGCTCCATACTACTTTCACTTTGAGTCCCAGCTGGGGGATTCAAGACCATAATGACTACTGAGGTGAGTTTCCATCTCCTTGGCTCTCTGTGTGGGGCAGAAGAATGACCCCCTTGACTCTAAGTAATAATAAAAGAGAGGCCTGATCTACATGACAAAGTACTCATTGATTACGTCTTCTAACTGAAAAATCAATTAAGTTTCAATTCTGTAACGCAAGGGACAATATCAGTTTGTGTGTGGTTTTGTTATTTTCTTTTTCAGACTCCTAACTTTTAAAAATAATCAATGTTGGTAGAAGCAGCAAAGAGTCCTGTGGCACTTTATAGGAGCATGAGCTTTCGTGGGTGAATACCCACTTCTTTGGATGCATCCGAAGAAGTGGGTATTCACCCACGAAAGCTCATGCTCCTATAAAGTGCCACAGGACTCTTTGCTGCTTTTACAGATCCAGACTAACACGGCTACCCCTTTGAATGTTGGTAGAGCACTGCAAATACTGGGCCAGATAATTTGGCCCAACTCTCTACATCCTCTCTTCTGCTCCTGCAGCACAAAGGGAGTGGAAATCCTCCATAGGGGTTCGCCTGCTATGGGGGAGTCTCCAGCAGACGTGGAACTAACATGTCTTCTTTCATGAGACCCCACAGGCAGAGGGTGGGGGGTGTGTCTGGAGCACTGTGCACTTCACCAATCCCCAGCACGAGTATGGTTGCTTGAAGACTTTAGCTGGCTCACACATGTTACAGCTGGGGCCCTCTAACTTCAAACAAATCCACAGCAGAGAGCCCAGGTAATGAGGCAGTTGTAACTGGCTCCCCGGTGGCCTTCCCCCATTCCTGCACCACATGAATCTCTGTCTGAGACAGTTTTTCTTAAATTATTTCAATATGGGTTTTTGTTCATTTGTTTCAATTTAAGGGATTTTTCTGCCCTCCCCTCCCCCCTGTGATGTTAATAAGGAACAACAGATGGACCAGAGGACACCTGCCCCAAATCCCTAGCTCATGAGAAAGAGAAAGTGACTATCAGCAAAATGGTAAAACTGCCTCCCCCCCCACACACACACAGAGTGCTGTTAAAATGTATGAAGTAAACATCTTGGGAGACAAAAAAATATAATGTAATTCCTCAACAAGCTGGATTTCTCTCGTTTAAGTAAATGTTCTGTATTTTGTCAGTACAGCATAAGAAAGTCAACTAACATCAAGCTCTCTCATTCGATGCAGTCAGACACATAGGTGAAATTAAAACAAATATACTGAGAAAATTTATTTACCTATTATACACATACTCAGTGTCCAATTCCGATTTAGACTGAGACCAGAAATGACTCCACTGAAACTACTAAAGTTATACTGGTGTACAACTGCCGCAAGTAAGAGTCGTATCAAGCCCAGTGTCTTTCCGTTGTTCAATTGGTTTTTGTGGAAGTTTGTTTTTAATACAGAAGGGTTGACTTTTTTTGGGGGGTGGGGGGACACGGACAAACAGATCTTTGGCTCACTTCTGTGTTTAAATTAACATGACTAAGCCCAAATTCATCAAGTGGTGACTGACTATCCATTATATAGATATAGATATATATAGATACACCCCCAGATTCTAAACTTAACAAAATATTCTGAAAAGAAAAGCTTGCTGGTATCTCAAAAAACAAACAAACCTTCTCATTCCATTGCTAGTAACATCCAATTTTAATTTTACTGGTTAAAAAGAAAATTGCAAAATGAGTAAATACTCAGTCTGTGCCTAATCAGATTACAGTAGGCTTTTATAATTTAAAAAGCATTCTTCTCTGGTGAAGCCATCCTCTTCTGTGAAGAATCTTGGCAGCTTTATCCAACAATCTGCTGGACTTTCACAAATGAATTGTGCCTTACTCATGTTTAGGCAATTAGAATGGTACCCCTTTTTAATGGGCCTATTCACTTAATTAAATGAAAGATTAAGACGCTGCAGAATGGAATGGTTTTCCACCATGTTTCCACATCTAGGGTCTGAATCAGCGAGGCACTTAAGCATAAACCTAACTTTGAGCATGTGAAGTCTCACTAAAGTCAAGACTAGGGTGACCAGATGTCCCGATTTTATAGGGACAGTCCCGATTTTTCGGTCTTTTTCTTATATAGGCTCCTATTACCTCCGACCCCCATCCTGATTTTTCACACTTGCTGTCTGGTCACCCTAGTCAAGACTTAAAATAAGGCACATGATTAAAAGCTTTGCTGAATGACAGACTTAGTGTGTTGCCACCTGATCGGACCATAACACAAATTATCTCTGCTCAATGTCTAAGGCATATCATAAAACACGGGGTAAAATTCTGTTCTCATTACACCTAGGTAGCCCACTGTTTTGAGTGGGTTACATGGATGCGAGGGCAAATTATGACCCAGAGATGGTAAGACATTTAAGTGACCTATTACATCAGGTCATCTAATCAATCTCTGCAGGTAAAAAATATTGTTCCCTACCATGAGTCTTCCTGTGCTTTTGTCCAGTCTAATTTTAAATGTTTCAAGCAAGGAAGTGAAGAGAGAATTTACAGGCTTTCCAATATGTCAAAATGCTACAGGCAACATCTAAAATAAAACAAAGTAAAAAAATGCAGTAAAAAGAGCAAGCGAAGTCTCTGCATTCTGCTGGGTGAAGCAAGGTGGAGTAAAACAATCAGAGCCCTGCCTGTTTCCAAAGTCTGTTATTTGTCATAAATGATTTGACGAGAAAAGGGTGTTCCACTCTATTACATTTTGTTCTAGAGTCTGCTATCCTGCCCTGGCAAAGTGGCTTGACAGGTTGACAAAGAAAATAAAGACTCAGCTTGTTACGTTGTAAGCTTTCCTGAATGGATTTACATGCAATAAGAGCTGGTGCTGGAGGTACTGTATGTCAAACTCATTAATTATAAAGCAATAAAGGATTAAATTCCTCATGCACAGAAACATACGCTTCAACATAGGAGGATGACACTTTCGTATAAAAGTGAATGTCTTTGGCTTGTCTTTTGAGAAACCTTAGTTTTATTAAGTTTAGAGATTGTGCAAAGTCAATTCATTGGTCACAATGGGCAGTAGAGATCTGCAGAGCTCTTCAGGATTTATAAATTATCCTCTCTCCTATCATTTGCAATGCTGTTAGCCACACGTGGGTTTTTCCCTTTAATTCTATAGCTGCACTGTGTGTGTGTGTGTGTGTGTGTGTGTGTGTGTGTGTATGTGTGTGTGTATACACACACACACACACACACACACACACAGTGTATATGTGTTAGCATCAATGGGAATTATGCTCACATTTGGAAAGGTGAATAGCCTCTCAAGTTTTCATAGATGAGATAAAAGTCTGGTCTTTCCCTTTATGTAAATGAGCATGCACACCACCGCACACATGAATACTTTCCAAGTACAGCTAATTCATTTCCAGATCATGCAGACAGGCATTTCTGGTCAAATGCTAATTGCTCTTCACCTTTTTCTAACTTGTTTTTAACACAATGAAAGAATCCAACGTCACATTCTTCAGTTCAGGTTCACTAACCTCCTTGTAAAAAAGGCCAGAATTTGATAGTTTCTTTTTGGATGAAGGGCTTGGATGAGGAAGAAGAAAGAGAAATGTAGTCCTATTTGAGGTGTATTTGCTTAGATAGGATTTACTGCAGAATTAATAGTATATTAAAAATAAACATGTAATCTGCACATTTTTACAGAGCACTTTGTTTTAACATTAATTAAATGTACAAAAAAAGGTACTTGTGGGCAAAGCCTCATCAATACGTATAGGAAAGGTCTGATTCTCCATTGCCCTCCAGTTCAGTCATTTACAAGAGCACAAAATTGTGTAAAATGCTACTAAATCCAAACAGTAGCAATCTACATATATGCTGCATTTACTTTGCCCTGGCTTAATTGATTAAACAAGGTGTGGAGCAACAGAAAACCTGGCAATGCAATTCACAAAACAGAACACTAATGATAATTACGGACATCTGAAGATGCTTTGGGACAATATTAATTATACATAAACAATACAGTGTATATATAGGTTATATTCCTTTCACAACATAAAAATCAAGATAGTATAGATATTGTTTCATACATTTATTACTCACCTTGTTATATTTTACTGTTTCAATGGTGATTAACAGGAGTTGTCATAGCATTACATATGTTGTGTAATAAATTACCGGATAAGTGTTAGTAGCCCTTCGTTTTTCTATTATGTCCCTATCAAATTGGTACTTAGCTGGTAAAAAGGGGTGGTTTGGTAGATATTATTTCCATATTAATGTCCCATATAGAAAGGTACTGCAATGATAATAAGCCTACTGAATGTTATTTTCCTGTAAAGGAACATATTAAAAAGTAGCCTTACATGCATTAATAACCTGCTTATAAGCTGCTTTGTAACCAGGGCTCATCCATGATAGTATTTCATCACCCTTTATTAGCACCTACTTTGAATGCTAGAACATCTCATAGGACAAACAGAGAATGGTAGACTCATAGAAATGTATGGCTGGAAGGGACCTCAAGAAGTCCAGCCCCCTTCACTGAGGCAGGATCAAGTAAACCTAGACCCATCCCTTACAGGTGTTTGTCTATCCTGTTCTTAAAAAACAAAAACAAAAAAACCCTTCAGTGAGAGGGATTCCACAACCTCCCTTTGAAGACCATTCCAGTGGTAGTTAACTGCCCTTATAACTAAAATAGTAACCTAAAATACCCCTTTCTGCAGATTAAGTCCATTACTTCTTGTCCTACCTTTAGTGGATATGGAGAACAAATTGGTCCCCGTCCTCTTTATAAACAGCACTTAACATATTTGAATATTGTTATCAAGTCCCCACCCCACCCTTAATCATATTTTTTCCAAGAATAAACATGCCCAGGGTTTTTTTAAACCTCATAGGTCAGGTTTTCTAAACTTTTTATCATTGTTGCTCTCCTCTGGACTCTCTCCAATTTGTCCACATCTTTCCTAAAGTGTGGTGTCCAGATTTGGATACAGTGCTCCAGCGGAACCCTCACAATTGTCCTGCTAAACTCAGCAATGGCCTCCCATGTCTCACATACAACATTCCTGTTAATACACCCCAGAATATCAGTCTTTTTTTTTGCAACTGCATCACATTGATGACTCATTCAATTTGTGATCCACTACAACCCCCAAATCCTCTTCAGCAGTACTACCACCTAGCCAGTTATACTCCATTTTGTAGTTGTGCATTTGATTTTCCTGCCTTCAGATCAGTTTTCCAATTTGTCATGGTCATTTTGAATTCTAATCCTGTCCTCCAAACTGCTTGTAACCCTTCCCAGCTTGCTGTCAACTGCACATTTTATAAGCACACTCTCCACTCCATTACTGAAGTCATTAATGAAAATACTGACTAGTACCGGATCCAGGACTTACCCCTGCATGACTGCACTAGATATGCACTCCCAGTATGACAGGTAGCCACCGATAAGTACCCTGAGTACAGTGTTTCAGCCAATTGTGCACACACCTTATAGTAATGTCATTCAGACCATGGTTTTTTTTTTAAGTTTGCTTACAAGAATGTCTTATGTTAAAAGTCTAACTAAAAACAAGATCTCACCTCTACTGGTTCCTACATATCCACTAGGCCAGTAACCCTGTCAAAGGAAATTAGGTTGGTCTGGAATGATTTGTTCTTAACAAATCCATGCCGGCTATTCCTTATAACTAGGGGGTCTCTATAAATAGTGGAGAAATCACACATTTTTCACAGGTTGGTCACAGTATAAATAGCAAATTTCATGGATGTCCACAAAATGTGTGATTTCTCTGCAGCATTTCTCAAACTGGGGCCCCCAACCCAAAGGGGGGGGGGTCACGAGCCTATTGTAGGGGGGTCATGGTATTGCAACCCTTACTTCTGTGCTGCTACTGGCAGCGACACTGCCTTCAGAGGTGGGCACCCAGCCAGCTGCCACCACTTTCCGCTCTGTCCTCAGAGCTGGGCAGCCGAAGACCAGGTTTCATGGGGGGGGGGGAGACCCGGGAGATGTGATTTTCACAGCCATGAATTTGTAGATCCTCTATTTAGAACCCTATTATCTTTTAGGTGCTTACAAATTGATTGTTTAATAATTTGTTCCAGTATCTTTCCGGGTATTGAAGTTAGGCTGATGCATGTATAATACTCTAGGGCCTCTTTGTTCCCCTTTTTAACAACAGGTACTATGTTTGCTCTTCTCTTGTCCTCTGAGACCTCACCTGTCCCCCATGATATCTCAAAGTTAATAGCTAACAGTTCCATGATTGCTTCAGCTAGTTTGTTACATACCCTAGGGTGCTTTTCATTAGGCCCTGCCACCTTGTATACATCAAACTTATCTAAATACTCCTTAATCTGTTCTTTTCCTATTTGGACTTTCATTCCTTTCCCCTTTGTTGTTAATATTAAATGTGTTGAGGGTCTGGTCACAATTTACCTTTTTAGTGAAGACTTAAATAAAATAGGCATTAAACACCTCAGTCTTCTTGATGTCATCAGTTATTAGTTCTCCTTCTCCACTAAGCAGAGGATTCACTACTGATAATAGATCCGTACATTATTATCTCATGTGGTTGGAAGTGGAAAGAGGGGAGTTGTTGAATCACTGCTTCATGACAAAGCAACTTCAAGAACATTTTTCTTCTTTGCCAGCTAAGTTTAATTGAGATTACAAATGTTAGAGATGTTAACTTTGTGTACATACATGTGTATCTATATATAGCCCAAGCTTAGTAGCATCACAAAGACTATGAGGTGAGGCATGAGTCTCTTCTTCCACTCAATACATGACATGTGTAACACTATTAATGGGAAATAGAGTTATATATGCTCTTTTAAAAATGAGGAAGAAACCCAAACATCAGAATAGATGGCTTCTCTTACAGTTTTGCTTTACTTGCTACTACATCTTAAATTATGGCAAAGTCTTGAAGTTTCAGCTGCTTTAATCATTTAAAAGTGCAATTGAAACCTACCTCCCTGCACTGACATACCAGTCTTGACGCTTGAACGCCAACTGGATGATTTAAAACCATTTGATAACGTTTACCATACTAGCAAGTTATCTCGTGTGTGTGTGTAAAAAACACACACAATATTAATGGGCCTTTTTAAATACAAGTATGATTTCGCACTATTAAATAAAAAAGAGACCTGATCTGGAGATTATAGAAATGAAAAGGAGCAGCTCAGGTTGTTGTGGTGTGGATTATTTTTTTTTTTCAAAAGGATATTTGTAGCCCTTTTTCTTGGGAAGATAACCTTGAAAATAACCGGTACTAAGCATAATGGTGTGATCATTATGGAAAGGAACCAACTTTTGGGGGGCAGGGAAAAGAGCAGTGAAAAATTGTTTTGCATGCCTGCCAAAAAATGCTAAGGCTGACTCTGAAATTAATCCTTTACTCAAAGCGGCTTTTGTCAGAGCAGCTTTTTATTCTGCTGGAAACAGAGGCATTCAGAAAAATCAGTATACACTCCCCCGCACACTTCCAATGGTAAAAGGAGAACCACAGAAATTGGATCTAATGATCATGTAGTCCATCTCTCTGTTAAAGCAGGATTGTCCTGTACCATGTATTTTCCAGTCCAGTTTAAAATTAACACAATAACTGGTTTTCATTTCCTGAAATAAACTAACGCTTGCATCAAACTCACGGCCTCCCTAAGAGTTACTGAATATTCAGGAGGTTCATAAATTAGAATCCTTTGCCCACTTACTCTCCTCACAATTTTACAACTACATAAACATTCAGTATATGTATATACTCTTCTTAAAAAATGTTAAATCTAAATACAAATATAGGTCTCTCTCTCTCTCTCTCTCTCTCTCTCTCACACACACACACACACACACACACACACACACACGATAACAAGCCCCTAAGCAATTGGTACCCAAACTGAACATACTGAATGCATCCAAATTATATAAAGCAAATTAATTCAGAAATAAATCTGTTGGTTTCCCTTCCTCTCTCCCATTGATATGCATATACAGGTGAATACTAATTTTCTCTACTGGAAAATTACTGAGAATGTCTAGGTGAATATTTTCCCCCCTCTTCAAGCACAAAAGGTTATTTCCAGCAGTTTTTCAAAAAGTTTGATTAAAAAAATCCTGGATGCTTACACAATTACATAAAAACTACATTGCATGGTACAAAAAAACCTGACATTTCCATAAAGTTTAAAATTATAGCCATCAGCCCAATCAAGGAGAAGACAACCATCTCTCAGATATGCATTGCTGGCCTTTTTCCACTAGCTAATTCTTTATTTGTCTTGCAACACTGATGCTGTTGCACTGGTGTTACCAACTATACCAACTAAAAAATGTAGCCATTTTTACCACCGCAGCATCTAATGCTGCTCTAAGCACCTGATCTACAAACCAATTACGTCAATGCCATCAGCCCTGAGGGCTTGGATACCACGGTGATGGATGCAGTATAGGTACAAAAATAGCATACAATCCCACATTCTTAAAAACTCATATCCTGCCCTGTTCCTTTAACATTCATAAAAAAATTGCAAAAGCAGAAAAGAGCCCTGCTTTTCATTCCACGGTTGCCCCATCTGCCTGTGAGATTACAGAAATACATGCATGGCCCAAGTGGCCAACTTTTCAATGGTTTCTTCCAATCATTTTCTGATAGTGTTTACATCCAGGATATGCCATAAGAAACAGAATATGAACAGAACAGATTGCATTTCTTCAACACCATTCACCACAAAGTCCCAAATCTGGCAAAAAGGCTTTTCTCCCCGCAACTCTCCAGTGTATTCTGTCTTTACAATTCGTTTTTAAATGACTCTGCAGCTCTCCAGTAATTTAAAGCACTTAAAATGATAATGCTGTCATCTGAAGAGTACATTTCTCTACTGTACATTTCCCAGAGTCTCGGTGCACGTCAGTGAAATGCAGTCAGGTTCAGCTCAAGAGCAGTTTCCTGGACATAATGTATAGTAGGTCTGTAATATAAAACTAATAATTTCAAAAACTGTAGTATAGAATCTCAGTGAGCGAGAAACAGCAGCTGTTCCTTTTGTTAGCTTAGTTTTAGGACTCCTACACCTTTTTAAAGGTAAACTACTAAGGTAAGAACTAGATGGTAGTTGAACTGTTTCACATTAATTTTGGATGCCCCCCATATCTCTACATCAAGTATTTCCTTATATGCCCCTGTCATTTTTTCCCTCTCAGACACAGCTGCCTCTGTTTCCCAGTTGAAGCTGACAGTTTCAATATGCTTTAAAACACTATGCTACTCTGGCACCCACCTGAACTAAGCCTTTTCACAGTATTGCCTTCTTACAATCCTGACCACACTAAAGTCAATAAATAGATTGGGATTCTGAAAAAAAGAGAGATCCCCTCACCCTGAACAACAGTACTAGCTGTCCTTTCTTCTGCAAAGACATTCTCCTGAAATGGCCAAATGAATTAGAGGCTTCCTCATAGGGAACACTTCCCATCTTGCTGGGACCCCTCCAATTCAGCATTATGGGAAGGGCAGTGTGTTTATGATCCCCAGGGTGAGAACCCATGGTTTACACTACCACTTTCTAAAGGAACATCTATTTCTTAAGTGAGTCTGTAAATGAAACTATTTCAATATGGAGATATAATAATGTCCATCATTAGATGACCAAGTAACTACATAAAAATGAATGGAACTAGGAAACAAGACCAAAGGTCCAGCTGTTTAAAGTAATAAAACCAAAAAGCAAGCATGCCAGAGATGGGAACTCCTGCCAGCATTATAAGAAGATTAGCCTTGGGGAAGAATGGAAATAGCTTCCCCTCTGCACTTTGCCCCTCCCCCATGCAAGAAGAAAAATCATCAGAAGAAAAATTGACGCATCTGTGATGATAGGGCTTTGAATGGCCTCTATACCAAACCCTAAATTGTCCAAATTCACTACAAAGTCTGCCCAGTTTCAAACATTTGGTGAACCTATCTTGTAAGGAAACCCAGAAATGAGCATCTTATTTCAGGTTTTACTTCATGAGGACACATGGCATTTCTACAGAGCCTCATGAAGGTGAGCATTATTATCCCCGTTTTACAGATTACAAAGGTTAAACAACTGAGACAGATTTAGTGACTTGCTCAGACACCATACAAATCAGTGACAGAATCAGAAATAAAACTCTGGTCTCCTGACTCCTTCTGAATATTTAATACCAATAGAGTGATAAAGTTTGCCAGAGTCAAAGGTAAAAAAGCTAAATAACTCACTCTAAATTCCCTGTTTTGATTATTTTTATATTATTTAATAAATGCAATCTTGGGATTCATAATGATACTAATTACAAGTGCTTTGCCTTTACAGAGTCCCTTTTATCTGATGATCTCATATGAAATGCTATATAATTAAGATGTTTTATAAAATAAAACCAGATAGTTCTGTATGTTTTTTCTTTAAGATTCCCCTAACATCAATGCATTTGATGTTTACTGAACCTGCAAATATTTATTTTAAAAGATAACTGTAGCAATACTAGAAACATGAAAAATCAAAGCAAAAGAAACAGACAATGCAAAAAAAAAAAAAAAAAAAAAAAAAAAAAAAAAAAAAAAAAAAAAAAAGGAAGTAGAAAGTGAAGTCAACTTTTCCATACTTAAGTTCTCCTCTTGTAACATAGGGCATAAAGATTGGAGAATGAAAAAAAACACTGGACCTGGAAGTGCTAATTATGGAGCCGTAAAAATCATTTATAACATTATAAAAGCGTGATATTACTGCCATTACTGATCAATAGAGATATGTGATTGCACTTTGGAAAGCCAGCGAAAGCCTGAACCAAGAGCTTCTTTGGCGGCTCCATCAATTGTAGTAAGGAGAATTTTAATTTTTTTTCTTAATTTGCAAAAAGAAAAAAACCTACATACACATAAATTCAACAGTCATAAAAACAGATTTTTCACTGAAATGCTTATGTGGACAAAAATTGCCCACAAATGATTACCTTTTTATGACTGACATAGTGGAAGCAGCTCAGGATTTGTTTTCTTCACCTCAGCAGCACGTACATTTTATTTTCCTCACACATTTGATTAAAACCCAAGTGACAAGTGCATGGCCTAACCCATATGGTAAGCAAGCGCTCATATTATCGTTATCTTTTTATTAGTAGTAATTCTCCAAGCTCACTAGCCTAGGGCAAGATTTTTTTATATATATAAATGTGTTACATTTTGAGAAATCAAAGCAAGTTATCAAGATAGGAAACATGAGTACTAATTGAAAATGCAATGTAAGGGGGATTTTACCATGTACAAGCATACATTCAATTCTAAAGCCCGAGATTTGTCCTCCTTTACGCCTACACAACTTCTGTTCAATGTATAGTGCAATTTACGGCACCATCTTGACTAAGTGCAAGAAGATAAAATGAGAACCTGTGTGAGAGATTCATTCATGATCTCTCCTAGAAGGAATTGATCCAAAGCCTATTCAAGTCATAGAATCACAGAATATCAGGGTTGGAAGGGACCTCAGGAGGTCATCTAGTCCAACCCCCTGCTCAAAGCAGGACCAATCCCCAACTAAATCATCCCAGACAGGGCTTTGTCAAGACTGACCTTAAAAACCTCTAAGGAAGGAGATTCCACCACCTCCCTAGGTAACCCATTCCAGTGCTTCACCACCCTCCTAGTGAAAAAGTTTTTCCTAATATCCAACCTAAACCTTCCTCACTGCAACTTGAGACCATTACTCCTTGTTCTGTCATCTGGTACCTCTGAGAACAGTCTAGATCCATCCTCTTTGGAACCCCTTTCAGGTAGTTGAAAGCAGCTATCAAATCCCCCCTCATTCTTCTCTTCTGCAAACTAAACATTCTTTCCATTCACTTTTATGGGCTTTGAATCAGGCCTCATAATATTTACATGCTACCATGGTGCTGAGCAACATCCGTGTAGGAGCTGGATTTTATAATGTACTATGAGAATTAATGTATGATTTGATTTCATCCTGTCAGCCACCCCTTTTGAATAGCAGAAAAGAATGACAGACCAGAACAATCCTTATGAGTGATTATGGTCACCCTTTTGTTTTAGAATAAGTTATAAAGCTACTATGGTTTCCTATATGTATTACAAATTAGAAAGTAAGAGACAGGATTCTCTATTGTGAAGATTAGAGGAATGTTGAGGGCCTGAAGCCCCAATGTGAATTGTTTTAGTTATAAGATTTAGCAAGGCTTGATTTACAATGTATTCTGCTGAATATACAATACTGCTGTCTGTATACCTTTGAAGGTTTCTGTAAGAGATTGTTTGTGTGAATGAGAAATGCATGCATCAGGAAAAGATAAGGTGTGAAAGCCATCACAAATGTCCAGATGGTCAAAAAGAAGTGAGAGACTTGGAAAGACCAGGAGACAATCAGAAAACATCCACTGTATCTGATGTTAAACATGTTAGCAGCATTGACATGTGAGGTGAGGCAGGCACCCCCGAAGGCGAGATACCGATGGGAAGCCCAACAATAACCATCAAATGATAACATCACTTAAGGACTAATGATTACAGGATGACATTGCAAAATGCATGGACTCAAATGGAAATTTACAACTATAAAGCTGGGGTGTTTTGCCATGGAACTCTGGGTTCAGTCCTGCAAAGCCTCGGAGCATCGGATCGCGACAGACAGAACCCAGCTCCACACTTGTGCTCAATCTAACTGGCCATTAGATTGACTCAAGTACAACAGAGTGGTAACTATGAACATCACTGGCAGGAGTGTGTGTGTGTGTGTGTGTGTGTGTGTGTATGTGTGTGTGTGTGTGTGTAAGTGTGTCTAAAAAGCGTATGCTAACTGTGGTATTCTCAATAAATGCTGTGTATTTACCTTCCTCTATAAAGATCCCGTGTGCTTTGTATGAGCATAACATCCGCTCCCTTTGCCTTCCTTAGGGGATGACAGTGGCCAGACCTTGAAGGATTCGGCTGCAAATTTGAGAAGTTTATCAGCAGCTTCTGTAGTTTTTGATTAAAGGCAGCCATTATTACTAATTGGTTACAAATTAGTAATAATTGACATTAATATACTGCAGCAACATTTATGTGGAAGCATTGCTAATTATTTTACAACATACAAGTGAGTCCATGAGTAGATGTCTTTCCCAACCTGCTCTAAAGTACTCAACGTTAGTACCAGAAGTCACAACCCACCCATTATTAACAACTAATTCAACATAAAACAGCTAAGTTCCTCTGAAGCCTTCTCCCAAAGTTTGGCTGCTCCTAAGATTCCTCCTTTATGACTGTTCAGTCCACCACCTACATATTACATCATCTCTCTCTCAGACTAACGTCCCGGTCAGGGCGTACTCCAAAGCTATTTTTCTCATTTTACTCCATCCAGGCTTGAGATTGCTAGCAGGTGTCATACAGCAAAGCCAGCTTCCGTTCCTATCTCCAAGACAGATTATTAAACTCATCCTGTGTTGCCCTAATGCAGCGTTTGTCCATCCCATCACAGTGCCCAATCCAAGGTGCTGATCACCCCCAATTTCCAATGAAGTCACTGGGAGTTGCATGTGCTCAACACTTTGTAGGGCCTCTCAACGTGTTGCAGTCACAGGCCCAGTATTGCCGATCATTCCATACACATTTCAAATGCAGCCACTTGTGGGTTGACACTTGCAAACTCTTAACAGTGTAGAGCAACCCTGCACAGCAAGTTGAGGCAGGAAGTGAAGAATACTGTAAATGCATCTTTCAAACTGCAGAGGGAATTCAAGTAGCTGGAATGTAATTACTAGAGTTGGAAACAAGCCAGAGCACTGGATTAACATTTTTTATGGAAAAGTATCATAAGGTATTAAATGGCCACAAGAACTAAGAACTTTCCTCTTACAACTGATCTGAAAGATAGTACCTTCACTCAGACAATGCCCACACTGGGATGTTGGCTTAATAGAAACTGCAATGGAAGAGTAACACCTAATTAATCATCAAATGCTTCTTGTAGCACTACCCACTTTCCTTGGAGGTCTCACAGCTATGTATTAATGGGTTTAGACTGCAAACTGATGGGACAATTGTACAAGATGGTATAGCTGCAGGTCCTGAAAATCCCCTCATTAGAGCATCTCATCTGCCTTTCACTTTCACTGGGCAGAGCCGACTCCAGCTTAACAAGCAGGTGCTTGGGGTGGCCAAGGGAGAGGGGTGACACCTGCGGCAATTCGAGGGCGGCAGGTCCCTCACTCCCTCTAGGAGCGAAGGACCTGCTGCTGAACTGCCGCCGCTGATCGCGGCTTTTTTTTTTTGTCCCCCAATTGCCGCCGCCGATGGCAGCTTTTTTTTTTTTTTTTTT
>NW_020665140.1:3823465-3830358 GCF_002925995.2 Terrapene triunguis
GCTTTTTTTTTTTTTTTGCTTGGGGCGGCAGAAATGCTGGAGCTGGCCCTGTCACTGGGACCAAAGGAGTTACTATATGTATATATACAAACACACATTTTATTTTTTAAAATTCTTCATAGTCCAACAAGAAAGAAAGTTTTGACCTAGAGTAGGTAATAGCTAAATAGTCCAAAGAGGGAAAGGCCAGGCAGTAGGCAGCTGAGGCTAAGAATGCTGGGAAGGTCTAATGATTTTCTTACCCAACCTACTTCCAAACTAGCAGACTGTGTCTTATACATTATTAATATAGAATTATCACCAACAAAGAGGCATTTCCAAAAATAAGAACATAGCCTCTGGCATTCCCCAAACCATTGATTTCTACAAGGTGGTACTTCTGTATTCATGTAAAAGTTTTGCAGCTCCTCACCCCACTCATTAGATTTAGGATGCATGCTCTGCAGATTTGTATTGATAGGTAAGGAAGGTTTACTTTTAACATCAAAACTCCAGGAGGAGAAAAGGGCAAACTAGATTGCTTGGGAACTGAAACTGGAACAAACCACCATCTGATAGGAGTGGTGTTTCATGTACCATATGCTGGGTATGTAACATAAGATGACTCCCTGCCTATAAAACTTAACTGGCTATTTTTTAAGAGAACTATTTTCTGAGGTGCTGCAACTGCAATTAACATTCAGACCATGTGCATACAGACTGGCTTCCTGGTGTCTCCTCCAAACTTGTGCCTCCTGCAACCTGTGCTCCTCCCTCCAAGTTCTGTTCAGGTTTCTATGCTATCCACTTGTGCTCAGATCTTCAGGTTTAAAATGAATAGCTCATGTTGATATTTACACTGTCATGAACAAAGCTCAACAGATATTCTGGCTTTTTCTCCCCTTTTACAAACAGAATCAACAGGGACCAGAGTTGCTATCCTAGCAGATCAGTCAAAACAATAGTTTCCTGGTTCTTGGATCTCTAGGGCAGCTTACTTTTAATATCCCCCTTGACGTTTCCCCTCAACTGAATGCAAGCTACTCTCTGTGGCTTCTTCTTTTTCATTATGAGACCCCAAATATTTACTTAAGATAAAGTGCCCTGCTTGCCCATTTATACATCACAGGTAATCTCGGCCTATTTAAGCAAGGGGGAAAAAAAACACCACACAGCATAGGTAACTGCTTTCCTCCATCATATAAACATAATCCCTGAACAAAACTGCAATAATAAAAGTTTAGAGACACAAGGTGGGTGAAGTAAAAGATGGTGGTCCAATAAAAGATATTACCTCACCCACCTTCTCTCTCTAATATCCCGGGACCAATACAGCTGCACCATCACTGTATAATACAAATTTATCCAGCGTGGCCATCATAGTCACTGAACACAAATCAAAGTAAAGAACTAGACCTCAAATATATGTCTTTAAAATTTTAAATAAAGAACTTGAGGTCTGCAAGGAAACAAATCAATACAAAGTTCAAGGACAAAGGATTCCCTTTACCAACCCCCAACCAGAGCTTCTAGTAAGCAGATCTATCCTACCTATCCACTACCAGGAGTGAAAACCTGCTCTTGTAGTCCATAATCCCCAGGCAGACTATCAGCATTTCTTTGGGGATGGGGAGTTGGGAGGGAAAACTCAACTGAGAAACCTCTTAAAAATGACCCCCGCCCCTTTTGCTGTAGCCCAGGGCCCTATTATTCTGTGCTGAGAGAAGGAAAGAT
Source organism: Terrapene triunguis (assembly GCF_002925995.2). Taxonomy (NCBI): domain Eukaryota; kingdom Metazoa; phylum Chordata; order Testudines; family Emydidae; genus Terrapene; species Terrapene triunguis. The sequence goes on from NW_020665140.1 coordinate 3,825,179, forward strand.
AAGAAAAAGAAAACAAAGATATGCTGACAAGATTAGGACATCACAAAACAAAAGAAAGAAACATTCTAATTAGGACACGATAGGAAGTCTGTATATTACGGATAGAAGGGTGAACTCCCTTTTCAGTGACTGTTATAAACGCAATCCCAAAGTACACACCAGGAAAACGCATTGCTCTGGTCTTTCTGAAAGTAAGTTGTATGACAGATGGACCATATTGAAATTGCAGTTGCAATACAATGGCACTCTTCTTGGTAGCCTCAACCAGACTGAATTGTCATCCTCTGCCCATCCCTCCAAAACAGGACCAAAGTACATTTGGAGGTGTGGAAGTTTGCATGATCTTGCCTGTGTTCTAATGTTCTGTGGATTAAAAGAGGATTTCCAGTTTTATCAGGGCTGTCCCATGGTACGCCTCACAAGCACTAAGTTCCCCTGATTTTTTTATTAGATTTTTGTTTTTAAGTAAATAGTTAAACAGAGATAGGAGAGGAATTTAACTTACTTTTAGATCACACACTGGACATTTAAACAGGCTTTTCCTCCTAAAGCCTTGAAGCCGATACATATTTTAATGTCTGATTTTTACCCTACTGGATCCATAATGTTGACTGACTCACTCTGTTGAAAGCACTTTACTTTCTCTGCTCATCTTTACAAGTTTTTCTTCTGGACTGAGTATTTTTTTAAACTTCTAGTTCTTTGACAGAAACTTTATTTTCTGGTTCCATTGACTCTACCCATAAAAAACTTGGAATAGACCCATTGCCTTGAGATAGTCCAAGATAGGGACTTAATACTTTGACTCTTCCCTATGTCATCCTTTATAAAAAAAAAAAAAAAAAAACACTTTTATAGGATTTCCATGTATTAAATTACAGGGAAAATTTTCTCCATGTGTATACAAGACAACTCACTCAAGGATCAGATTCTGAGGTTTGTTGTCTATAAACAGATATGCTACAACAGGGGTCGGCAACCTCTGGCACGCGGCTCACCAGGGTAAGCACCCTGGCGGGCCGGGCCAATTTATTTACCTTCTGACGCAGCAGGTTCGGCCGATCGCGGCCCCCACTGGCCGCGGTTCGCCGTCCCGGGCCAATGGGGGTGGCGGGAAGCGGCGCGGGCGAGGGATGTGCTGGCCGCGGCTTTCTGCCGCTCCCATTGGCCCGGGACGGCGAACCGCGGCCAATGGGGGCCACGATCGGCCGAACCTGACGCGTCAGCAGGTAAATAAACTTGCCCGGTCCGCCAGGGTGCTTACCCTGGCAAGTCGCATGCCAGAGGTTGCCGACCCCTGCTCTACAAGTAGTACTTAGCATAGAACTTTGATAAAATGGGGGAGGGGGAATATACACAAGCTGAGAGAAGAGGCATACAGTATAAAAATTCCAAACTGCATGAGCCCAGCAGGCCAGAGAATCGGTATGTGAGTTTTTATGATGAAAGCAAGCACTTCAATGGAGGCTAACAGCACAGGGAATTTTCTGGCCAATTAGAGATTAGAAATATAAATAAAACATAAGATTCATCTTAGAAAAAAGACAAGAAAATTCACTTGGGAAAAATAAACCAAAATGTGGATATTCAGTTAGACTAAAATTCACACATGTGCACAGGGGCAATGTAAGGACGATAGTACACTTAAATCTCACTTAAACCTTATTTTCATGGGGATGAATGTCACCCCTAGAAAGCTGAAAAATACCCAATGGAGATAGGGGATAACGAAACAGATGGTAGTTCACAGTATGACAGAGGAATACCTTACTCCATTAGGAGTCCCATAGTGTCAAGAAAAGCTTTGCAATTTTTAGATGCTCAAAGGAGCAACGTTTTTCGTTCTCTTCTGCATACCACTGGTGAAGCCTCACCTAGCACAATGCATTTGGATATGGGCTCTTTATTCCTAGAAAGATGCTAACAAACTGGAGGGAATTCTAGGAACAACAATTACCAAATGACTGGGGACACATTAAGAGAAATAAAAATATGTATAAAGTAGCTTGGTCAAATAATGGCCAAGAAGTGTAGATCATTAGTCTACAAGTATCTGATGTGTTTAAATGCAGGGCTGCCCGGGGGGAGGGGGAGCAAGTGGGGCAATTTTCCCCAGGCCCCGGGGCCCGCAGGGGGGCCCCATGAGAATATAGTATTGCAATTTTTTTTTTAATGAAGGGGCCCCCGAAATTGCTTTGCCCCCTGTGGAAAAGTAATTAAGCCCAGATGGGTAAAAAATCATTTTAGTTATAATTGATCCTCAAGAGCACGGAACATTCTGTTTGAATTTGTTGTACCCTGGAAGGGCTTTGGACTGACACACCCAGCCGGAGAGATGAGCTACAGAAGCCCCACAGAAGCCAATTGGTAGTCTGCAGAAGGTGCAGGGAGGTCAAGAAAATGGCAGGAGTGAGTGCAACCCACCACAGGTGGACTTGTCAAAACCACTCAGTTCTGATCTAACTTCTCCCACTGAAGTAGAAACAGTTTGCCCAACACTGAGCATTTTTGAAAATCACACCTCTAATATCTATATGCTTGATTTTTCCACTGTCATTGAAACAGAATAGAATCTTAATGTTTTGAGTAGCCCCCATTAAAATCTAAAAGAGAACTACTTGTGGAATAAGCACAGAATGTGAGTAAGGATAGGTCTAGAGACACACACCAAACAAAACAAAACAAAAAAAGCACCTTCTGCAGCTAGTCGGAGAGCCTGGGTCAAGCGACTCAAGCTTGTGCTAAGGGACTACAAACAACAGTGTAGACATTCCTGATCTAGCTGCAACCCAGATTTTGTCCCAAGCCCGCCTTCCCTCACTGGGTGTCAGAAGCCAGGCTCCATGTCTGAAGCTTATCTATAACAACTTATAAGTTGAAGAACACATCTTATTCTATACACAGAAAATGTCAAATTTTCTTCTCTTTCCAAAGAAACACACTGCCTAACGACCGTCAATTTTTTTTAATCCCATTATCATTCAATATTTTTTAGTTTCCCTTTTGTTTTTAATACTTTCAATTAAAAAAGAGGAATTTGAAATAAAAACCACCAATGAGAACATGCTAACAAATTAAGGACAATAAGAGTAAATGGCATATTTCCTCCTCTCTTTCAGTCCATTCTAACTTTGTATTCAAGCATCAAAGAATGTGCACACGTGTATGTATACACAAACACACGTTCGTAAAATCACCCATTTATTTTAGGATCCCAGAATTAATTTTCTTACAGCTCTAATTTTGATGCATTCACCCAAGACCCCGAAACCTCAGTAAAAACTTGACACTCAATTCACATTAGTTAAAAGGTTTGCTAAGATCTGTGAACCTTTCAAGCCAATCTGGGCTGATTAATGTTTCTACATGCAGGGCCGGCTCCAGGCACCAGCTCAGCAAGCAGGTGCTTGGGGCGGCCAAGGGGAAGGAGCGGCATGTTGGGCTCTTCGGCGGCAATTCCGCAGTGGGTCTCTTGGTCCCTCTCGGAGGGAAGGACCTGCCGCCGAAGTGCCGCCGAAGAAGAAAGCGGCGCGGTGGAGCTGCCGCCGATCGCGGCTTTTTTTTTTTTTCCTGCCTCTTGGGGTGGCAAAAACCCTGGAGCTGGCCCTGTCTACGTGGTATGAGTACATAACTCATTTTCAGAACAAAAGCAGGTGGAATCATGGTTTCTTGCTGAGTTTTGGGGATTTCTTTGGTACAAAACTCAGGACACCGTGTGAGCCAAAATGCTTAAAAAGTTTACACCAAGGCAATAACTAGAAACCGAAGCAAACAATTTATTCACAATTCTAGTTCCAATGAAGTGCATTAATGACTACAAGTCTGGTAGTGTCAGCCTTCACTTGGAATTCCCATGCTTTCCTCAGTCTAAAATTATAATCATTAACATAACAGTAAATACTTATTTATATATAATGTATTTACCTTTTGATTGTAAATACCACAAAGAGGAAGGAGGGTGGGACAGAACAGATAGGAGAGGCAGATGGGATTGGGAAGGAGGGAAACATGGCAGGCAAATTACTAAAAAGGAGTTTTTAATGTTAAATTATTTCCAATCGATTTGCAGTGGAGTTGGAGACATTATCCAGGAAAGCTCAAGTCAACACAGTTGTTTTGCATCATAACGCTGTTGAACAATGAAGTACTGTACCTTCAAGTGTGGATTAATTGGGGTTTCACTTTTAAGCACAGTATTTGACAAAATAAAGAGCTTGGCAAGGTGATCAAATGGAAGTCTGAGGTCACACTTATCAAACAAATCTCTGCTTGGGGCTACATTTCATCTGCAAAGGAAAACATGATAGTGCATAGCAGTTGATCACGTGCCACCTTATCCTGCCCGACCCACTGTAGCAAAGCTAATCTGAAACCAAAAAGCAGCATTTACAAAATATGGACAGTGTTTCTGCTGCATATTACAGCAAAGCTGAAATGCATGTGCAGCAGAGCCGCAGCAGTAAAGGTTACCCAGGATAGTACATTATTAAATTAGTTAGTATTCATGGATGATAAATTACTGTTGATAAATAAATGGAATATACATAATAAAGAATAATGTATCAGTTCTGTTAAAGTTACAACCTGTTGATCATTATTAAAAAAATACCACAATCATCCATTGGTGAGTAGAGACTACTGGGGTCAAGGAAGTGTTTGTGATTGGGCGAGCATAAGACACACTTCCTATAGTATTGTCACCTTTGAGAGGCATGTATGTCAACTGTATACAGGAAATGAGTAGATCCAGTCATGCTCAACACGCATCCTAGTCTCTTCGACTGTGTTGGTCAGACATGCGGTCAACAAATTTTCTGTTTCTCCCTCCCCTATTTTTTTTTTTAATTGCTGGAAAATTCTACTTATCCCATTGAATTCAATTAACATATACTGAAAGCCGAGGACTCTTCTTTTAAGGAAAGATTATACATTTTTAAAATCTGTGGCTTCAGTTTAATTGGTCAAAATTTCCCCTGAAAAGAACATCTTGGAGATAGAAAGTATTTTTCCCTTTAGCTTCCTAATTTCCCCTCTCCACATGTGAGCAAAAATATGCTAGATAAGGGATAGTTCTGGTTGCCGGGATGTGCCTGCACAGTACATCCTTGGACATACATTTGTTTATAGTAAACATTGAGAGGGAAAAGCCCTTGAAAAGTAGGTTATAAAGTAGGTGTGGC